>NW_027442257.1:0-370852 GCF_048569485.1 Anomaloglossus baeobatrachus
ATTGCAAGAAAACCAACAAACACTTTTAGTGGATTTTCTACTTATTTTATTAAATATCAATCTCCCACAAACCAGGACAAGCTGGCATATGTTATAGTTTTGGAGAAAAATGTGTTCATTTCATGTAATTGCGGCGGGGGGAAATGCCTTAAAATGGCTTTAAAATGGATCTTGGAGCAATGGAGACGATTATCTCGGGATTGCAAGATAAACCAAACAAAACTTTTAGTGGATTTCTACTTATTTTATTAAATATCATCTCCACCAAACAGGACAAGCTTGCATCTGTTATAGTTTTGGAGAAAAATGTGTTCATTTCATGTATGCGCGAAATGCCTTAAAAATGGCTTTAAAATGGATTTGGAGCATGGAGACGATTATCTCGGGATTGCAAGATAACCAAACAAAACTTTTAGTGGATTTCTACTTATTTTATTAAATATCATCTCCACCAAACAGGACAAGCTTGCATCTGTTATAGTTTTGGAGAAAAATGTGTTCATTTCATGTATGCGCGAAATGCCTTAAAAATGGCTTTAAAATGGATTTGGAGCATGGAGACGATTATCTCGGGATTGCAAGATAACCAAACAAAACTTTTAGTGGATTTCTACTTATTTTATTAAATATCATCTCCACCAAACAGGACAAGCTTGCATCTGTTATAGTTTTGGAGAAAAATGTGTTCATTTCATGTATGCGCGAAATGCCTTAAAAATGGCTTTAAAATGGATTTGGAGCATGGAGACGATTATCTCGGGATTGCAAGATAACCAAACAAAACTTTTAGTGGATTTCTACTTATTTTATTAAATATCATCTCCACCAAACAGGACAAGCTTGCATCTGTTATAGTTTTGGAGAAAAATGTGTTCATTTCATGTATGCGCGAAATGCCTTAAAAATGGCTTTAAAATGGATTTGGAGCATGGAGACGATTATCTCGGGATTGCAAGATAACCAAACAAAACTTTTAGTGGATTTCTACTTATTTTATTAAATATCATCTCCACCAAACAGGACAAGCTTGCATCTGTTATAGTTTTGGAGAAAAATGTGTTCATTTCATGTATGCGCGAAATGCCTTAAAAATGGCTTTAAAATGGATTTGGAGCATGGAGACGATTATCTCGGGATTGCAAGATAACCAAACAAAACTTTTAGTGGATTTCTACTTATTTTATTAAATATCATCTCCACCAAACAGGACAAGCTTGCATCTGTTATAGTTTTGGAGAAAAATGTGTTCATTTCATGTATGCGCGAAATGCCTTAAAAATGGCTTTAAAATGGATTTGGAGCATGGAGACGATTATCTCGGGATTGCAAGATAACCAAACAAAACTTTTAGTGGATTTCTACTTATTTTATTAAATATCATCTCCACCAAACAGGACAAGCTTGCATCTGTTATAGTTTTGGAGAAAAATGTGTTCATTTCATGTATGCGCGAAATGCCTTAAAAATGGCTTTAAAATGGATTTGGAGCATGGAGACGATTATCTCGGGATTGCAAGATAACCAAACAAAACTTTTAGTGGATTTCTACTTATTTTATTAAATATCATCTCCACCAAACAGGACAAGCTTGCATCTGTTATAGTTTTGGAGAAAAATGTGTTCATTTCATGTATGCGCGAAATGCCTTAAAAATGGCTTTAAAATGGATTTGGAGCATGGAGACGATTATCTCGGGATTGCAAGATAACCAAACAAAACTTTTAGTGGATTTCTACTTATTTTATTAAATATCATCTCCACCAAACAGGACAAGCTTGCATCTGTTATAGTTTTGGAGAAAAATGTGTTCATTTCATGTATGCGCGAAATGCCTTAAAAATGGCTTTAAAATGGATTTGGAGCATGGAGACGATTATCTCGGGATTGCAAGATAACCAAACAAAACTTTTAGTGGATTTCTACTTATTTTATTAAATATCATCTCCACCAAACAGGACAAGCTTGCATCTGTTATAGTTTTGGAGAAAAATGTGTTCATTTCATGTATGCGCGAAATGCCTTAAAAATGGCTTTAAAATGGATTTGGAGCATGGAGACGATTATCTCGGGATTGCAAGATAACCAAACAAAACTTTTAGTGGATTTCTACTTATTTTATTAAATATCATCTCCACCAAACAGGACAAGCTTGCATCTGTTATAGTTTTGGAGAAAAATGTGTTCATTTCATGTATGCGCGAAATGCCTTAAAAATGGCTTTAAAATGGATTTGGAGCATGGAGACGATTATCTCGGGATTGCAAGATAACCAAACAAAACTTTTAGTGGATTTCTACTTATTTTATTAAATATCATCTCCACCAAACAGGACAAGCTTGCATCTGTTATAGTTTTGGAGAAAAATGTGTTCATTTCATGTATGCGCGAAATGCCTTAAAAATGGCTTTAAAATGGATTTGGAGCATGGAGACGATTATCTCGGGATTGCAAGATAACCAAACAAAACTTTTAGTGGATTTCTACTTATTTTATTAAATATCATCTCCACCAAACAGGACAAGCTTGCATCTGTTATAGTTTTGGAGAAAAATGTGTTCATTTCATGTATGCGCGAAATGCCTTAAAAATGGCTTTAAAATGGATTTGGAGCATGGAGACGATTATCTCGGGATTGCAAGATAACCAAACAAAACTTTTAGTGGATTTCTACTTATTTTATTAAATATCATCTCCACCAAACAGGACAAGCTTGCATCTGTTATAGTTTTGGAGAAAAATGTGTTCATTTCATGTATGCGCGAAATGCCTTAAAAATGGCTTTAAAATGGATTTGGAGCATGGAGACGATTATCTCGGGATTGCAAGATAACCAAACAAAACTTTTAGTGGATTTCTACTTATTTTATTAAATATCATCTCCACCAAACAGGACAAGCTTGCATCTGTTATAGTTTTGGAGAAAAATGTGTTCATTTCATGTATGCGCGAAATGCCTTAAAAATGGCTTTAAAATGGATTTGGAGCATGGAGACGATTATCTCGGGATTGCAAGATAACCAAACAAAACTTTTAGTGGATTTCTACTTATTTTATTAAATATCATCTCCACCAAACAGGACAAGCTTGCATCTGTTATAGTTTTGGAGAAAAATGTGTTCATTTCATGTATGCGCGAAATGCCTTAAAAATGGCTTTAAAATGGATTTGGAGCATGGAGACGATTATCTCGGGATTGCAAGATAACCAAACAAAACTTTTAGTGGATTTCTACTTATTTTATTAAATATCATCTCCACCAAACAGGACAAGCTTGCATCTGTTATAGTTTTGGAGAAAAATGTGTTCATTTCATGTATGCGCGAAATGCCTTAAAATGGCTTTAAAATGGATTTGGAGCATGGAGACGATTATCTCGGGATTGCAAGATAACCAAACAAAACTTTTAGTGGATTTCTACTTATTTTATTAAATATCATCTCCACCAAACAGGACAAGCTTGCATCTGTTATAGTTTTGGAGAAAAATGTGTTCATTTCATGTATGCGCGAAATGCCTTAAAAATGGCTTTAAAATGGATTTGGAGCATGGAGACGATTATCTCGGGATTGCAAGATAACCAAACAAAACTTTTAGTGGATTTCTACTTATTTTATTAAATATCATCTCCACCAAACAGGACAAGCTTGCATCTGTTATAGTTTTGGAGAAAAATGTGTTCATTTCATGTATGCGCGAAATGCCTTAAAAATGGCTTTAAAATGGATTTGGAGCATGGAGACGATTATCTCGGGATTGCAAGATAACCAAACAAAACTTTTAGTGGATTTCTACTTATTTTATTAAATATCATCTCCACCAAACAGGACAAGCTTGCATCTGTTATAGTTTTGGAGAAAAATGTGTTCATTTCATGTATGCGCGAAATGCCTTTGAAAATGGCTTTAAAATGGATTTGGAGCATGGAGACGATTATCTCAGGGATTGCAAGATAAACAAACGAAAACTTTTAGTAGATTTCTACTTATTTTATTAAATATTATCTCCACCAAACAGGACAAGCTTGCATCTGTTATAGTTTTGGAGAAAAATGTGTTCATTTCATGTATGCGCGAAATGCCTTAAAAATGGCTTTAAAATGGATTTGGAGCATGGAGACGATTATCTCGGGATTGCAAGATAACCAAACAAAACTTTTAGTGGATTTCTACTTATTTTATTAAATATCATCTCCACCAAACAGGACAAGCTTGCATCTGTTATAGTTTTGGAGAAAAATGTGTTCATTTCATGTATGCGCGAAATGCCTTAAAAATGGCTTTAAAATGGATTTGGAGCATGGAGACGATTATCTCGGGATTGCAAGATAACCAAACAAAACTTTTAGTGGATTTCTACTTATTTTATTAAATATCATCTCCAACAAACAGGACAAGCTTGCATCTGTTATAGTTTTGGAGAAAAATGTGTTCATTTCATGTATGCGCGAAATGCCTTAAAAATGGCTTTAAAATGGATTTGGAGCATGGAGACGATTATCTCGGGATTGCAAGATAACCAAACAAAACTTTTAGTGGATTTCTACTTATTTTATTAAATATCATCTCCACCAAACAGGACAAGCTTGCATGTGTTATAGTTTTGGAGAAAAATGTGTTCATTTCATGTATGCGCAAAATGCCTTTGAAATGGCTTTAAAATGGATTTGGAGCATGGAGACGATTATCTCAGGATAGCAATATAAACAAACGAAACTTTTAGTAGATTTCTACTTATTTTATTAAATATTATCTCCACCAAACAGGACAAGCTTGCATCTGTTATAGTTTTGGAGAAAAATGTGTTCATTTCATGTATGCGCGAAATGCCTTAAAAATGGCTTTAAAATGGATTTGGAGCATGGAGACGATTATCTCGGGATTGCAAGATAACCAAACAAAACTTTTAGTGGATTTCTACTTATTTTATTAAATATCATCTCCACCAAACAGGACAAGCTTGCATCTGTTATAGTTTTGGAGAAAAATGTGTTCATTTCATGTATGCGCGAAATGCCTTAAAAATGGCTTTAAAATGGATTTGGAGCATGGAGACGATTATCTCGGGATTGCAAGATAACCAAACAAAACTTTTAGTGGATTTCTACTTATTTTATTAAATATCATCTCCACCAAACAGGACAAGCTTGCATCTGTTATAGTTTTGGAGAAAAATGTGTTCATTTCATGTATGCGCGAAATGCCTTAAAAATGGCTTTAAAATGGATTTGGAGCATGGAGACGATTATCTCGGGATTGCAAGATAACCAAACAAAACTTTTAGTGGATTTCTACTTATTTTATTAAATATCATCTCCACCAAACAGGACAAGCTTGCATCTGTTATAGTTTTGGAGAAAAATGTGTTCATTTCATGTATGCGCGAAATGCCTTAAAAATGGCTTTAAAATGGATTTGGAGCATGGAGACGATTATCTCGGGATTGCAAGATAACCAAACAAAACTTTTAGTGGATTTCTACTTATTTTATTAAATATCATCTCCACCAAACAGGACAAGCTTGCATCTGTTATAGTTTTGGAGAAAAATGTGTTCATTTCATGTATGCGCGAAATGCCTTAAAATGGCTTTAAAATGGATTTGGAGCATGGAGACGATTATCTCGGGATTGCAATATAACCAAACAAAACTTTTAGTGGATTTCTACTTATTTTATTAAATATCATCTCCACCAAACAGGACCAGCTTGCATCTGTTATAGTTTTGGAGAAAATGTGTTCATTTCATGTATGCGCGAAATGCCTTAAAAATGGCTTTAAAATGGATTTGGAGCATGGAGACGATTATCTCGGGATTGCAAGATAACCAAACAAAACTTTTAGTGGATTTCTACTTATTTTATTAAATATCATCTCCACCAAACAGGACAAGCTTGCTTCGTGTTATAGTTTTGGAGAAAAATGTGTTCATTTCATGTATGCGCAAAATGCCTTTGAAATGGCTTTAAAATGGATTTGGAGCATGGAGACGATTATCTCAGGATGGCAATATAAACAAACGAAAACTTTTAGTAGATTTCTACTTATTTTATTAAATATTATCTCCACCAAACAGGACAAGCTTGCATCTGTTATAGTTTTGGAGAAAAATGTGTTCATTTCATGTATGCGCGAAATGCCTTAAAAATGGCTTTAAAATGGATTTGGAGCATGGAGACGATTATCTCGGGATTGCAAGATAACCAAACAAAACTTTTAGTGGATTTCTACTTATTTTATTAAATATCATCTCCACCAAACAGGACAAGCTTGCATCTGTTATAGTTTTGGAGAAAAATGTGTTCATTTCATGTATGCGCGAAATGCCTTAAAAATGGCTTTAAAATGGATTTGGAGCATGGAGACGATTATCTCGGGATTGCAAGATAACCAAACAAAACTTTTAGTGGATTTCTACTTATTTTATTAAATATCATCTCCACCAAACAGGACAAGCTTGAATCTGTTATAGTTTTGGAGAAAAATGTGTTCATTTCATGTATGCGCGAAATGCCTTAAAAATGGCTTTAAAATGGATTTGGAGCATGGAGACGATTATCTCGGGATTGCAAGATAACCAAACAAAACTTTTAGTGGATTTCTACTTATTTTATTAAATATCATCTCCACCAAACAGGACAAGCTTGCATCTGTTATAGTTTTGGAGAAAAATGTGTTCATTTCATGTATGCGCGAAATGCCTTAAAAATGGCTTTAAAATGGATTTGGAGCATGGAGACGATTATCTCGGGATTGCAAGATAACCAAACAAAACTTTTAGTGGATTTCTACTTATTTTATTAAATATCATCTCCACCAAACAGGACAAGCTTGCATCTGTTATAGTTTTGGAGAAAAATGTGTTCATTTCATGTATGCGCGAAATGCCTTAAAAATGGCTTTAAAATGGATTTGGAGCATGGAGACGATTATCTCGGGATTGCAAGATAACCAAACAAAACTTTTAGTGGATTTCTACTTATTTTATTAAATATCATCTCCACCAAACAGGACAAGCTTGCATCTGTTATAGTTTTGGAGAAAAATGTGTTCATTTCATGTATGCGCGAAATGCCTTAAAAATGGCTTTAAAATGGATTTGGAGCATGGAGACGATTATCTCGGGATTGCAATATAACCAAACAAAACTTTTAGTGGATTTCTACTTATTTTATTAAATATCATCTCCACCAAACAGGACAAGCTTGCATCTGTTATAGTTTTGGAGAAAAATGTGTTCATTTCATGTATGCGCGAAATGCCTTAAAAATGGCTTTAAAATGGATTTGGAGCATGGAGACGATTATCTCGGGATTGCAAGATAACCAAACAAAACTTTTAGTGGATTTCTACTTATTTTATTAAATATCATCTCCACCAAACAGGACAAGCTTGCATCTGTTATAGTTTTGGAGAAAAATGTGTTCATTTCATGTATGCGCGAAATGCCTTAAAAATGGCTTTAAAATGGATTTGGAGCATGGAGACGATTATCTCGGGATTGCAAGATAACCAAACAAAACTTTTAGTGGATTTCTACTTATTTTATTAAATATCATCTCCACCAAACAGGACAAGCTTGCATCTGTTATAGTTTTGGAGAAAAATGTGTTCATTTCATGTATGCGCGAAATGCCTTAAAAATGGCTTTAAAATGGATTTGGAGCATGGAGACGATTATCTCGGGATTGCAAGATAACCAAACAAAACTTTTAGTGGATTTCTACTTATTTTATTAAATATCCTCTCCACCAAACAGGACAAGCTTGCATGTGTTATAGTTTTGGAGAAAAATGTGTTCATTTCATGTATGCGCAAAATGCCTTTGAAATGGCTTTAAAATGGATTTGGTGCATGGAGACGATTATCTCGGGATTGCAAGATAACCAAACAAAACTTTTAGTGGATTTCTACTTATTTTATTAAATATCATCTCCACCAAACAGGACAAGCTTGCATCTGTTATAGTTTTGGAGAAAAATGTGTTCATTTCATGTATGCGCGAAATGCCTTAAAAATGGCTTTAAAATGGATTTGGAGCATGGAGACGATTATCTCGGGATTGCAAGATAACCAAACAAAACTTTTAGTGGATTTCTACTTATTTTATTAAATATCATCTCCACCAAACAGGACAAGCTTGCATCTGTTATAGTTTTGGAGAAAAATGTGTTCATTTCATGTATGCGCGAAATGCCTTAAAAATGGCTTTAAAATGGATTTGGAGCATGGAGACGATTATCTCGGGATTGCAAGATAACCAAACAAAACTTTTAGTGGATTTCTACTTATTTTATTAAATATCATCTCCACCAAACAGGACAAGCTTGCATCTGTTATAGTTTTGGAGAAAAATGTGTTCATTTCATGTATGCGCGAAATGCCTTAAAAATGGCTTTAAAATGGATTTGGAGCATGGAGACGATTATCTCGGGATTGCAAGATAACCAAACAAAACTTTTAGTGGATTTCTACTTATTTTATTAAATATCATCTCCACCAAACAGGACAAGCTTGCATGTGTTATAGTTTTGGAGAAAAATGTGTTCATTTCATGTATGCGCAAAATGCCTTTGAAATGGCTTTAAAATGGATTTGGAGCATGGAGACGATTATCTCAGGATGGCAATATAAACAAACGAAACTTTTAGTAGATTTCTACTTATTTTATTAAATATTATCTCCACCAAACAGGACAAGCTTGCATGTGTTATAGTTTTGGAGAAAAATGTGTTCATTTCATGTATGCGCGAAATGCCTTAAAAATGGCTTTAAAATGGATTTGGAGCATGGAGACGATTATCTCGGGATTGCAAGATAACCAAACAAAACTTTTAGTGGATTTCTACTTATTTTATTAAATATCATCTCCACCAAACAGGACAAGCTTGCATCTGTTATAGTTTTGGAGAAAAATGTGTTCATTTCATGTATGCGCGAAATGCCTTAAAATGGCTTTAAAATGGATTTGGAGCATGGAGACGATTATCTCGGGATTGCAAGATAACCAAACAAAACTTTTAGTGGATTTCTACTTATTTTATTAAATATCATCTCCACCAAACAGGACAAGCTTGCATGTGTTATAGTTTTGGAGAAAAATGTGTTCATTTCATGTATGCGCGAAATGCCTTAAAAATGGCTTTAAAATGGATTTGGAGCATGGAGACGATTATCTCGGGATTGCAAGATAACCAAACAAAACTTTTAGTGGATTTCTACTTATTTTATTAAATATCATCTCCACCAAACAGGACAAGCTTGCATCTGTTATAGTTTTGGAGAAAAATGTGTTCATTTCATGTATGCGCGAAATGCCTTAAAAATGGCTTTAAAATGGATTTGGAGCATGGAGACGATTATCTCGGGATTGCAATATAACCAAACAAAACTTTTAGTGGATTTCTACTTATTTTATTAAATATCATCTCCACCAAACAGGACAAGCTTGCATCTGTTATAGTTTTGGAGAAAAATGTGTTCATTTCATGTATGCGCGAAATGCCTTAAAAATGGCTTTAAAATGGATTTGGAGCATGGAGACGATTATCTCGGGATTGCAAGATAACCAAACAAAACTTTTAGTGGATTTCTACTTATTTTATTAAATATCATCTCCACCAAACAGGACAAGCTTGCATCTGTTATAGTTTTGGAGAAAAATGTGTTCATTTCATGTATGCGCGAAATGCCTTAAAAATGGCTTTAAAATGGATTTGGAGCATGGAGACGATTATCTCGGGATTGCAAGATAACCAAACAAAACTTTTAGTGGCTTTCTACTTATTTTATTAAATATCATCTCCACCAAACAGGACAAGCTTGCATCTGTTATAGTTTTGGAGAAAAATGTGTTCATTTCATGTATGCGCGAAATGCCTTAAAAATGGCTTTAAAATGGATTTGGAGCATGGAGACGATTATCTCGGGATTGCAAGATAACCAAACAAAACTTTTAGTGGATTTCTACTTATTTTATTAAATATCATCTCCACCAAACAGGACAAGCTTGCATGTGTTATAGTTTTGGAGAAAAATGTGTTCATTTCATGTATGCGCAAAATGCCTTTGAAATGGCTTTAAAATGGATTTGGAGCATGGAGACGATTATCTCAGGATGGCAAAATAAACAAACGAAACTTTTAGTAGATTTCTACTTATTTTATTAAATATTATCTCCACCAAACAGGACAAGCTTGCATCTGTTATAGTTTTGGAGAAAAATGTGTTCATTTCATGTATGCGCGAAATGCCTTAAAAATGGCTTTAAAATGGATTTGGAGCATGGAGACGATTATCTCGGGATTGCAAGATAACCAAACAAAACTTTTAGTGGATTTCTACTTATTTTATTAAATATCATCTCCACCAAACAGGACAAGCTTGCATGTGTTATAGTTTTGGAGAAAAATGTGTTCATTTCATGTATGCGCAAAATGCCTTTGAAATGGCTTTAAAATGGATTTGGAGCATGGAGACGGTTATCTCGGGATTGCAAGATAACCAAACAAAACTTTTAGTGGATTTATACTTATTTTATTAAATATCATCTCCACCAAACAGGACAAGCTTGCATCTGTTATAGTTTTGGAGAAAAATGTGTTCATTTCATGTATGCGCGAAATGCCTTAAAAATGGCTTTAAAATGGATTTGGAGCATGGAGACGATTATCTCGGGATTGCAAGATAACCAAACAAAACTTTTAGTGGATTTCTACTTATTTTATTAAATATCATCTCCACCAAACAGGACAAGGTTGCATCTGTTATAGTTTTGGAGAAAAATGTGTTCATTTCATGTATGCGCGAAATGCCTTAAAAATGGCTTTAAAATGGATTTGGAGCATGGAGACGATTATCTCGGGATTGCAAGATAACCAAACAAAACTTTTAGTGGATTTCTACTTATTTTATTAAATATCATCTCCACCAAACAGGACAAGCTTGCATCTGTTATAGTTTTGGAGAAAAATGTGTTCATTTCATGTATGCGCGAAATGCCTTAAAAATGGCTTTAAAATGGATTTGGAGCATGGAGACGATTATCTCGGGATTGCAAGATAACCAAACAAAACTTTTAGTGGATTTCTACTTATTTTATTAAATATCATCTCCACCAAACAGGACAAGCTTGCATGTGTTATAGTTTTGGAGAAAAATGTGTTCATTTCATGTATGCGCAAAATGCCTTTGAAATGGCTTTAAAATGGATTTGGAGCATGGAGACGATTATCTTAGGATGGCAATATAAACAAACGAAACTTTTAGTAGAATTCTACTTATTTTATTAAATATTATCTCCACCAAACAGGACAAGCTTGCATCTGTTATAGTTTTGGAGAAAAATGTGTTCATTTCATGTATGCGCGAAATGCCTTAAAAATGGCTTTAAAATGGATTTGGAGCATGGAGACGATTATCTCGGGATTGCAAGATAACCAAACAAAACTTTTAGTGGATTTCTACTTATTTTATTAAATATCATCTCCACAAAACAGGACAAGCTTGCATCTGTTATAGTTTTGGAGAAAAATGTGTTCATTTCATGTATGCGCGAAATGCCTTAAAAATGGCTTTAAAATGGATTTGGAGCATGGAGACGATTATCTCGGGATTGCAAGATAACCAAACAAAACTTTTAGTGGATTTCTACTTATTTTATTAAATATCATCTCCACCAAACAGGACAAGCTTGCATGTGTTATAGTTTTGGAGAAAAATGTGTTCATTTCATGTATGCGCGAAATGCCTTAAAAATGGCTTTAAAATGGATTTGGAGCATGGAGACGATTATCTCGGGATTGCAAGATAACCAAACAAAACTTTTAGTGGATTTCTACTTATTTTATTAAATATCATCTCCACCAAACAGGACAAGCTTGCATGTGTTATAGTTTTGGAGAAAAATGTGTTCATTTCATGTATGCGCAAAATGCCTTTGAAATGGCTTTAAA
Source organism: Anomaloglossus baeobatrachus (assembly GCF_048569485.1). Lineage (NCBI taxonomy): Eukaryota > Metazoa > Chordata > Amphibia > Anura > Aromobatidae > Anomaloglossus > Anomaloglossus baeobatrachus. Next base: position 11,950 of record NW_027442257.1, read on the forward strand.
ATGGATTTGGAGCATGGAGACGATTATCTCGGGATTGCAAGATAACCAAACAAAACTTTTAGTGGATTTCTACTTATTTTATTAAATATCATCTCCACCAAACAGGACAAGCTTGCATCTGTTATAGTTTTGGAGAAAAATGTGTTCATTTCATGTATGCGCGAAATGCCTTAAAAATGGCTTTAAAATGGATTTGGAGCATGGAGACGATTATCTCGGGATTGCAAGATAACCAAACAAAACTTTTAGTGGATTTCTACTTATTTTATTAAATATCATCTCCACCAAACAGGACAAGCTTGCATGTGTTATAGTTTTGGAGAAAAATGTGTTCATTTCATGTATGCGCAAAATGCCTTTGAAATGGCTTTAAAATGGATTTGGAGCATGGAGACGATTATCTCAGGATGGCAATATAAACAAACGAAACTTTTAGTAGATTTCTACTTATTTTATTAAATATTATCTCCACCAAACAGGACAAGCTTGCATCTGTTATAGTTTTGGAGAAAAATGTGTTCATTTCATGTATGCGCGAAATGCCTTAAAAATGGCTTTAAAATGGATTTGGAGCATGGAGACGATTATCTCGGGATTGCAAGATAACCAAACAAAACTTTTAGTGGATTTCTACTTATTTTATTAAATATCATCTCCACCAAACAGGACAAGCTTGCATGTGTTATAGTTTTGGAGAAAAATGTGTTCATTTCATGTATGCGCAAAATGCCTTTGAAATGGCTTTAAAATGGATTTGGAGCATGGAGACGGTTATCTCGGGATTGCAAGATAACCAAACAAACCTTTTAGTGGATTTCTACTTATTTTATTAAATATCATCTCCACCAAACAGGACTAGCTTGCATCTGTTATAGTTTTGGAGAAAAATGTGTTCATTTCATGTATGCGCGAAATGCCTTAAAAATGGCTTTAAAATGGATTTGGAGCATGGAGACGATTATCTCGGGATTTCAAGATAACCAAACAAAACTTTTAGTGGATTTCTACTTATTTTATTAAATATCATCTCCACCAAACAGGACAAGCTTGCATCTGTTATAGTTTTGGAGAAAAATGTGTTCATTTCATGTATGCGCGAAATGCCTTAAAAATGGCTTTAAAATGGATTTGGAGCATGGAGACGATTATCTCGGGATTGCAAGATAACCAAACAAAACTTTTAGTGGATTTCTACTTATTTTATTAAATATCATCTCCACCAAACAGGACAAGCTTGCATCTGTTATAGTTTTGGAGAAAAATGTGTTCATTTCATGTATGCGCGAAATGCCTTAAAAATGGCTTTAAAATGGATTTGGAGCATGGAGACGATTATCTCGGGATTGCAAGATAACCAAACAAAACTTTTAGTGGATTTCTACTTATTTTATTAAATATCATCTCCACCAAACAGGACAAGCTTGCATGTGTTATAGTTTTGGAGAAAAATGTGTTCATTTCATGTATGCGCGAAATGCCTTAAAAATGGCTTTAAAATGGATTTGGAGCATGGAGACGATTATCTCGGGATTGCAAGATAACCAAACAAAACTTTTAGTGGATTTCTACTTATTTTATTAAATATCATCTCCACCAAACAGGACAAGCTTGCATGTGTTATAGTTTTGGAGAAAAATGTGTTCATTTCATGTATGCGCAAAATGCCTTTGAAATGGCTTTAAAATGGATTTGGAGCATGGAGACGATTATCTCGGGATTGCAAGATAACCAAACAAAACTTTTAGTGGATTTCTACTTATTTTATTAAATATCATCTCCACCAAACAGGACAAGCTTGCATCTGTTATAGTTTTGGAGAAAAATGTGTTCATTTCATGTATGCGCGAAATGCCTTAAAAATGGCTTTAAAATGGATTTGGAGCATGGAGACGATTATCTCGGGATTGCAAGATAACCAAACAAAACTTTTAGTGGATTTCTACTTATTTTATTAAATATCATCTCCACCAAACAGGACAAGCTTGCATGTGTTATAGTTTTGGAGAAAAATGTGTTCATTTCATGTATGCGCAAAATGCCTTTGAAATGGCTTTAAAATGGATTTGGAGCATGGAGACGATTATCTCAGGATGGCAATATAAACAAACGAAACTTTTAGTAGATTTCTACTTATTTTATTAAATATTATCTCCACCAAACAGGACAAGCTTGCATCTGTTATAGTTTTGGAGAAAAATGTGTTCATTTCATGTATGCGCGAAATGCCTTAAAAATGGCTTTAAAATGGATTTGGAGCATGGAGACGATTATCTCGGGATTGCAAGATAACCAAACAAAACTTTTAGTGGATTTCTACTTATTTTATTAAATATCATCTCCACCAAACAGGACAAGCTTGCATGTGTTATAGTTTTGGAGAAAAATGTGTTCATTTCATGTATGCGCAAAATGCCTTTGAAATGGCTTTAAAATGGATTTGGAGCATGGAGACGGTTATCTCGGGATTGCAAGATAACCAAACAAAACTTTTAGTGGATTTCTACTTATTTTATTAAATATCATCTCCACCAAACAGGACAAGCTTGCATCTGTTATAGTTTTGGAGAAAAATGTGTTCATTTCATGTATGCGCGAAATGCCTTAAAAATGGCTTTAAAATGGATTTGGAGCATGGAGACGATTATCTCGGGATTTCAAGATAACCAAACAAAACTTTTAGTGGATTTCTACTTATTTTATTAAATATCATCTCCACCAAACAGGACAAGCTTGCATCTGTTATAGTTTTGGAGAAAAATGTGTTCATTTCATGTATGCGCGAAATGCCTTAAAAATGGCTTTAAAATGGATTTGGAGCATGGAGACGATTATCTCGGGATTGCAAGATAACCAAACAAAACTTTTAGTGGATTTCTACTTATTTTATTAAATATCATCTCCACCAAACAGGACAAGCTTGCATCTGTTATAGTTTTGGAGAAAAATGTGTTCATTTCATGTATGCGCGAAATGCCTTAAAAATGGCTTTAAAATGGATTTGGAGCATGGAGACGATTATCTCGGGATTGCAAGATAACCAAACAAAACTTTTAGTGGATTTCTACTTATTTTATTAAATATCATCTCCACCAAACAGGACAAGCTTGCATGTGTTATAGTTTTGGAGAAAAATGTGTTCATTTCATGTATGCGCGAAATGCCTTAAAAATGGCTTTAAAATGGATTTGGAGCATGGAGACGATTATCTCGGGATTGCAAGATAACCAAACAAAACTTTTAGTGGATTTCTACTTATTTTATAAAATATCATCTCCACCAAACAGGACAAGCTTGCATGTGTTATAGTTTTGGAGAAAAATGTGTTCATTTCATGTATGCGCAAAATGCCTTTGAAATAACTTTAAAATAGATTTGGAGCATGGAGACGATTATCTCAGGATGGCAATATAAACAAACGAAACTTTTAGTAGATTTCTACTTATTTTATTAAATATTATCTCCACCAAACAGGACAAGCTTGCATCTGTTATAGTTTTGGAGAAAAATGTGTTCATTTCATGTATGCGCGAAATGCCTTAAAAATGGCTTTAAAATGGATTTGGAGCATGGAGACGATTATCTCGGGATTGCAAGATAACCAAACAAAACTTTTAGTGGATTTCTACTTATTTTATTAAATATCATCTCCACCAAACAGGACAAGCTTGCATGTGTTATAGTTTTGGAGAAAAATGTGTTCATTTCATGTATGCGCAAAATGCCTTTGAAATGGCTTTAAAATGGATTTGGAGCATGGAGACGATTATCTCAGGATGGCAATATAAACAAACGAAACTTTTAGTAGATTTCTACTTATTTTATTAAATATTATCTCCACCAAACAGGACAAGCTTGCATCTGTTATAGTTTTGGAGAAAAATGTGTTCATTTCATGTATGCGCGAAATGCCTTAAAAATGGCTTTAAAATGGATTTGGAGCATGGAGACGATTATCTCGGGATTGCAAGATAACCAAACAAAACTTTTAGTGGATTTCTACTTATTTTATTAAATATCATCTCCACCAAACAGGACAAGCTTGCATGTGTTATAGTTTTGGAGAAAAATGTGTTCATTTCATGTATGCGCGAAATGCCTTAAAAATGGCTTTAAAATGGATTTGGAGCATGGAGACGATTATCTCGGGATTGCAAGATAACCAAACAAAACTTTTAGTGGATTTCTACTTATTTTATAAAATATCATCTCCACCAAACAGGACAAGCTTGCATGTGTTATAGTTTTGGAGAAAAATGTGTTCATTTCATGTATGCGCAAAATGCCTTTGAAATAACTTTAAAATAGATTTGGAGCATGGAGACGATTATCTCAGGATGGCAATATAAACAAACGAAACTTTTAGTAGATTTCTACTTATTTTATTAAATATTATCTCCACCAAACAGGACAAGCTTGCATCTGTTATAGTTTTGGAGAAAAATGTGTTCATTTCATGTATGCGCGAAATGCCTTAAAAATGGCTTTAAAATGGATTTGGAGCATGGAGACGATTATCTCGGGATTGCAAGATAACCAAACAAAACTTTTAGTGGATTTCTACTTATTTTATTAAATATCATCTCCACCAAACAGGACAAGCTTGCATGTGTTATAGTTTTGGAGAAAAATGTGTTCATTTCATGTATGCGCAAAATGCCTTTGAAATGGCTTTAAAATGGATTTGGAGCATGGAGACGATTATCTCAGGATGGCAATATAAACAAACGAAACTTTTAGTAGATTTCTACTTATTTTATTAAATATTATCTCCACCAAACAGGACAAGCTTGCATCTGTTATAGTTTTGGAGAAAAATGTGTTCATTTCATGTATGCGCGAAATGCCTTAAAAATAGCTTTAAAATGGATTTGGAGCATGGAGACGATTATCTCGGGAGTGCAAGATAACCAAACAAAACTTTTAGTGGATTTCTACTTATTTTATTAAATATCATCTCCACCAAACAGGACAAGCTTGCATGTGTTATAGTTTTGGAGAAATATGTGTTCATTTCATGTATGCGCAAAATGCCTTTGAAATGGCTTTAAAATGGATTTGGAGCATGGAGACGATTATCTCAGGATGGCAATATAAACAAACGAAACTTTTAGTAGATTTCTACTTATTTTATTAAATATTATCTCCACCAAACAGGACAAGCTTGCATCTGTTATAGTTTTGGAGAAAAATGTGTTCATTTCATGTATGCGCGAAATGCCTTAAAAATGGCTTTAAAATGGATTTGGAGCATGGAGACGATTATCTCGGGATTGCAAGATAACCAAACAAAACTTTTAGTGGATTTCTACTTATTTTATTAAATATCATCTCCACCAAACAGGACAAGCTTGCATCTGTTATAGTTTTGGAGAAAAATGTGTTCATTTCATGTATGCGCGAAATGCCTTAAAAATGGCTTTAAAATGGATTTGGAGCATGGAGACGATTATCTCGGGATTGCAAGATAACCAAACAAAACTTTTAGTGGATTTCTACTTATTTTATTAAATATCATCTCCACCAAACAGGACAAGCTTGCATCTGTTATAGTTTTGGAGAAAAATGTGTTCATTTCATGTATGCGCGAAATGCCTTAAAAATGGCTTTAAAATGGATTTGGAGCATGGAGACGATTATCTCGGGATTGCAAGATAACCAAACAAAACTTTTAGTGGATTTCTACTTATTTTATTAAATATCATCTCCACCAAACAGGACAAGCTTGCATCTGTTATAGTTTTAGAAAAAATTGTGTTCATTTCATGTATGCGCGAAATGCCTTAAAAATAGCTTTAAAATGGATTTGGAGCATGGAGACGATTATCTCGGGAGTGCAAGATAACCAAACAAAACTTTTAGTGGATTTCTACTTATTTTATTAAATATCATCTCCACCAAACAGGACAAGCTTGCATGTGTTATAGTTTTGGAGAAAAATGTGTTCATTTCATGTATGCGCAAAATGCCTTTGAAATGGCTTTAAAATGGATTTGGAGCATGGAGACGATTATCTCAGGATGGCAATATAAACAAACGAAACTTTTAGTAGATTTCTACTTATTTTATTAAATATTATCTCCACCAAACAGGACAAGCTTGCATCTGTTATAGTTTTGGAGAAAAATGTGTTCATTTCATGTATGCGCGAAATGCCTTAAAAATGGCTTTAAAATGGATTTGGAGCATGGAGACGATTATCTCGGGATTGCAAGATAACCAAACAAAACTTTTAGTGGATTTCTACTTATTTTATTAAATATCATCTCCACCAAACAGGACAAGCTTGCATGTGTTATAGTTTTGGAGAAAAATGTGTTCATTTCATGTATGCGCAAAATGCCTTTGAAATGGCTTTAAAATGGATTTGGAGCATGGAGACGGTTATCTCGGGATTGCAAGATAACCAAACAAAACTTTTAGTGGATTTCTACTTATTTTATTAAATATCATCTCCACCAAACAGGACAAGCTTGCATCTGTTATAGTTTTGGAGAAAAATGTGTTCATTTCATGTATGCGCGAAATGCCTTAAAAATGGCTTTAAAATGGATTTGGAGCATGGAGACGATTATCTCGGGATTGCAAGATAACCAAACAAAACTTTTAGTGGATTTCTACTTATTTTATTAAATATCATCTCCACCAAACAGGACAAGCTTGCATCTGTTATAGTTTTGGAGAAAAATGTGTTCATTTCATGTATGCGCGAAATGCCTTAAAAATGGCTTTAAAATGGATTTGGAGCATGGAGACGATTATCTCGGGATTGCAAGATAACCAAACAAAACTTTTAGTGGATTTCTACTTATTTTATTAAATATCATCTCCACCAAACAGGACAAGCTTGCATCTGTTATAGTTTTGGAGAAAAATGTGTTCATTTCATGTATGCGCGAAATGCCTTAAAAATGGCTTTAAAATGGATTTGGAGCATGGAGACGATTATCTCGGGATTGCAAGATAACCAAACAAAACTTTTAGTGGATTTCTACTTATTTTATTAAATATCATCTCCACCAAACAGGACAAGCTTGCATGTGTTATAGTTTTGGAGAAAAATGTGTTCATTTCATGTATGCGCGAAATGCCTTAAAAATGGCTTTAAAATGGATTTGGAGCATGGAGACGATTATCTCGGGATTGCAAGATAACCAAACAAAACTTTTAGTGGATTTCTACTTATTTTATAAAATATCATCTCCACCAAACAGGACAAGCTTGCATGTGTTATAGTTTTGGAGAAAAATGTGTTCATTTCATGTATGCGCAAAATGCCTTTGAAATGGCTTTAAAATAGATTTGGAGCATGGAGACGATTATCTCAGGATGGCAATATAAACAAACGAAACTTTTAGTAGATTTCTACTTATTTTATTAAATATTATCTCCACCAAACAGGACAAGCTTGCATCTGTTATAGTTTTGGAGAAAAATGTGTTCATTTCATGTATGTGCGAAATGCCTTAAAAATGGCTTTAAAATGGATTTGGAGCATGGAGACGATTATCTCGGGATTGCAAGATAACCAAACAAAACTTTTAGTGGATTTCTACTTATTTTATTAAATATCATCTCCACCAAACAGGACAAGCTTGCATGTGTTATAGTTTTGGAGAAAAATGTGTTCATTTCATGTATGCGCAAAATGCCTTTGAAATGGCTTTAAAATGGATTTGGAGCATGGAGACGATTATCTCAGGATGGCAATATAAACAAACGAAACTTTTAGTAGATTTCTACTTATTTTATTAAATATTATCTCCACCAAACAGGACAAGCTTGCATCTGTTATAGTTTTGGAGAAAAATGTGTTCATTTCATGTATGCGCGAAATGCCTTAAAAATGGCTTTAAAATGGATTTGGAGCATGGAGACGATTATCTCGGGATTGCAAGATAACCAAACAAAACTTTTAGTGGATTTCTACTTATTTTATTAAATATCATCTCCACCAAACAGGACAAGCTTGCATCTGTTATAGTTTTAGAGAAAAATGTGTTCATTTCATGTATGCGCGAAATGCCTTAAAAATAGCTTTAAAATGGATTTGGAGCATGGAGACGATTATCTCGGGAGTGCAAGATAACCAAACAAAACTTTTAGTGGATTTCTACTTATTTTATTAAATATCATCTCCACCAAACAGGACAAGCTTGCATGTGTTATAGTTTTGGAGAAATATGTGTTCATTTCATGTATGCGCAAAATGCCTTTGAAATGGCTTTAAAATGGATTTGGAGCATGGAGACGATTATCTCAGGATGGCAATATAAACAAACGAAACTTTTAGTAGATTTTTACTTATTTTATTAAATATTATCTCCACCAAACAGGACAAGCTTGCATCTGTTATAGTTTTGGAGAAAAATGTGTTCATTTCATGTATGCGCGAAATACCTTAAAAATGGCTTTAAAATGGATTTGGAGCATGGAGACGATTATCTCGGGATTGCAAGATAACCAAACAAAACTTTTAGTGGATTTCTACTTATTTTATTAAATATCATCTCCACCAAACAGGACAAGCTTGCATCTGTTATAGTTTTGGAGAAAAATGTGTTCATTTCATGTATGCGCGAAATGCCTTAAAAATGGCTTTAAAATGGATTTGGAGCATGGAGACGATTATCTCGGGATTGCAAGATAACCAAACAAAACTTTTAGTGGATTTCTACTTATTTTATTAAATATCATCTCCACCAAACAGGACAAGCTTGCATCTGTTATAGTTTTGGAGAAAAATGTGTTCATTTCATGTATGCGCGAAATGCCTTAAAAATGGCTTTAAAATGGATTTGGAGCATGGAGACGATTATCTCGGGATTGCAAGATAACCAAACAAAACGTTTAGTGGATTTCTACTTATTTTATTAAATATCATCTCCACCAAACAGGACAAGCTTGCATCTGTTATAGTTTTGGAGAAAAATGTGTTCATTTCATGTATGCGCGAAATGCCTTAAAAATGGCTTTAAAATGGATTTGGAGCATGGAGACGATTATCTCGGGATTGCAAGATAACCAAACAAAACTTTTAGTGGATTTCTACTTATTTTATTAAATATAATCTCCACCAAACAGGACAAGCTTGCATGTGTTATAGTTTTGGAGAAAAATGTGTTCATTTCATGTATGCGCAAAATGCCTTTGAAATGGCTTTAAAATGGATTTGGAGCATGGAGACGATTATCTCAGGATGGCAATATAAACAAACGAAACTTTTAGTAGATTTCTACTTATTTTATTAAATATTATCTCCACCAAACAGGACAAGCTTGCATCTGTTATAGTTTTGGAGAAAATGTGTTCATTTTATGTATGCGCGAAATGCCTTAAAAATGGCTTTAAAATGGATTTGGAGCATGGAGACGATTATCTCGGGATTGCAAGATAACCAAACAAAACTTTTAGTGGATTTCTACTTATTTTATTAAATATCATCTCCACCAAACAGGACAAGCTTGCATCTGTTATAGTTTTGGAGAAAAATGTGTTCATTTCATGTATGCGCGAAATGCCTTAAAAATGGCTTTAAAATGGATTTGGAGCATGGAGACGATTATCTCGGGATTGCAAGATAACCAAACAAAACTTTTAGTGGATTTCTACTTATTTTATTAAATATCATCTCCACCAAACAGGACAAGCTTGCATGTGTTATAGTTTTGGAGAAAAATGTGTTCATTTCATGTATGCGCAAAATGCCTTTGAAATGGCTTTAAAATGGATTTGGAGCATGGAGACGATTATCTCAGGATGGCAATATAAACAAACGAAACTTTTAGTAGATTTCTACTTATTTTATTAAATATTATCTCCACCAAACAGGACAAGCTTGCATCTGTTATAGTTTTGGAGAAAAATGTGTTCATTTCATGTATGCGCGAAATGCCTTAAAAATGGCTTTAAAATGGATTTGGAGCATGGAGACGATTATCTCGGGATTGCAAGATAACCAAACAAAACTTTTAGTGGATTTCTACTTATTTTATTAAATATCATCTCCACCAAACAGGACAAGCTTGCATCTGTTATAGTTTTGGAGAAAAATGTGTTCATTTCATGTATGCGCGAAATGCCTTAAAAATGGCTTTAAAATGGATTTGGAGCATGGAGACGATTATCTCGGGATTGCAAGATAACCAAACAAAACTTTTAGTGGATTTCTACTTATTTTATTAAATATCATCTCCACCAAACAGGACAAGCTTGCATCTGTTATAGTTTTGGAGAAAAATGTGTTCATTTCATGTATGCGCGAAATGCCTTAAAAATGGCTTTAAAATGGATTTGGAGCATGGAGACGATTATCTCGGGATTGCAAGATAACCAAACAAAACTTTTAGTGGATTTCTACTTATTTTATTAAATATCATCTCCACCAAACAGGACAAGCTTGCATCTGTTATAGTTTTGGAGAAAAATGTGTTAATTTCATGTATGCGCGAAATGCCTTAAAAATGGCTTTAAAATGGATTTGGAGCATGGAGACGATTATCTCGGGATTGCAAGATAACCAAACAAAACTTTTAGTGGATTTCTACTTATTTTATTAAATATCATCTCCACCAAACAGGACAAGCTTGCATCTGTTATAGTTTTGGAGAAAAATGTGTTCATTTCATGTATGCGCGAAATGCCTTAAAAATGGCTTTAAAATGGATTTGGAGCATGGAGACGATTATCTCGGGATTGCAATATAACCAAACAAAACTTTTAGTGGATTTCTACTTATTTTATTAAATATCATCTCCACCAAACAGGACAAGCTTGCATCTGTTATAGTTTTGGAGAAAAATGTGTTCATTTCATGTATGCGCGAAATGCCTTAAAAATGGCTTTAAAATAGATTTGGAGCATGGAGACGATTATCTCGGGATTGCAAGATAACCAAACAAAACTTTTAGTGGATTTCTACTTATTTTATTAAATATCATCTCCACCAAACAGGACAAGCTTGCATCTGTTATAGTTTTGGAGAAAAATGTGTTCATTTCATGTATGCGCGAAATGCCTTAAAAATGGCTTTAAAATGGATTTGGAGCATGGAGACGATTATCTCGGGATTGCAAGATAACCAAACAAAACTTTTAGTGGATTTCTACTTATTTTATTAAATATCATCTCCACCAAACAGGACAAGCTTGCATCTGTTATAGTTTTGGAGAAAAATGTGTTCATTTCATGTATGCGCGAAATGCCTTAAAAATGGCTTTAAAATGGATTTGGAGCATGGAGACGATTATCTCGGGATTGCAAGATAACCAAACAAAACTTTTAGTGGATTTCTACTTATTTTATTAAATATCATCTCCACCAAACAGGACAAGCTTGCATGTGTTATAGTTTTGGAGAAAAATGTGTTCATTTCATGTATGCGCAAAATGCCTTTGAAATGGCTTTAAAATGGATTTGGAGCATGGAGACGATTATCTCGGGATTGCAAGATAACCAAACAAAACTTTTAGTGGATTTCTACTTATTTTATTAAATATCATCTCCACCAAACAGGACAAGCTTGCATCTGTTATAGTTTTGGAGAAAAATGTGTTCATTTCATGTATGCGCGAAATGCCTTAAAAATGGCTTTAAAATGGATTTGGAGCATGGAGACGATTATCTCGGGATTGCAAGATAACCAAACAAAACTTTTAGTGGATTTCTACTTATTTTATTAAATATCATCTCCACCAAACAGGACAAGCTTGCATGTGTTATAGTTTTGGAGAAAAATGTGTTCATTTCATGTATGCGCAAAATGCCTTTGAAATGGCTTTAAAATGGATTTGGAGCATGGAGACGATTATCTCAGGATGGCAATATAAACAAACGAAACTTTTAGTAGATTTCTACTTATTTTATTAAATATTATCTCCACCAAACAGGACAAGCTTGCATGTGTTATAGTTTTGGAGAAAAATGTGTTCATTTCATGTATGCGCGAAATGCCTTAAAAATGGCTTTAAAATGGATTTGGAGCATGGAGACGATTATCTCGGGATTGCAAGATAACCAAACAAAACTTTTAGTGGATTTCTACTTATTTTATTAAATATCATCTCCACCAAACAGGACAAGCTTGCATCTGTTATAGTTTTGGAGAAAAATGTGTTCATTTCATGTATGCGCGAAATGCCTTAAAAATGGCTTTAAAATGGATTTGGAGCATGGAGACGATTATCTCGGGATTGCAAGATAACCAAACAAAACTTTTAGTGGAATTCTACTTATTTTATTAAATATCATCTCCACCAAACAGGACAAGCTTGCATGTGTTATAGTTTTGGAGAAAAATGTGTTCATTTCATGTATGCGCGAAATGCCTTAAAAATGGCTTTAAAATGGATTTGGAGCATGGAGACGATTATCTCGGGATTGCAAGATAACCAAACAAAACTTTTAGTGGATTTCTACTTATTTTATTAAATATCATCTCCACCAAACAGGACAAGCTTGCATCTGTTATAGTTTTGGAGAAAAATGTGTTCATTTCATGTATGCGCGAAATGCCTTAAAAATGGCTTTAAAATGGATTTGGAGCATGGAGACGATTATCTCGGGATTGCAATATAACCAAACAAAACTTTTAGTGGATTTCTACTTATTTTATTAAATATCATCTCCACCAAACAGGACAAGCTTGCATCTGTTATAGTTTTGGAGAAAAATGTGTTCATTTCATGTATGCGCGAAATGCCTTAAAAATGGCTTTAAAATGGATTTGGAGCATGGAGACGATTATCTCGGGATTGCAAGATAACCAAACAAAACTTTTAGTGGATTTCTACTTATTTTATTAAATATCATCTCCACCAAACAGGACAAGCTTGCATGTGTTATAGTTTTGGAGAAAAATGTGTTCATTTCATGTATGCGCAAAATGCCTTTGAAATGGCTTTAAAATGGATTTGGAGCATGGAGACGATTATCTCAGGATGGCAATATAAACAAACGAAACTTTTAGTAGATTTCTACTTATTTTATTAAATATTATCTCCACCAAACAGGACAAGCTTGCATCTGTTATAGTTTTGGAGAAAAATGTGTTCATTTCATGTATGCGCGAAATGCCTTAAAAATGGCTTTAAAATGGATTTGGAGCATGGAGACGATTATCTCGGGATTGCAAGATAACCAAACAAAACTTTTAGTGGATTTCTACTTATTTTATTAAATATCATCTCCACCAAACAGGACAAGCTTGCATGTGTTATAGTTTTGGAGAAAAATGTGTTCATTTCATGTATGCGCAAAATGCCTTTGAAATGGCTTTAAAATGGATTTGGAGCATGGAGACGATTATCTCAGGATGGCAATATAAACAAACGAAACTTTTAGCAGATTTCTACTTATTTTATTAAATATTATCTCCACCAAACAGGACAAGCTTGCATGTGTTATAGTTTTGGAGAAAAATGTGTTCATTTCATGTATGCGCGAAATGCCTTAAAAATGGCTTTAAAATGGATTTGGAGCATGGAGACGATTATCTCGGGATTGCAAGATAACCAAACAAAACTTTTAGTGGATTTCTACTTATTTTATTAAATATCATCTCCACCAAACAGGACAAGCTTGCATCTGTTATAGTTTTGGAGAAAAATGTGTTCATTTCATGTATGCGCGAAATGCCTTAAAAATGGCTTTAAAATGGATTTGGAGCATGGAGACGATTATCTCGGGATTGCAAGATAACCAAACAAAACTTTTAGTGGATTTCTACTTATTTTATTAAATATCATCTCCACCAAACAGGACAAGCTTGCATGTGTTATAGTTTTGGAGAAAAATGTGTTCATTTCATGTATGCGCGAAATGCCTTAAAAATGGCTTTAAAATGGATTTGGAGCATGGAGACGATTATCTCGGGATTGCAAGATAACCAAACAAAACTTTTAGTGGATTTCTACTTATTTTATTAAATATCATCTCCACCAAACAGGACAAGCTTGCATCTGTTATAGTTTTGGAGAAAAATGTGTTCATTTCATGTATGCGCGAAATGCCTTAAAAATGGCTTTAAAATGGATTTGGAGCATGGAGACGATTATCTCGGGATTGCAATATAACCAAACAAAACTTTTAGTGGATTTCTACTTATTTTATTAAATATCATCTCCACCAAACAGGACAAGCTTGCATCTGTTATAGTTTTGGAGAAAAATGTGTTCATTTCATGTATGCGCGAAATGCCTTAAAAATGGCTTTAAAATGGATTTGGAGCATGGAGACGATTATCTCGGGATTGCAAGATAACCAAACAAAACTTTTAGTGGATTTCTACTTATTTTATTAAATATCATCTCCACCAAACAGGACAAGCTTGCATCTGTTATAGTTTTGGAGAAAAATGTGTTCATTTCATGTATGCGCGAAATGCCTTAAAAATGGCTTTAAAATGGATTTGGAGCATGGAGACGATTATCTCGGGATTGCAAGATAACCAAACAAAACTTTTAGTGGATTTCTACTTATTTTATTAAATATCATCTCCACCAAACAGGACAAGCTTGCATCTGTTATAGTTTTGGAGAAAAATGTGTTCATTTCATGTATGCGCGAAATGCCTTAAAAATGGCTTTAAAATGGATTTGGAGCATGGAGACGATTATCTCGGGATTGCAAGATAACCAAACAAAACTTTTAGTGGATTTCTACTTATTTTATTAAATATCATCTCCACAAAACAGGACAAGCTTGCATCTGTTATAGTTTTGGAGAAAAATGTGTTCATTTCATGTATGCGCGAAATGCCTTAAAAATGGCTTTAAAATGGATTTGGAGCATGGAGACGATTATCTCGGGATTGCAAGATAACCAAACAAAACTTTTAGTGGATTTCTACTTATTTTATTAAATATCATCTCCACCAAACAGGACAAGCTTGCATGTGTTATAGTTTTGGAGAAAAATGTGTTCATTTCATGTATGCGCGAAATGCCTTAAAAATGGCTTTAAAATGGATTTGGAGCATGGAGACGATTATCTCGGGATTGCAAGATAACCAAACAAAACTTTTAGTGGATTTCTACTTATTTTATTAAATATCATCTCCACCAAACAGGACAAGCTTGCATCTGTTATAGTTTTGGAGAAAAATGTGTTCATTTCATGTATGCGCGAAATGCCTTAAAAATGGCTTTAAAATGGATTTGGAGCATGGAGACGATTATCTCGGGATTGCAAGATAACCAAACAAAACTTTTAGTGGATTTCTACTTATTTTATTAAATATCATCTCCACCAAACAGGACAAGCTTGCATGTGTTATAGTTTTGGAGAAAAATGTGTTCATTTCATGTATGCGCAAAATGCCTTTGAAATGGCTTTAAAATGGATTTGGAGCATGGAGACGATTATCTCAGGATGGCAATATAAACAAACGAAACTTTTAGTAGATTTCTACTTATTTTATTAAATATTATCTCCACCAAACAGGACAAGCTTGCATCTGTTATAGTTTTGGAGAAAAATGTGTTCATTTCATGTATGCGCGAAATGCCTTAAAAATGGCTTTAAAATGGATTTGGAGCATGGAGACGATTATCTCAGGATGGCAATATAAACAAACGAAACTTTTAGTAGATTTCTACTTATTTTATTAAATATCATCTCCACCAAACAGGACAAGCTTGCATCTGTTATAGTTTTGGAGAAAAATGTGTTCATTTCATGTATGCGCGAAATGCCTTAAAAATGGCTTTAAAATGGATTTGGAGCATGGAGACGATTATCTCGGGATTGCAAGATAACCAAACAAAACTTTTAGTGGATTTCTACTTATTTTATTAAATATCATCTCCACCAAACAGGACAAGCTTGCATCTGTTATAGTTTTGGAGAAAAATGTGTTCATTTCATGTATGCGCGAAATGCCTTAAAAATGGCTTTAAAATGGATTTGGAGCATGGAGACGATTATCTCGGGATTGCAAGAAAACCAAACAAAACTTTTAGTGGATTTCTACTTATTTTATTAAATATCATCTCCACCAAACAGGACAAGCTTGCATGTGTTATAGTTTTGGAGAAAAATGTGTTCATTTCATGTATGCGCAAAATGCCTTTGAAATGGCTTTAAAATGGATTTGGAGCATGGAGACGATTATCTCAGGATGGCAATATAAACAAACGAAACTTTTAGTAGATTTCTACTTATTTTATTAAATATTATCTCCACCAAACAGGACAAGCTTGCATCTGTTATAGTTTTGGAGAAAAATGTGTTAATTTCATGTATGCGCGAAATGCCTTAAAAATGGCTTTAAAATGGATTTGGAGCATGGAGACGATTATCTCGGGATTGCAAGATAACCAAACAAAACTTTTAGTGGATTTCTACTTATTTTATTAAATATCATCTCCACCAAACAGGACAAGCTTGCATCTGTTATAGTTTTGGAGAAAAATGTGTTCATTTCATGTATGCGCGAAATGCCTTAAAAATGGCTTTAAAATGGATTTGGAGCATGGAGACGATTATCTCGGGATTGCAAGATAACCAAACAAAACTTTTAGTGGATTTCTACTTATTTTATTAAATATCATCTCCACCAAACAGGACAAGCTTGCATCTGTTATAGTTTTGGAGAAAAATGTGTTCATTTCATGTATGCGCGAAATGCCTTAAAAATGGCTTTAAAATGGATTTGGAGCATGGAGACGATTATCTCGGGATTGCAAGATAACCAAACAAAACTTTTAGTGGATTTCTACTTATTTTATTAAATATCATCTCCACCAAACAGGACAAGCTTGCATCTGTTATAGTTTTGGAGAAAAATGTGTTCATTTCATGTATGCGCGAAATGCCTTAAAAATGGCTTTAAAATGGATTTGGAGCATGGAGACGATTATCTCGGGATTGCAAGATAACCAAACAAAACTTTTAGTGGATTTCTACTTATTTTATTAAATATCATCTCCACCAAACAGGACAAGCTTGCATCTGTTATAGTTTTGGAGAAAAATGTGTTCATTTCATGTATGCGCGAAATGCCTTAAAAATGGCTTTAAAATGGATTTGGAGCATGGAGACGATTATCTCGGGATTGCAAGATAACCAAACAAAACTTTTAGTGGATTTCTACTTATTTTATTAAATATCATCTCCACCAAACAGGACAAGCTTGCATCTGTTATAGTTTTGGAGAAAAATGTGTTCATTTCATGTATGCGCGAAATGCCTTAAAAATGGCTTTAAAATGGATTTGGAGCATGGAGACGATTATCTCGGGATTGCAAGATAACCAAACAAAACTTTTAGTGGATTTCTACTTATTTTATTAAATATCATCTCCACCAAACAGGACAAGCTTGCATCTGTTATAGTTTTGGAGAAAAATGTGTTCATTTCATGTATGCGCGAAATGCCTTAAAAATGGCTTTAAAATGGATTTGGAGCATGGAGACGATTATCTCGGGATTGCAAGATAACCAAACAAAACTTTTAGTGGATTTCTACTTATTTTATTAAATATCATCTCCACCAAACAGGACAAGCTTGCATCTGTTATAGTTTTGGAGAAAAATGTGTTCATTTCATGTATGCGCGAAATGCCTTAAAAATGGCTTTAAAATGGATTTGGAGCATGGAGACGATTATCTCGGGATTGCAAGATAACCAAACAAAACTTTTAGTGGATTTCTACTTATTTTATTAAATATCATCTCCACCAAACAGGACAAGCTTGCATCTGTTATAGTTTTGGAGAAAAATGTGTTCATTTCATGTATGCGCGAAATGCCTTAAAAATGGCTTTAAAATGGATTTGGAGCATGGAGACGATTATCTCGGGATTGCAAGATAACCAAACAAAACTTTTAGTGGATTTCTACTTATTTTATTAAATATCATCTCCACCAAACAGGACAAGCTTGCATCTGTTATAGTTTTGGAGAAAAATGTGTTCATTTCATGTATGCGCGAAATGCCTTAAAAATGGCTTTAAAATGGATTTGGAGCATGGAGACGATTATCTCGGGATTGCAAGATAACCAAACAAAACGTTTAGTGGATTTCTACTTATTTTATTAAATATCATCTCCACCAAACAGGACAAGCTTGCATCTGTTATAGTTTTGGAGAAAAATGTGTTCATTTCATGTATGCGCGAAATGTCTTAAAAATGGCTTTAAAATGGATTTGGAGCATGGAGACGATTATCTCGGGATTGCAAGATAACCAAACAAAACTTTTAGTGGATTTCTACTTATTTTATTAAATATCATCTCCACCAAACAGGACAAGCTTGCATCTGTTATAGTTTTGGAGAAAAATGTGTTCATTTCATGTATGCGCGAAATGCCTTAAAAATGGCTTTAAAATGGATTTGGAGCATGGAGACGATTATCTCGGGTTTTTCAAGATAACCAAACAAAACTTTTAGTGGATTTCTACTTATTTTATTAAATATCATCTCCACCAAACAGGACAAGCTTGCATCTGTTATAGTTTTGGAGAAAAATGTGTTCATTTCATGTATGCGCGAAATGCCTTAAAAATGGCTTTAAAATGGATTTGGAGCATGGAGACGATTATCTCGGGATTGCAAGATAACCAAACAAAACTTTTAGTGGATTTCTACTTATTTTATTAAATATCATCTCCACCAAACAGGACAAGCTTGCATCTGTTATAGTTTTGGAGAAAAATGTGTTCATTTCATGTATGCGCGAAATGCCTTAAAAATGGCTTTAAAATGGATTTGGAGCATGGAGACGATTATCTCGGGATTGCAAGATAACCAAACAAAACTTTTAGTGGATTTCTACTTATTTTATTAAATATCATCTCCACCAAACAGGACAAGCTTGCATCTGTTATAGTTTTGGAGAAAAATGTGTTCATTTCATGTATGCGCGAAATGCCTTAAAAATGGCTTTAAAATGGATTTGGAGCATGGAGACGATTATCTCGGGATTGCAAGATAACCAAACAAAACTTTTAGTGGATTTCTACTTATTTTATTAAATATCATCTCCACCAAACAGGACAAGCTTGCATCTGTTATAGTTTTGGAGAAAAATTTGTTCATTTCATGTATGCGCGAAATGCCTTAAAAATGGCTTTAAAATGGATTTGGAGCATGGAGACGATTATCTCGGGATTGCAAGATAACCAAACAAAACTTTTAGTGGATTTCTACTTATTTTATTAAATATCATCTCCACCAAACAGGACAAGCTTGCATGTGTTATAGTTTTGGAGAAAAATGTGTTCATTTCATGTATGCGCAAAATGCCTTTGAAATGGCTTTAAAATGGATTTGGAGCATGGAGACGATTATCTCGGGATTGCAAGATAACCAAACAAAACTTTTAGTGGATTTCTACTTATTTTATTAAATATCATCTCCACCAAACAGGACAAGCTTGCATCTGTTATAGTTTTGGAGAAAAATGTGTTCATTTCATGTATGCGCGAAATGCTTTAAAAATGGCTTTAAAATGGATTTGGAGCATGGAGACGATTATCTCGGGATTGCAAGATAACCAAACAAAACTTTTAGTGGATTTCTACTTATTTTATTAAATGTCATCTCCACCAAACAGGACAAGCTTGCATCTGTTATAGTTTTGGAGAAAAATGTGTTCATTTCATGTATGCGCGAAATGCCTTAAAAATGGCTTTAAAATGGATTTGGAGCATGGAGACGATTATCTCGGGATTGCAAGATAACCAAACAAAACATTTAGTGGATTTCTACTTATTTTATTAAATATCATCTCCACCAAACAGGACAAGCTTGCATGTGTTATAGTTTTGGAGAAAAATGTGTTCATTTCATGTATGCGCAAAATGCCTTTGAAATGGCTTTAAAATGGATTTGGAGCATGGAGACGATTATCTCGGGATTGCAAGATAACCAAACAAAACTTTTAGTGGATTTCTACTTATTTTATTAAATATCATCTCCACCAAACAGGACAAGCTTGCATCTGTTATAGTTTTGGAGAAAAATGTGTTCATTACATGTATGCGCGAAATGCCTTAAAAATGGCTTTAAAATGGATTTGGAGCATGGAGACGATTATCTCGGGATTGCAAGATAACCAAACAAAACATTTAGTGGATTTCTACTTATTTTATTAAATATCATCTCCACCAAACAGGACAAGCTTGCATGTGTTATAGTTTTGGAGAAAAATGTGTTCATTTCATGTATGCGCAAAATGCCTTTGAAATGGCTTTAAAATGGATTTGGAGCATGGAGACGATTATATCAGGATGGCAATATAAACAAATGAAACTTTTAGTAGATTTCTACTTATTTTATTAAATATTATCTCCACCAAACAGGACAAGCTTGCATCTGTTATAGTTTTGGAGCAAAATGTGTTCATTTCATGTATGCGCGAAATGCCTTAAAAATGGCTTTAAAATGGATTTGGAGCATGGAGACGATTATCTCGGGATTGCAAGATAACCAAACAAAACTTTTAGTGGATTTCTACTTATTTTATTAAATATCATCTCCACCAAACAGGACAAGCTTGCATCTGTTATAGTTTTGGAGAAAAATGTGTTCATTTCATGTATGCGCGAAATGCCTTAAAAATGGCTTTAAAATGGATTTGGAGCATGGAGACGATTATCTCGGGATTGCAAGATAACCAAACAAAACTTTTAGTGGATTTCTACTTATTTTATTAAATATCATCTCCACCAAACAGGACAAGCTTGCATGTGTTATAGTTTTGGAGAAAAATGTGTTCATTTCATGTATGCGCAAAATGCCTTTGAAATGGCTTTAAAATGGATTTGGAGCATGGAGACGATTATCTCAGGATGGCAATATAAACAAACGAAACTCTTAGTAGATTTCTACTTATTTTATTAAATATTATCTCCACCAAACAGGACAAGCTTGCATCTGTTATAGTTTTGGAGAAAAATGTGTTCATTTCATGTATGCGCGAAATGCCTTAAAAATGGCTTTAAAATGGATTTGGAGCATGGAGACGATTATCTCGGGATTGCAAGATAACCAAACAAAACTTTTAGTGGATTTCTACTTATTTTATTAAATATCATCTCCACCAAACAGGACAAGCTTGCATCTGTTATAGTTTTGGAGAAAAATGTGTTCATTTCATGTATGCGCGAAATGCCTTAAAAATGGCTTTAAAATGGATTTGGAGCATGGAGACGATTATCTCAGGATTGCAAGATAACCAAACAAAACTTTTAGTGGATTTCTACTTATTTTATTAAATATCATCTCCACCAAACAGGACAAGCTTGCATCTGTTATAGTTTTGGAGAAAAATGTGTTCATTTCATGTATGCGCGAAATGCCTTAAAAATGGCTTTAAAATGGATTTGGAGCATGGAGACGATTATCTCGGGATTGCAAGATAACCAAACAAAACTTTTAGTGGATTTCTACTTATTTTATTAAATATCATCTCCACCAAACAGGACAAGCTTGCATCTGTTATAGTTTTGGAGAAAAATGTGTTCATTTCATGTATGCGCGAAATGCCTTAAAAATGGCTTTAAAATGGATTTGGAGCATGGAGACGATTATCTCGGGATTGCAAGATAACCAAACAAAACTTTTAGTGGATTTCTACTTATTTTATTAAATATCATCTCCACCAAACAGGACAAGCTTGCATCTGTTATAGTTTTGGAGAAAAATGTGTTCATTTCATGTATGCGCGAAATGCCTTAAAAATGGCTTTAAAATGGATTTGGAGCATGGAGACGATTATCTCGGGATTGCAAGATAACCAAACAAAACTTTTAGTGGATTTCTACTTATTTTATTAAATATCATCTCCACCAAACAGGACAAGCTTGCATGTGTTATAGTTTTGGAGAAAAATGTGTTCATTTCATGTATGCGCAAAATGCCTTTGAAATGGCTTTAAAATGGATTTGGAGCATGGAGACGATTATCTCGGGATTGCAAGATAACCAAACAAAACTTTTAGTGGATTTCTACTTATTTTATTAAATATCATCTCCACCAAACAGGACAAGCTTGCATCTGTTATAGTTTTGGAGAAAAATGTGTTCATTTCATGTATGCGCGAAATGCCTTAAAAATGGCTTTAAAATGGATTTGGAGCATGGAGACGATTATCTCGGGATTGCAAGATAACCAAACAAAACTTTTAGTGGATTTCTACTTATTTTATTAAATATCATCTCCACCAAACAGGACAAGCTTGCATCTGTTATAGTTTTGGAGAAAAATGTGTTCATTTCATGTATGCGCGAAATGCCTTAAAAATGGCTTTAAAATGGATTTGGAGCATGGAGACGATTATCTCGGGATTGCAAGATAACCAAACAAAACTTTTAGTGGATTTCTACTTATTTTATTAAATATCATCTCCACAAAACAGGACAAGCTTGCATCTGTTATAGTTTTGGAGAAAAATGTGTTCATTTCATGTATGCGCGAAATGCCTTAAAAATGGCTTTAAAATGGATTTGGAGCATGGAGACGATTATCTCGGGATTGCAAGATAACCAAACAAAACTTTTAGTGGATTTCTACTTATTTTATTAAATATCATCTCCACCAAACAGGACAAGCTTGCATCTGTTATAGTTTTGGAGAAAAATGTGTTCATTTCATGTATGCGCGAAATGCCTTAAAAATGGCTTTAAAATGGATTTGGAGCATGGAGACGATTATCTCGGGATTGCAAGATAACCAAACAAAACTTTTAGTGGATTTCTACTTATTTTATTAAATATCATCTCCACCAAACAGGACAAGCTTGCATGTGTTATAGTTTTGGAGAAAAATGTGTTCATTTCATGTATGCGCAAAATGCCTTTGAAATGGCTTTAAAATGGATTTGGAGCATGGAGACGATTATCTCGGGATTGCAAGATAACCAAACAAAACTTTTAGTGGATTTCTACTTATTTTATTAAATATCATCTCCACCAAACAGGACAAGCTTGCATCTGTTATAGTTTTGGAGAAAAATGTGTTCATTTCATGTATGCGCGAAATGCTTTAAAAATGGCTTTAAAATGGATTTGGAGCATGGAGACGATTATCTCGGGATTGCAAGATAACCAAACAAAACTTTTAGTGGATTTCTACTTATTTTATTAAATGTCATCTCCACCAAACAGGACAAGCTTGCATCTGTTATAGTTTTGGAGAAAAATGTGTTCATTTCATGTATGCGCGAAATGCCTTAAAAATGGCTTTAAAATGGATTTGGAGCATGGAGACGATTATCTCGGGATTGCAAGATAACCAAACAAAACATTTAGTGGATTTCTACTTATTTTATTAAATATCATCTCCACCAAACAGGACAAGCTTGCATGTGTTATAGTTTTGGAGAAAAATGTGTTCATTTCATGTATGCGCAAAATGCCTTTGAAATGGCTTTAAAATGGATTTGGAGCATGGAGACGATTATCTCGGGATTGCAAGATAACCAAACAAAACTTTTAGTGGATTTCTACTTATTTTATTAAATATCATCTCCACCAAACAGGACAAGCTTGCATCTGTTATAGTTTTGGAGAAAAATGTGTTCATTTCATGTATGCGCGAAATGCTTTAAAAATGGCTTTAAAATGGATTTGGAGCATGGAGACGATTATCTCGGGATTGCAAGATAACCAAACAAAACTTTTAGTGGATTTCTACTTATTTTATTAAATATCATCTCCACCAAACAGGACAAGCTTGCATCTGTTATAGTTTTGGAGAAAAATGTGTTCATTTCATGTATGCGCGAAATGCCTTAAAAATGGCTTTAAAATGGATTTGGAGCATGGAGACGATTATCTCGGGATTGCAAGATAACCAAACAAAACATTTAGTGGATTTCTACTTATTTTATTAAATATCATCTCCACCAAACAGGACAAGCTTGCATGTGTTATAGTTTTGGAGAAAAATGTGTTCATTTCATGTATGCGCAAAATGCCTTTGAAATGGCTTTAAAATGGATTTGGAGCATGGAGACGATTATATCAGGATGGCAATATAAACAAATGAAACTTTTAGTAGATTTCTACTTATTTTATTAAATATTATCTCCACCAAACAGGACAAGCTTGCATCTGTTATAGTTTTGGAGCAAAATGTGTTCATTTCATGTATGCGCGAAATGCCTTAAAAATGGCTTTAAAATGGATTTGGAGCATGGAGACGATTATCTCGGGATTGCAAGATAACCAAACAAAACTTTTAGTGGATTTCTACTTATTTTATTAAATATCATCTCCACCAAACAGGACAAGCTTGCATCTGTTATAGTTTTGGAGAAAAATGTGTTCATTTCATGTATGCGCGAAATGCCTTAAAAATGGCTTTAAAATGGATTTGGAGCATGGAGACGATTATCTCGGGATTGCAAGATAACCAAACAAAACTTTTAGTGGATTTCTACTTATTTTATTAAATATCATCTCCACCAAACAGGACAAGCTTGCATGTGTTATAGTTTTGGAGAAAAATGTGTTCATTTCATGTATGCGCAAAATGCCTTTGAAATGGCTTTAAAATGGATTTGGAGCATGGAGACGATTATCTCAGGATGGCAATATAAACAAACGAAACTCTTAGTAGATTTCTACTTATTTTATTAAATATTATCTCCACCAAACAGGACAAGCTTGCATCTGTTATAGTTTTGGAGAAAAATGTGTTCATTTCATGTATGCGCGAAATGCCTTAAAAATGGCTTTAAAATGGATTTGGAGCATGGAGACGATTATCTCGGGATTGCAAGATAACCAAACAAAACTTTTAGTGGATTTCTACTTATTTTATTAAATATCATCTCCACCAAACAGGACAAGCTTGCATCTGTTATAGTTTTGGAGAAAAATGTGTTCATTTCATGTATGCGCGAAATGCCTTAAAAATGGCTTTAAAATGGATTTGGAGCATGGAGACGATTATCTCGGGATTGCAAGATAACCAAACAAAACTTTTAGTGGATTTCTACTTATTTTATTAAATATCATCTCCACCAAACAGGACAAGCTTGCATCTGTTATAGTTTTGGAGAAAAATGTGTTCATTTCATGTATGCGCGAAATGCCTTAAAAATGGCTTTAAAATGGATTTGGAGCATGGAGACGATTATCTCGGGATTGCAAGATAACCAAACAAAACTTTTAGTGGATTTCTACTTATTTTATTAAATATCATCTCCACCAAACAGGACAAGCTTGCATCTGTTATAGTTTTGGAGAAAAATGTGTTCATTTCATGTATGCGCGAAATGCCTTAAAAATGGCTTTAAAATGGATTTGGAGCATGGAGACGATTATCTCGGGATTGCAAGATAACCAAACAAAACTTTTAGTGGATTTCTACTTATTTTATTAAATATCATCTCCACCAAACAGGACAAGCTTGCATCTGTTATAGTTTTGGAGAAAAATGTGTTCATTTCATGTATGCGCGAAATGCCTTAAAAATGGCTTTAAAATGGATTTGGAGCATGGAGACGATTATCTCGGGATTGCAAGATAACCAAACAAAACTTTTAGTGGATTTCTACTTATTTTATTAAATATCATCTCCACCAAACAGGACAAGCTTGCATGTGTTATAGTTTTGGAGAAAAATGTGTTCATTTCATGTATGCGCAAAATGCCTTTGAAATGGCTTTAAAATGGATTTGGAGCATGGAGACGATTATCTCGGGATTGCAAGATAACCAAACAAAACTTTTAGTGGATTTCTACTTATTTTATTAAATATCATCTCCACTAAACAGGACAAGCTTGCATCTGTTATAGTTTTGGAGAAAAATGTGTTCATTTCATGTATGCGCGAAATGCCTTTGAAATGGCTTTAAAATGGATTTGGAGCATGGAGACGATTATCTCGGGATTGCAAGATAACCAAACAAAACTTTTAGTGGATTTCTACTTATTTTATTAAATATCATCTCCACCAAACAGGACAAGCTTGCATGTGTTATAGTTTTGGAGAAAAATGTGTTCATTTCATGTATGCGCAAAATGCCTTTGAAATGGCTTTAAAATGGATTTGGAGCATGGAGACGATTATCTCAGGATGGCAATATAAACAAACGAAACTTTTAGTAGATTTCTACTTATTTTATTAAATATCATCTCCACCAAACAGGACAAGCTTGCATCTGTTATAGTTTTGGAGAAAAATGTGTTCATTTCATGTATGCGCGAAATGCCTTAAAAATGGCTTTAAAATGAATTTGGAGCATGGAGACGATTATCTCGGGATTGCAATATAACCAAACAAAACTTTTAGTGGATTTCTACTTATTTTATTAAATATCATCTCCACCCAACAGGACAAGCTTGCATCTGTTATAGTTTTGGAGAAAAATGTGTTCATTTCATGTATGCGCGAAATGCCTTAAAAATGGCTTTAAAATGGATTTGGAGCATGGAGACGATTATCTCGGGATTGCAAGATAACCAAACAAAACTTTTAGTGGATTTCTACTTATTTTATTAAATATCATCTCCACCAAACAGGACAAGCTTGCATCTGTTATAGTTTTGGAGAAAAATGTGTTCATTTCATGTATGCGCGAAATGCCTTAAAAATGGCTTTAAAATGGATTTGGAGCATGGAGACGATTATCTCGGGATTGCAAGATAACCAAACAAAACTTTTAGTGGATTTCTACTTATTTTATTAAATATCATCTCCACCAAACAGGACAAGCTTGCATCTGTTATAGTTTTGGAGAAAAATGTGTTCATTTCATGTATGCGCGAAATGCCTTAAAAATGGCTTTAAAATGGATTTGGAGCATGGAGACGATTATCTCGGGATTGCAAGATAACCAAACAAAACTTTTAGTGGATTTCTACTTATTTTATTAAATATCATCTCCACCAAACAGGACAAGCTTGCATCTGTTATAGTTTTGGAGAAAAATGTGTTCATTTCATGTATGCGCGAAATGCCTTAAAAATGGCTTTAAAATGGATTTGGAGCATGGAGACGATTATCTCGGGATTGCAAGATAACCAAACAAAACTTTTAGTGGATTTCTACTTATTTTATTAAATATCATCTCCACCAAACAGGACAAGCTTGCATCTGTTATAGTTTTGGAGAAAAATGTGTTCATTTCATGTATGCGCGAAATGCCTTAAAAATGGCTTTAAAATGGATTTGGAGCATGGAGACGATTATCTCGGGATTGCAAGATAACCAAACAAAACTTTTAGTGGATTTCTACTTATTTTATTAAATATCATCTCCACCAAACAGGACAAGCTTGCATCTGTTATAGTTTTGGAGAAAAATGTGTTCATTTCATGTATGCGCGAAATGCCTTAAAAATAACTTTAAAATGGATTTGGAGCATGGAGACGATTATCTCGGGATTGCAAGATAACCAAACAAAACTTTTAGTGGATTTCTACTTATTTTATTAAATATCATCTCCACCAAACAGGACAAGCTTGCATGTGTTATAGTTTTGGAGAAAAATGTGTTCATTTCATGTATGCGCAAAATGCCTTTGAAATGGCTTTAAAATGGATTTGGAGCATGGAGACGATTATCTCAGGATGGCAATATAAACAAACGAAACTTTTAGTAGATTTCTACTTATTTTATTAAATATTATCTCGACCAAACAGGACAAGTTTGCATCTGTTATAGTTTTGGAGAAAAATGTGTTCATTTCATGTATGCGCGAAATGCCTTAAAAATGGCTTTAAAATGGATTTGGAGCATGGAGACGATTATCTCGGGATGGCAAGATAACCAAACAAAACTTTTAGTGGATTTCTACTTATTTTATTAAATATCATCTCCACCAAACAGGACAAGCTTGCATCTGTTATAGTTTTGGAGAAAAATGTGTTCATTTCATGTATGCGCGAAATGCCTTAAAAATGGCTTTAAAATGGATTTGGAGCATGGAGACGATTATCTCGGGATTGCAATATAACCAAACAAAACTTTTAGTGGATTTCTACTTATTTTATTAAATATCATCTCCACCAAACAGGACAAGCTTGCATCTGTTATAGTTTTGGAGAAAAATGTGTTCATTTCATGTATGCGCGAAATGCCTTAAAAATGGCTTTAAAATGGATTTGGAGCATGGAGACGATTATCTCGGGATTGCAAGATAACCAAACAAAACTTTTAGTGGATTTCTACTTATTTTATTAAATATCATCTCCACCAAACAGGACAAGCTTGCATCTGTTATAGTTTTGGAGAAAAATGTGTTCATTTCATGTATGCGCGAAATGCCTTAAAAATGGCTTTAAAATGGATTTGGAGCATGGAGACGATTATCTCGGGATTGCAAGATAACCAAACAAATCTTTTAGTGGATTTCTACTTATTTTATTAAATATCATCTCCACCAAACAGGACAAGCTTGCATCTGTTATAGTTTTGGAGAAAAATGTGTTCATTTCATGTATGCGCGAAATGCCTTAAAAATGGCTTTAAAATGGATTTGGAGCATGGAGACGATTATCTCGGGATTGCAAGATAACCAAACAAAACTTTTAGTGGATTTCTACTTATTTTATTAAATATCATCTCCACCAAACAGGACAAGCTTGCATCTGTTATAGTTTTGGAGAAAAATGTGTTCATTTCATGTATGCGCGAAATGCCTTAAAAATGGCTTTAAAATGGATTTGGAGCATGGAGACGATTATCTCGGGATTGCAATATAACCAAACAAAACTTTTAGTGGATTTCTACTTATTTTATTAAATATCATCTCCACCAAACAGGACAAGCTTGCATCTGTTATAGTTTTGGAGAAAAATGTGTTCATTTCATGTATGCGCGAAATGCCTTAAAAATGGCTTTAAAATGGATTTGGAGCATGGAGACGATTATCTCGGGATTGCAAGATAACCAAACAAAACTTTTAGTGGATTTCTACTTATTTTATTAAATATCATCTCCACCAAACAGGACAAGCTTGCATCTGTTATAGTTTTGGAGAAAAATGTGTTCATTTCATGTATGCGCGAAATGCCTTAAAAATGGCTTTAAAATGGATTTGGAGCATGGAGACGATTATCTCGGGATTGCAAGATAACCAAACAAAACTTTTAGTGGATTTCTACTTATTTTATTAAATATCATCTCCACCAAACAGGACAAGCTTGCACCTGTTATAGTTTTGGAGAAAAATGTGTTCATTTCATGTATGCGCGAAATGCCTTAAAAATGGCTTTAAAATGGATTTGGAGCATGGAGACGATTATCTCGGGATTGCAAGATAACCAAACAAAACTTTTAGTGGATTTCTACTTATTTTATTAAATATCATCTCCACCAAACAGGACAAGCTTGCATCTGTTATAGTTTTGGAGAAAAATGTGTTCATTTCATGTATGCGCGAAATGCCTTAAAAATGGCTTTAAAATGGATTTGGAGCATGGAGACGATTATCTCGGGATTGCAAGATAACCAAACAAAACTTTTAGTGGATTTCTACTTATTTTATTAAATATCATCTCCACCAAACAGGACAAGCTTGCATCTGTTATAGTTTTGGAGAAAAATGTGTTCATTTCATGTATGCGCGAAATGCCTTAAAAATGGCTTTAAAATGGATTTGGAGCATGGAGACGATTATCTCGGGTTTTTCAAGATAACCAAACAAAACTTTTAGTGGATTTCTACTTATTTTATTAAATATCATCTCCACCAAACAGGACAAGCTTGCATCTGTTATAGTTTTGGAGAAAAATGTGTTCATTTCATGTATGCGCGAAATGCCTTAAAAATGGCTTTAAAATGGATTTGGAGCATGGAGACGATTATCTCGGGATTGCAAGATAACCAAACAAAACTTTTAGTGGATTTCTACTTATTTTATTAAATATCATCTCCACCAAACAGGACAAGCTTGCATCTGTTATAGTTTTGGAGAAAAATGTGTTCATTTCATGTATGCGCGAAATGCCTTAAAAATGGCTTTAAAATGGATTTGGAGCATGGAGACGATTATCTCGGGATTGCAAGATAACCAAACAAAACTTTTAGTGGATTTCTACTTATTTTATTAAATATCATCTCCACCAAACAGGACAAGCTTGCATCTGTTATAGTTTTGGAGAAAAATGTGTTCATTTCATGTATGCGCGAAATGCCTTAAAAATGGCTTTAAAATGGATTTGGAGCATGGAGACGATTATCTCGGGATTGCAAGATAACCAAACAAAACTTTTAGTGGATTTCTACTTATTTTATTAAATATCATCTCCACCAAACAGGACAAGCTTGCATGTGTTATAGTTTTGGAGAAAAATGTGTTCATTTCATGTATGCGCAAAATGCCTTTGAAATGGCTTTAAAATGGATTTGGAGCATGGAGACGATTATCTCGGGATTGCAAGATAACCAAACAAAACTTTTAGTGGATTTCTACTTATTTTATTAAATATCATCTCCACCAAACAGGACAAGCTTGCATCTGTTATAGTTTTGGAGAAAAATGTGTTCATTTCATGTATGCGCGAAATGCTTTAAAAATGGCTTTAAAATGGATTTGGAGCATGGAGACGATTATCTCGGGATTGCAAGATAACCAAACAAAACTTTTAGTGGATTTCTACTTATTTTATTAAATATCATCTCCACCAAACAGGACAAGCTTGCATCTGTTATAGTTTTGGAGAAAAATGTGTTCATTTCATGTATGCGCGAAATGCCTTAAAAATGGCTTTAAAATGGATTTGGAGCATGGAGACGATTATCTCGGGATTGCAAGATAACCAAACAAAACTTTTAGTGGATTTCTACTTATTTTATTAAATATCATCTCCACCAAACAGGACAAGCTTGCATCTGTTATAGTTTTGGAGAAAAATGTGTTCATTTCATGTATGCGCGAAATGCCTTAAAAATGGCTTTAAAATGGATTTGGAGCATGGAGACGATTATGTCGGGATTGCAAGATAACCAAACAAAACTTTTAGTGGATTTCTACTTATTTTATTAAATATCATCTCCACCAAACAGGACAAGCTTGCATGTGTTATAGTTTTGGAGAAAAATGTGTTCATTTCATGTATGCGCAAAATGCCTTTGAAATGGCTTTAAAATGGATTTGGAGCATGGAGACGATTATATCAGGATGGCAATATAAACAAACGAAACTTTTAGTAGATTTCTACTTATTTTATTAAATATTATCTCCACCAAACAGGACAAGCTTGCATCTGTTATAGTTTTGGAGCAAAATGTGTTCATTTCATGTATGCGCGAAATGCCTTAAAAATGGCTTTAAAATGGATTTGGAGCATGGAGACGATTATC
Organism: Anomaloglossus baeobatrachus; assembly: GCF_048569485.1. Taxonomy (NCBI): domain Eukaryota; kingdom Metazoa; phylum Chordata; class Amphibia; order Anura; family Aromobatidae; genus Anomaloglossus; species Anomaloglossus baeobatrachus. The sequence continues at coordinate 43,208 of NW_027442257.1, forward strand.
TCGGGATTGCAAGATAACCAAACAAAACTTTTAGTGGATTTCTACTTATTTTATTAAATATCATCTCCACCAAACAGGACAAGCTTGCATGTGTTATAGTTTTGGAGAAAAATGTGTTCATTTCATGTATGCGCAAAATGCCTTTGAAATGGCTTTAAAATGGATTTGGAGCATGGAGACGATTATCTCAGGATGGCAATATAAACAAACGAAACTTTTAGTAGATTTCTACTTATTTTATTAAATATTATCTCCACCAAACAGGACAAGCTTGCATCTGTTATAGTTTTGGAGAAAAATGTGTTCATTTCATGTATGCGCGAAATGCCTTAAAAATGGCTTTAAAATGGATTTGGAGCATGGAGACGATTATCTCGGGATTGCAAGATAACCAAACAAAACTTTTAGTGGATTTCTACTTATTTTATTAAATATCATCTCCACCAAACAGGACAAGCTTGCATCTGTTATAGTTTTGGAGAAAAATGTGTTCATTTCATGTATGCGCGAAATGCCTTAAAAATGGCTTTAAAATGGATTTGGAGCATGGAGACGATTATCTCGGGATTGCAAGATAACTAGTGATGAGCGAGTACTAAAAAGCTCGGGTGCTCGAAGCTCGGGCCGAGCCTCCCAAGATACTCGTGTACTCGGCCCGAGCAACGAGCCCAATGTTATCCTATGGGAGACCCGAGTATTTTTGTGAAATGACCTCCCGGAAGCATGGAGAAACCCTAAAAATGGCACAAAAGTCTCAGAAGAGTGCTCAAATGACATGGCAACAGCATGGGGAAGACCCCTTGAAGCATTTATCACTCAAAAGTCACAGCTGTGAACAATTTTGTCCGCGTTTTACGCCATTTTTACGGACTCACCAGAAAACCTTCCAAAATGACCCCAAAATGATTTTTCATGGCGGAAATGTTAAGGGCACATACCCAATAGTGAGATAGATCTGGTGTATGTTACTTTTTGAGATTAATACATGAAAGATTTTACGTGAAAACATTGTGTGGCACTCCGATGTCCCTGAGAAGAGACGTACATGAAGGCCTCTTGAGTCTAATGTGCCCATTTTGAGGAAGTGAGTCTTTGTAGTATTTTCCTTTGCCAGGGCAGTCCAAAATTGTGAGGTTTACCAATGCCCCTGCATACAGACGTGCATGAGGGCCTCAAAACATTAAGTGTCCATTGTCAGGAAGTGGGTGTATTATAGTATAGCCCTTAGGCAGGGCAGCCAAAAATTGGGAGGCTCCACATTGTCCCTGGATAGAGACGTGCATGATGGCCTTTAAACCTGAAGTGCCCATTGTAAGGAAGTGGGTCTATTTCAGTATAGCCCTTTGCCAGGGCAGCCAAAAATTGGGAGGCTCCACATTGTCCCTGGATAGAGCCGTGCATTATGGCCTGTAAACCTGAAGTGCCCATTGTAAGGAAGTGGGTCTATTTCAGTATAGCCCTTTGCCAGGGCAGCCAAAAATTGGGAGGCTCCACATTGTCCCTGGATAGAGCCGTGCATTATGGCCTGTAAACCTGAAGTGCCCATTGGAAGGAAGTGGGTCTATTTCAGTATAGCCCTTTGCCAGGGCAGCCAAAAATTGGGAGGCTCCACGTTGTCCCTGGGTAGAGACGTGCATGATGGCCTCAAAACATTAAGTGTCCATTTTAAGGAAGTGGGTGTATTTCAGTATAGCCCTTAGGCAGGGCAGCCAAAAATTGGGAGGCTCCACATTGTCCCTGGGTAGAGACGTGCATGAGGGCCTCAAAACATTAAGTGTCCATTGTAAGGAAGTGGGTCTATTTCAGTATAGCCCTTTGCCAGGGCAGCCAAAAATTGGGAGGCTCCACATTGTCCCTGGATAGAGCCGTGCATTATGGCCTGTAAACCTGAAGTGCCCATTGTAAGGAAGTGGGTCTATTTCAGTATAGCCCTTTGCCAGGGCAGCCAAAAATTGGGAGGCTCCACATTGTCCCTGGGTAGAGACGTGCATGATGGCCTCAAAACATTAAGTGTCCATTTTAAGGAAGTGGGTGTATTTCAGTATAGCCCTTAGGCAGGGCAGCCAAAAATTGGGAGGCTCCACATTGTCCCTGGGTAGAGACGTGCATGAGGGCCTCAAAACATTAAGTGTCCATTTTAAGGAAGTGGGTGTATTTCAGTATAGCCCTTAGGCAGGGCAGCCAAAAATTGGGAGGCTCCACATTGTCCCTGGGTAGAGACGTGCATGAGGGCCTCAAAACATTAAGTGTCCATTTTAAGGAAGTGGGTGTATTTCAGTATAGCCCTTAGGAAGGGCAGCCAAAAATTGGGAGGCTCCACGTTGTCCCTGGGTAGAGACGTGCATGAGGGCCTCAAAACATTGTTCCCATTGCAAAGGAGCGGGTCTCCTGTCGTTGTAATGTCCATTCTGCAAAGAATGGGCGAAAAAATTTACCACTGGGGGTATACCTGAAACAAAGACCTAACTATTGTAACGGTCATCATGATGGCGCATGAGGAGAAGGAGGAGCAGTCCAGCGATTATCCAAAGTCGAGAAGTGTACCCATGGGTGAGTGGAGGTACATGGCAAACTTTAAATTCCGCTCTCATTTGCTGGTGGTGTGGTGAAGTCTGGCCCAATCCAACCCTTGTTCATCTTTATCAGAGTCAGCCTGTCAGCATTTTCAGTTGACAGGCGGGTGCGTTTATCTGTAATGATTCCACCTGCGGCACTAAAAACACGCTCTGACAAAACGCTAGCAGCAGGGCAGGCCAGGACTTCCAAGGCGTAGAGAGCCAATTCATGCCACGTGTCCAGCTTGGATACCCAATAATTGTAAGGCACAGAGGAATGTCGGAGTACAGTTGTTCGATCTGCAAGGTACTCCTTCAGCATCTGGGCAAACTTAGGATTTCTTGTGGCACTACCCCGCACCTCAGGGGCTGTGGTACGTGAGGGGCTGAGAAAACTGTCCCACATCTTAAAGACTGTTCCCCTACCTCTGGCGGATTGGACTTGTGCCTCTCTCGGCTGTACGCCTCGGTTGTCCACTGATTCCTGACCTATGCCGCTAGCGTTTTGTGAGGGGAATGCTTTGCCTACTTCCGTGAGTATGGCCTTCCGAAACTGCTGCATTTTGGTTGACCTCTCCTCCACGGGAATAAGAGACAAAAAGTTCTCCTTGTAGCGTGGGTCTAACAGTGTTACCAACCAGTAATGATTGTCGGCCAAGATGTTCTTAACGCGAGGGTCACGAGACAGGCAGCTTACCATAAAGTCAGCCATGTGCGCCAGACTCTTAACAGCCAGGACTTCAGTAGCCTGACCAACAAGATGACTGAACATGCTGTCCTCCTCCTCCTCCTCCTCCTCCTCCTCCTCCTCCTCCTCCTCATCTACCCTGTCCTCTGGCCAGCCACGCTGAATCGAGGATATGACTGGTGTGCATGTCATATCCTCAATTTGGCCGGAGAGTTGCTCCATGTCTTCATCCTCCTCCTCGTCATAGTCCTCCACTGCACGTTGTGATGAGACGAGGCTGGGCTGTGTGTTATCACCCACACCCACTACTGTTTCTTGCTGCAACTCATCGCGCTCCGCCTGCAATGCATCATGTTTGTTTTTCAGCAGGGACCGTTTTAGAAGGCAGAGTAGCGGTATGGTGACGCTAATAATGGCGTCATCACCACTCACCATCTTGGTGGAGTCCTCAAAGTTTTGGAGGATGGTACATAGGTCTGACATCCATCTCCACTCCTCAGGTGTTATGTGTGGAGTTTGACCCATTTCCCGACGGCTTAGGTGATGCAGGTACTCAACAACTGCCCTCTTCTGCTCACATATCCTGACCAACATGTGCAGAGTTGAATTCCAACGCGTGGGGACATCACACACCAGTCTGTGAGCCGGAAGATGCAAACGGCGCTGAAAGCCGGCAAGGCCGGCTGAAGCAGTAGGTAACTTTCGAAAATGTGCAGACAGGCGGCGAACTTTTACCAGCAGATCAGACAGCTCTGGGTATGACTTTATAAACCGCTGAACCACGAGGTTGAGCACATGGGCCACGCATGGAACATGTGTCAGCTGGCCTCGCCTCAAAGCCGCCACCAGGTTCCGGCCATTGTCACAAACGACCTTTCCTGGCTTTAGGTTCAGAGGTGTGAGCCAGTGATCTGCCTGCTGTTTCAGAGCTGTCCACAGCTCTTCTGCATTGTGGGGTTTGTCACCTATGCAGATTAGCTTCAGCACAGCCTGTTGCCGCTTCGCCGAGGCAGTGCTGCAGTGCTTCCAGCTTGTGACTGGTGTGGAGGGCACAGTGGATGAGGATGCGCAGGAGGAGGAGGAGGCTGAAGAGCATGACATTCCGGAGCTGTAGAGTGTGGGTGAAACACTGACTGAGGTAGGGCCTGCAAACCTTGGTGTGGGAAGGACGTGTTCCGTCCCTCGCTCAGACTGGGTCCCAGCTTCCACAATATTAACCCAGTGTGCCGTCAACGAGATGTAGCGGCCTTGCCCACAAGCACTTGTCCACGTGTCTGTGGTTAGGTGGACCTTGGGTGAAACAGCGTTGTTCAGGGCACGTGTGATGTTTTGTGACACGTGGTTATGCAACGCGGGGACGGCACACCGGGAGAAATAGTGGCGGCTGGGGACCGAGTAACGTGGGACAGCTGCCGCCATCAGGTCACGGAATGCTTCTGTCTCCACCAGCCTAAAAGGCAACATTTCCAGCGCAAGCAGTCGCGAAATGTTAGCATTTAGAACTGTGGCATGTGGGGTGTTGGCAGTGTATTTGCGCCTGCGTTCAAAGGTTTGCTGAATGGATAACTGAACGCTGCGCTGGGACAAGGACGTGCTTGATGATGGTGTTCTTTCTGCGTAGGCAACTGCAGGTGCAGGAGTGGAGGAGGCTTGTTCGCAGGCAGCATGGACAGAGGATTGGCTCGCATGCACAACCAGCGAAGACGTAGCAGTGACATCAGCAAGCACTGCTCCTCGACTCTGTTGTACTTCCCACAAAGTCGGGTGCTTGGCTGACATGTGCCTGATCATGCTGGTGGTGGTCAGGCTGCTAGTTTTGGTACCCCTGCTGATGCTGGCACGGCAGGTGTTGCAAATGGCCTTTTTTGAATCATCTGGATCCAACTTAAAAAACTGCCAGACTCGTGAAGACCTAACATTTGTACAGGCACCTTGTGTCGTCGTGTTGTTCCGGGGAACGGTTGCCTGACTTCTGCCTGGGGCCACCACCCTGCTTCTTACTGCCTGTTGTGATGCTACGCCTCCCTCCCCCTGTGCACTGCTGTCCTCGCTCTGCATATCCTCCTGCCAGGTTGGGTCAGTTACTGGATCATCCACCACGTCGTCTTCCTCTTCCGCACCCTGCTCCTCCTCCTGACTTGCTGACAATTGTGTCTCATCATCGTCCACCACTTGTTGAGACACGTTGCCAACTTCGTGAGAACGTGGCTGCTCAAATATTTGGCCATCTGTACAGACGATCTCCTCATGACCCACTTCAATATGAGCTGGCGAGAGGCCAGAATGTGTGAATGGAAACGTGAACAGCTCTTCCGAGTGTCCAAGTGTGGGATCATTAATGTCCGAGGAGGACGTGTACTCAGCCTGGTGGTAGGAAGGAGGATCAGGTTCAGAAATGTGCGGTGCAGTATCACGGCTACTGACACTTGACCGTGTGGAAGACAGAGTGTTTGTGGTGGTGCCAATCTGACTGGAAGCATTATCCGCTATCCAACTAACAACCTGTTGACACTGGTCTTGGTTCAAGAGCGGTGTACTGCTGCGGTCCCCAAGAATTTGGGACAGGACGTGCGAGCGACTAGATGTGGCCCTTTGTTGTGGCGAAATTAGAGCTTGCCCACGACCTCGGCCTCTGCCTGCACCACCATCACGTCCACTTCCTTGTTCCTTGCCAATGCCCTTGCGCATTTTGCAATGCTGTGCACTGCTGACGTGTATATTCACTACTTGTGCGTTATATCAAAGTTTCTGGAAATTGCACACAAGTGCACCTGTACGCTGCCACCGACAGGCACACACGTGCGGTTTTTAAATGCAAGCACGGACGCACTAAGAACCTAACACAGGTTTTAGGAGCAAAAATTAAGAACTCTGACACTATCAGCCACTGCTGACTGACGTGTATTATACACTACACTTGTGCGTTATATAATAGTTTGGTAAAAACGCACACCAGTGCACCTGTACGCTGCCACCAACAGGCACACACGTGCGGTTTTAAAAACCAAGCACGGACGCAATAATAACCTAACACAGGTTTTAGGAGCAAAAATTAAGAACTCTGACACTATCAGCCACTGCTGACTGACGTGTATTATACACTACACTTGTGCGTTATATAATAGTTTGGTAAAAACGCACACCAGTGCACCTGTACGCTGCCACCAACAGGCACACACGTGCGGTTTTAAAAACCAAGCACGGACGCAATAATAACCTAACACAGGTTTTAGGAGCAAAAATTAAGAACTCTGACACTATCAGCCACTGCTGACTGACGTGTATTATACACTACACTTGTGCGTTATATAATAGTTTGGTAAAAACGCACACCAGTGCACCTGTACGCTGCCACCAACAGGCACACACGTGCGGTTTTAAAAACCAAGCACGGACGCAATAATAACCTAACACAGGTTTTAGGAGCAAAAATTAAGAACTCTGACACTATCAGCCACTGCTGACTGACGTGTATTATACACTACACTTGTGCGTTATATAATAGTTTGGTAAAAACGCACACCAGTGCACCTGTACGCTGCCACCAACAGGCACACACGTGCGGTTTTAAAAACCAAGCACGGACGCAATAATAACCTAACACAGGTTTTAGGAGCAAAAATTAAGAACTCTGACACTATCAGCCACTGCTGACTGACGTGTATTATACACTACACTTGTGCGTTATATAATAGTTTGGTAAAAACGCACACCAGTGCACCTGTACGCTGCCACCAACAGGCACACACGTGCGGTTTTAAAAACCAAGCACGGACGCAATAATAACCTAACACAGGTTTTAGGAGCAAAAATTAAGAACTCTGACACTATCAGCCACTGCTGACTGACGTGTATTATACACTACACTTGTGCGTTATATAATAGTTTGGTAAAAACGCACACCAGTGCACCTGTACGCTGCCACCAACAGGCACACACGTGCGGTTTTAAAAACCAAGCACGGACGCAATAATAACCTAACACAGGTTTTAGGAGCAAAAATTAAGAACTCTGACACTATCAGCCACTGCTGACTGACGTGTATTATACACTACACTTGTGCGTTATATAATAGTTTGGTAAAAACGCACACCAGTGCACCTGTACGCTGCCACCAGCAGGCACACACGTGCGGTTTTAAAAACCAAGCACGGACGCAATAATAACCTAACACAGGTTTTAGGAGCAAAAATTAAGAACTCTGACACTATCAGCCACTGCTGACTGACGTGTATTATACACTACACTTGTGCGTTATATAATAGTTTGGTAAAAACGCACACCAGTGCACCTGTACGCTGCCACCAACAGGCACACACGTGCGGTTTTAAAAACCAAGCACGGACGCAATAATAACCTAACACAGGTTTTAGGAGCAAAAATTAAGAACTCTGACACTATCAGCCACTGCTGACTGACGTGTATTATACACTACACTTGTGCGTTATATAATAGTTTGGTAAAAACGCACACCAGTGCACCTGTACGCTGCCACCAACAGGCACACACGTGCGGTTTTAAAAACCAAGCACGGACGCAATAATAACCTAACACAGGTTTTAGGAGCAAAAATTAAGAACTCTGACACTATCAGCCACTGCTGACTGACGTGTATTATACACTACACTTGTGCGTTATATAATAGTTTGGTAAAAACGCACACCAGTGCACCTGTACGCTGCCACCAACAGGCACACACGTGCGGTTTTAAAAACCAAGCACGGACGCAATAATAACCTAACACAGGTTTTAGGAGCAAAAATTAAGAACTCTGACACTATCAGCCACTGCTGACTGACGTGTATTATACACTACACTTGTGCGTTATATAATAGTTTGGTAAAAACGCACACCAGTGCACCTGTACGCTGCCACCAACAGGCACACACGTGCGGTTTTAAAAACCAAGCACGGACGCAATAATAACCTAACACAGGTTTTAGGAGCAAAAATTAAGAACTCTGACACTATCAGCCACTGCTGACTGACGTGTATTATACACTACACTTGTGCGTTATATAATAGTTTGGTAAAAACGCACACCAGTGCACCTGTACGCTGCCACCAACAGGCACACACGTGCGGTTTTAAAAACCAAGCACGGACGCAATAATAACCTAACACAGGTTTTAGGAGCAAAAATTAAGAACTCTGACACTATCAGCCACTGCTGACTGACGTGTATTATACACTACACTTGTGCGTTATATAATAGTTTGGTAAAAACGCACACCAGTGCACCTGTACGCTGCCACCAACAGGCACACACGTGCGGTTTTAAAAACCAAGCACGGACGCAATAATAACCTAACACAGGTTTTAGGAGCAAAAATTAAGAACTCTGACACTATCAGCCACTGCTGACTGACGTGTATTATACACTACACTTGTGCGTTATATAATAGTTTGGTAAAAACGCACACCAGTGCACCTGTACGCTGCCACCAACAGGCACACACGTGCGGTTTTAAAAACCAAGCACGGACGCAATAATAACCTAACACAGGTTTTAGGAGCAAAAATTAAGAACTCTGACACTATCAGCCACTGCTGACTGACGTGTATTATACACTACACTTGTGCGTTATATAATAGTTTGGTAAAAACGCACACCAGTGCACCTGTACGCTGCCACCAACAGGCACACACGTGCGGTTTTAAAAACCAAGCACGGACGCAATAATAACCTAACAGGTTTTTTTGGGGAGCGACAATTACAGTACAGACAAGTCAGACACTATCTGGACTGTTTTACACTGTGTACACCAGCCCCAGATATGAAGGCTGGTATACGGTCACCACTACCCTGCCTGCCTGCCTGCCTGTATACTGCTACAATAGTCCTGACAAGGACTCTTTTGGTCACTAGCCTGTATTCAGACCTGGCTATACCCTGCCTGTATATAGCAACAATAGTCCTGAGAAGGACTCTGCTACTGTACGCCGACCTGGCTATACCCTGCCTGCCTGTATACAACTAGAATAGTCCTGAGAAGGACTTTTGGTCACACTGTTTGCAGCCCTGCAACTGAAAAAGCTATAAAGGGCCGCAAAGCTTTCCCTGAATCAGCGACACTCTCCCTACACTCACTGTCAGAATAGCTGTGAGCAGAGCACAGCGCGCCGGCCTATATAAAGGCTCGGTGACGCTGTGCAGGCCGGCCAATCACTGCAATTCCACAACTAACAGGGCTGTGGCATTGCAGTGGTCTGCCAGCCAATCCCTGCATGAGGGCTGGCTCTCAAAAGAGCGCCAACATGCAGAAATGAAGACCACGAGTAAAGCACGAGTATCGCGAGATTACTCGGTCCCCGCCGAGCAGCCCGAGTACAGTGATACTCGTGCGAGTACCGAGTAGTGACAAGCATGCTCGCTCATCACTAAAGATAACCAAACAAAACTTTTAGTGGATTTCTACTTATTTTATTAAATATCATCTCCACCAAACAGGACAAGCTTGCATCTGTTATAGTTTTGGAGAAAAATGTGTTCATTTCATGTATGCGCGAAATGCCTTAAAAATGGCTTTAAAATGGATTTGGAGCATGGAGACGATTATCTCGGGATTGCAAGATAACCAAACAAAACTTTTAGTGGATTTCTACTTATTTTATTAAATATCATCTCCACCAAACAGGACAAGCTTGCATCTGTTATAGTTTTGGAGAAAAATGTGTTCATTTCATGTATGCGCGAAATGCCTTAAAAATGGCTTTAAAATGGATTTGGAGCATGGAGACGATTATCTCGGGATTGCAAGATAACCAAACAAAACTTTTAGTGGATTTCTACTTATTTTATTAAATATCATCTCCACCAAACAGGACAAGCTTTGCATCTGTTATAGTTTTGGAGAAAAATGTGTTCATTTCATGTATGCGCGAAATGCCTTAAAAATGGCTTTAAAATGGATTTGGAGCATGGAGACGATTATCTCGGGATTGCAAGATAACCAAACAAAACTTTTAGTAAATTTCTTCTTATTTTATTAAATATCATCTCCACCAAACAGGACAAGCTTGCATCTGTTATAGTTTTGGAGAAAAATGTGTTCATTTCATGTATGCGCGAAATGCCTTAAAAATGGCTTTAAAATGGATTTGGAGCATGGAGACGATTATCTCGGGATTGCAAGATAACCAAACAAAACTTTTAGTGGATTTCTACTTATTTTATTAAATATCATCTCCACCAAACAGGACAAGCTTGCATGTGTTATAGTTTTGGAGAAAAATGTGTTCATTTCATGTATGCGCAAAATGCCTTTGAAATGGCTTTAAAATGGATTTGGAGCATGGAGACGATTATCTCGGGATTGCAAGATAACCAAACAAAACTTTTAGTGGATTTCTACTTATTTTATTAAATATCATCTCCACCAAACAGGACAAGCTTGCATCTGTTATAGTTTTGGAGAAAATTGTGTTCATTTCATGTATGCGCGAAATGCCTTAAAAATGGCTTTAAAATGGATTTGGAGCATGGAGACGATTATCTCGGGATTGCAAGATAACCAAACAAAACTTTTAGTGGATTTCTACTTATTTTATTAAATATCATCTCCACCAAACAGGACAAGCTTGCATCTGTTATAGTTTTGGAGAAAAATGTGTTTATTTCATGTATGCGCGAAATGCCTTAAAAATGGCTTTAAAATGGATTTGGAGCATGGAGACGATTATCTCGGGATTGCAAGATAACCAAACAAAACTTTTAGTGGATTTCTACTTATTTTATTAAATATCATCTCCACCAAACAGGACAAGCTTGCATGTGTTATAGTTTTGGAGAAAAATGTGTTCATTTCATGTATGCGCAAAATGCCTTTGAAATGGCTTTAAAATGGATTTGGAGCATGGAGACGATTATCTCAGGATGGCAATATAAACAAACGAAACTTTTAGTAGATTTCTACTTATTTTATTAAATATTATCTCCACCAAACAGGACAAGCTTGCATCTGTTATAGTTTTGGAGAAAAATGTGTTCATTTCATGTATGCGCGAAATGCCTTAAAAATGGCTTTAAAATGGATTTGGAGCATGGAGACGAATATCTCGGGATTGCAAGATAACCAAACAAAACTTTTAGTGGATTTCTACTTATTTTATTAAATATCATCTCCACCAAACAGGACAAGCTTGCATTTGTTATAGTTTTGGAGAAAAATGTGTTCATTTCATGTATGCGCGAAATGCCTTAAAAATGGCTTTAAAATGGATTTGGAGCATGGAGACGAATATCTCGGGATTGCAAGATAACCAAACAAAACTTTTAGTGGATTTCTACTTATTTTATTAAATATCATCTCCACCAAACAGGACAAGCTTGCATCTGTTATAGTTTTGGAGAAAAATGTGTTCATTTCATGTATGCGCGAAATGCCTTAAAAATGGCTTTAAAATGGATTTGGAGCATGGAGACGATTATCTCGGGATTGCAAGATAACCAAACAAAACTTTTAGTGGATTTCTACTTATTTTATTAAATATCATCTCCACCAAACAGGACAAGCTTGCATCTGTTATAGTTTTGGAGAAAATTGTGTTCATTTCATGTATGCGCGAAATGCCTTAAAAATGGCTTTAAAATGGATTTGGAGCATGGAGACGATTATCTCGGGATTGCAAGATAACCAAACAAAACTTTTAGTGGATTTCTACTTATTTTATTAAATATCATCTCCACCAAACAGGACAAGCTTGCATCTGTTATAGTTTTGGAGAAAAATGTGTTTATTTCATGTATGCGCGAAATGCCTTAAAAATGGCTTTAAAATGGATTTGGAGCATGGAGACGATTATCTCGGGATTGCAAGATAACCAAACAAAACTTTTAGTGGATTTCTACTTATTTTATTAAATATCATCTCCACCAAACAGGACAAGCTTGCATGTGTTATAGTTTTGGAGAAAAATGTGTTCATTTCATGTATGCGCAAAATGCCTTTGAAATGGCTTTAAAATGGATTTGGAGCATGGAGACGATTATCTCAGGATGGCAATATAAACAAACGAAACTTTTAGTAGATTTCTACTTATTTTATTAAATATTATCTCCACCAAACAGGACAAGCTTGCATCTGTTATAGTTTTGGAGAAAAATGTGTTCATTTCATGTATGCGCGAAATGCCTTAAAAATGGCTTTAAAATGGATTTGGAGCATGGAGACGATTATCTCGGGATTGCAAGATAACCAAACAAAACTTTTAGTGGATTTCTACTTATTTTATTAAATATCATCTCCACCAAACAGGACAAGCTTGCATTTGTTATAGTTTTGGAGAAAAATGTGTTCATTTCATGTATGAGCGAAATGCCTTAAAAATGGCTTTAAAATGGATTTGGAGCATGGAGACGATTATCTCGGGATTGCAAGATAACCAAACAAAACTTTTAGTGGATTTCTACTTATTTTATTAAATATCATCTCCACCAAACAGGACAAGCTTGCATCTGTTATAGTTTTGGAGAAAAATGTGTTCATTTCATGTATGCGCGAAATGCCTTAAAAATGGCTTTAAAATGGATTTGGAGCATGGAGACGATTATCTCGGGATTGCAAGATAACCAAACAAAACTTTTAGTGGATTTCCAATTTTTTTTTTTTAAATATCATCTCCACCAAACAGGACAAGCTTGCATCTGTTATAGTTTTGGAGAAAAATGTGTTCATTTCATGTATGCGCGAAATGCCTTAAAAATGGCTTTAAAATGGATTTGGAGCATGGAGACGATTATCTCGGGATTGCAAGATAACCAAACAAAACTTTTAGTGGATTTCTACTTATTTTATTAAATATCATCTCCACCAAACAGGACAAGCTTGCATCTGTTATAGTTTTGGAGAAAAATGTGTTCATTTCATGTATGCGCGAAATGCCTTAAAAATGGCTTTAAAATGGATTTGGAGCATGGAGACGATTATCTCGGGATTGCAAGATAACCAAACAAAACTTTTAGTGGATTTCTACTTATTTTATTAAATATCATCTCCACCAAACAGGACAAGCTTGCATCTGTTATAGTTTTGGAGAAAAATGTGTTCATTTCATGTATGCGCGAAATGCCTTAAAAATGGCTTTAAAATGGATTTGGAGCATGGAGACGATTATCTCGGGATTGCAAGATAACCAAACAAAACTTTTAGTGGATTTCTACTTATTTTATTAAATATCATCTCCACCAAACAGGACAAGCTTGCATGTGTTATAGTTTTGGAGAAAAATGTGTTCATTTCATGTATGCGCAAAATGCCTTTGAAATGGCTTTAAAATGGATTTGGAGCATGGAGACGATTATCTCGGGATTGCAAGATAACCAAACAAAACTTTTAGTAAATTTCTACTTATTTTATTAAATATCATCTCCACCAAACAGGACAAGCTTGCATGTGTTATAGTTTTGGAGAAAAATGTGTTCATTTCATGTATGCGCAAAATGCCTTTGAAATGGCTTTAAAATGGATTTGGAGCATGGAGACGATTATCTCAGGATGGCAATATAAACAAACGAAACTTTTAGTAGATTTCTACTTATTTTATTAAATATTATCTCCACCAAACAGGACAAGCTTGCATCTGTTATAGTTTTGGAGAAAAATGTGTTCATTTCATGTATGCGCGAAATGCCTTAAAAATGGCTTTAAAATGGATTTGGAGCATGGAGACGATTATCTCGGGATTGCAAGATAACCAAACAAAACTTTTAGTGGATTTCTACTTATTTTATTAAATATCATCTCCACCAAACAGGACAAGCTTGCATCTGTTATAGTTTTGGAGAAAAATGTGTTTATTTCATGTATGCGCGAAATGCCTTAAAAATGGCTTTAAAATGGATTTGGAGCATGGAGACGATTATCTCGGGATTGCAAGATAACCAAACAAAACTTTTAGTGGATTTCTACTTATTTTATTAAATATCATCTCCACCAAACAGGACAAGCTTGCATGTGTTATAGTTTTGGAGAAAAATGTGTTCATTTCATGTATGCGCAAAATGCCTTTGTAATGGCTTTAAAATGGATTTGGAGCATGGAGACGATTATCTCAGGATGGCAATATAAACAAACGAAACTTTTAGTAGATTTCTACTTATTTTATTAAATATTATCTCCACCAAACAGGACAAGCTTGCATCTGTTATAGTTTTGGAGAAAAATGTGTTCATTTCATGTATGCGCGAAATGCCTTAAAAATGGCTTTAAAATGGATTTGGAGCATGGAGACGATTATCTCGGGATTGCAAGATAACCAAACAAAACTTTTAGTGGATTTCTACTTATTTTATTAAATATCATCTCCACCAAACAGGACAAGCTTGCATTTGTTATAGTTTTGGAGAAAAATGTGTTCATTTCATGTATGCGCGAAATGCCTTAAAAATGGCTTTAAAATGGATTTGGAGCATGGAGACGAATATCTCGGGATTGCAAGATAACCAAACAAAACTTTTAGTGGATTTCTACTTATTTTATTAAATATCATCTCCACCAAACAGGACAAGCTTGCATCTGTTATAGTTTTGGAGAAAAATGTGTTCATTTCATGTATGCGCGAAATGCCTTAAAAATGGCTTTAAAATGGATTTGGAGCATGGAGACGATTATCTCGGGATTGCAAGATAACCAAACAAAACTTTTAGTGGATTTCTACTTATTTTATTAAATATCATCTCCACCAAACAGGACAAGCTTGCATCTGTTATAGTTTTGGAGAAAATTGTGTTCATTTCATGTATGCGCGAAATGCCTTAAAAATGGCTTTAAAATGGATTTGGAGCATGGAGACGATTATCTCGGGATTGCAAGATAACCAAACAAAACTTTTAGTGGATTTCTACTTATTTTATTAAATATCATCTCCACCAAACAGGACAAGCTTGCATCTGTTATAGTTTTGGAGAAAAATGTGTTTATTTCATGTATGCGCGAAATGCCTTAAAAATGGCTTTAAAATGGATTTGGAGCATGGAGACGATTATCTCGGGATTGCAAGATAACCAAACAAAACTTTTAGTGGATTTCTACTTATTTTATTAAATATCATCTCCACCAAACAGGACAAGCTTGCATGTGTTATAGTTTTGGAGAAAAATGTGTTCATTTCATGTATGCGCAAAATGCCTTTGAAATGGCTTTAAAATGGATTTGGAGCATGGAGACGATTATCTCAGGATGGCAATATAAACAAACGAAACTTTTAGTAGATTTCTACTTATTTTATTAAATATTATCTCCACCAAACAGGACAAGCTTGCATCTGTTATAGTTTTGGAGAAAAATGTGTTCATTTCATGTATGCGCGAAATGCCTTAAAAATGGCTTTAAAATGGATTTGGAGCATGGAGACGATTATCTCGGGATTGCAAGATAACCAAACAAAACTTTTAGTGGATTTCTACTTATTTTATTAAATATCATCTCCACCAAACAGGACAAGCTTGCATTTGTTATAGTTTTGGAGAAAAATGTGTTCATTTCATGTATGAGCGAAATGCCTTAAAAATGGCTTTAAAATGGATTTGGAGCATGGAGACGATTATCTCGGGATTGCAAGATAACCAAACAAAACTTTTAGTGGATTTCTACTTATTTTATTAAATATCATCTCCACCAAACAGGACAAGCTTGCATCTGTTATAGTTTTGGAGAAAAATGTGTTCATTTCATGTATGCGCGAAATGCCTTAAAAATGGCTTTAAAATGGATTTGGAGCATGGAGACGATTATCTCGGGATTGCAAGATAACCAAACAAAACTTTTAGTGGATTTCCAATTTTTTTTTTTTAAATATCATCTCCACCAAACAGGACAAGCTTGCATCTGTTATAGTTTTGGAGAAAAATGTGTTCATTTCATGTATGCGCGAAATGCCTTAAAAATGGCTTTAAAATGGATTTGGAGCATGGAGACGATTATCTCGGGATTGCAAGATAACCAAACAAAACTTTTAGTGGATTTCTACTTATTTTATTAAATATCATCTCCACCAAACAGGACAAGCTTGCATCTGTTATAGTTTTGGAGAAAAATGTGTTCATTTCATGTATGCGCGAAATGCCTTAAAAATGGCTTTAAAATGGATTTGGAGCATGGAGACGATTATCTCGGGATTGCAAGATAACCAAACAAAACTTTTAGTGGATTTCTACTTATTTTATTAAATATCATCTCCACCAAACAGGACAAGCTTGCATCTGTTATAGTTTTGGAGAAAAATGTGTTCATTTCATGTATGCGCGAAATGCCTTAAAAATGGCTTTAAAATGGATTTGGAGCATGGAGACGATTATCTCGGGATTGCAAGATAACCAAACAAAACTTTTAGTGGATTTCTACTTATTTTATTAAATATCATCTCCACCAAACAGGACAAGCTTGCATGTGTTATAGTTTTGGAGAAAAATGTGTTCATTTCATGTATGCGCAAAATGCCTTTGAAATGGCTTTAAAATGGATTTGGAGCATGGAGACGATTATCTCGGGATTGCAAGATAACCAAACAAAACTTTTAGTAAATTTCTACTTATTTTATTAAATATCATCTCCACCAAACAGGACAAGCTTGCATGTGTTATAGTTTTGGAGAAAAATGTGTTCATTTCATGTATGCGCAAAATGCCTTTGAAATGGCTTTAAAATGGATTTGGAGCATGGAGACGATTATCTCAGGATGGCAATATAAACAAACGAAACTTTTAGTAGATTTCTACTTATTTTATTAAATATTATCTCCACCAAACAGGACAAGCTTGCATCTGTTATAGTTTTGGAGAAAAATGTGTTCATTTCATGTATGCGCGAAATGCCTTAAAAATGGCTTTAAAATGGATTTGGAGCATGGAGACGATTATCTCGGGATTGCAAGATAACCAAACAAAACTTTTAGTGGATTTCTACTTATTTTATTAAATATCATCTCCACCAAACAGGACAAGCTTGCATCTGTTATAGTTTTGGAGAAAAATGTGTTTATTTCATGTATGCGCGAAATGCCTTAAAAATGGCTTTAAAATGGATTTGGAGCATGGAGACGATTATCTCGGGATTGCAAGATAACCAAACAAAACTTTTAGTGGATTTCTACTTATTTTATTAAATATCATCTCCACCAAACAGGACAAGCTTGCATCTGTTATAGTTTTGGAGAAAAATGTGTTCATTTCATGTATGCGCGAAATGCCTTAAAAATGGCTTTAAAATGAATTTGGAGCATGGAGACGATTATCTCGGGATTGCAAGATAACCAAACAAAACTTTTAGTGGATTTCTACTTATTTTATTAAATATCATCTCCACCAAACAGGACAAGCTTGCATCTGTTATAGTTTTGGAGAAAAATGTGTTCATTTCATGTATGCGCGAAATGCCTTAAAAATGGCTTTAAAATGGATTTGGAGCATGGAGACGATTATCTCGGGATTGCAAGATAACCAAACAAAAATTTTAGTGGATTTCTACTTATTTTATTAATTATCATCTCCACCAAACAGGACAAGCTTGCATCTGTTATAGTTTTGGAGAAAAATGTGTTCATTTCATGTATGCGCGAAATGCCTTAAAAATGGCTTTAAAATGGATTTGGAGCATGGAGACGATTATCTCGGGATTGCAAGATAACCAAACAAAACTTTTAGTGGATTTCTACTTATTTTATTAAATATCATCTCCACCAAACAGGACAAGCTTGCATCTGTTATAGTTTTGGAGAAAAATGTGTTCATTTCATGTATGCGCGAAATGCCTTAAAAATGGCTTTAAAATGGATTTGGAGCATGGAGACGATTATCTCGGGATTGCAAGATAACCAAACAAAACTTTTAGTGGATTTCTACTTATTTTATTAAATATCATCTCCACCAAACAGGACAAGCTTGCATCTGTTATAGTTTTGGAGAAAAATGTGTTCATTTCATGTATGCGCGAAATGCCTTAAAAATAACTTTAAAATGGATTTGGAGCATGGAGACGATTATCTCGGGATTGCAAGATAACCAAACAAAACTTTTAGTGGATTTCTACTTATTTTATTAAATATCATCTCCACCAAACAGGACAAGCTTGCATGTGTTATAGTTTTGGAGAAAAATGTGTTCATTTCATGTATGCGCAAAATGCCTTTGAAATGGCTTTAAAATGGATTTGGAGCATGGAGACGATTATCTCAGGATGGCAATATAAACAAACGAAACTTTTAGTAGATTTCTACTTATTTTATTAAATATTATCACGACCAAACAGGACAAGCTTGCATCTGTTATAGTTTTGGAGAAAAATGTGTTCATTTCATGTATGCGCGAAATGCCTTAAAAATGGCTTTAAAATGGATTTGGAGCATGGAGACGATTATCTCGGGATTGCAAGATAACCAAACAAAACTTTTAGTGGATTTCTACTTATTTTATTAAATATCATCTCCACCAAACAGGACAAGCTTGCATCTGTTATAGTTTTGGAGAAAAATGTGTTCATTTCATGTATGCGCGAAATGCCTTAAAAATGGCTTTAAAATGGATTTGGAGCATGGAGACGATTATCTCGGGATTGCAATATAACCAAACAAAACTTTTAGTGGATTTCTACTTATTTTATTAAATATCATCTCCACCAAACAGGACAAGCTTGCATCTGTTATAGTTTTGGAGAAAAATGTGTTCATTTCATGTATGCGCGAAATGCCTTAAAAATGGCTTTAAAATGGATTTGGAGCATGGAGACGATTATCTCGGGATTGCAAGATAACCAAACAAAACTTTTAGTGGATTTCTACTTATTTTATTAAATATCATCTCCACCAAACAGGACAAGCTTGCATCTGTTATAGTTTTGGAGAAAAATGTGTTCATTTCATGTATGCGCGAAATGCCTTAAAAATGGCTTTAAAATGGATTTGGAGCATGGAGACGATTATCTCGGGATTGCAAGATAACCAAACAAAACTTTTAGTGGATTTCTACTTATTTTATTAAATATCATCTCCACCAAACAGGACAAGCTTGCATCTGTTATAGTTTTGGAGAAAAATGTGTTCATTTCATGTATGCGCGAAATGCCTTAAAAATGGCTTTAAAATGGATTTGGAGCATGGAGACGATTATCTCGGGATTGCAAGATAACCAAACAAAACTTTTAGTGGATTTCTACTTATTTTATTAAATATCATCTCCACCAAACAGGACAAGCTTGCATCTGTTATAGTTTTGGAGAAAAATGTGTTCATTTCATGTATGCGCGAAATGCCTTAAAAATGGCTTTAAAATGGATTTGGAGCATGGAGACGATTATCTCGGAATTGCAAGATAACCAAACAAAACTTTTTGTGGATTTCTACTTATTTTATTAAATATCATCTCCACCAAACAGGACAAGCTTGCATCTGTTATAGTTTTGGAGAAAAATGTGTTCATTTCATGTATGCGCGAAATGCCTTAAAAATGGCTTTAAAATGGATTTGGAGCATGGAGACGATTATCTCGGGATTGCAAGATAACCAAACAAAACTTTTAGTGGATTTCTACTTATTTTATTAAATATCATCTCCACCAAACAGGACAAGCTTGCATCTGTTATAGTTTTGGAGAAAAATGTGTTCATTTCATGTATGCGCGAAATGCCTTAAAAATGGCTTTAAAATGGATTTGGAGCATGGAGACGATTATCTCGGGATTGCAAGATAACCAAACAAAACTTTTAGTGGATTTCTACTTATTTTATTAAATATCATCTCCACCAAACAGGACAAGCTTGCATCTGTTATAGTTTTGGAGAAAAATGTGTTCATTTCATGTATGCGCGAAATGCCTTAAAAATAACTTTAAAATGGATTTGGAGCATGGAGACGATTATCTCGGGATTGCAAGATAACCAAACAAAACTTTTAGTGGATTTCTACTTATTTTATTAAATATCATCTCCACCAAACAGGACAAGCTTGCATGTGTTATAGTTTTGGAGAAAAATGTGTTCATTTCATGTATGCGCAAAATGCCTTTGAAATGGCTTTAAAATGGATTTGGAGCATGGAGACGATTATCTCAGGATGGCAATATAAACAAACGAAACTTTTAGTAGATTTCTACTTATTTTATTAAATATTATCACGACCAAACAGGACAAGCTTGCATCTGTTATAGTTTTGGAGAAAAATGTGTTCATTTCATGTATGCGCGAAATGCCTTAAAAATGGCTTTAAAATGGATTTGGAGCATGGAGACGATTATCTCGGGATTGCAAGATAACCAAACAAAACTTTTAGTGGATTTCTACTTATTTTATTAAATATCATCTCCACCAAACAGGACAAGCTTGCATCTGTTATAGTTTTGGAGAAAAATGTGTTCATTTCATGTATGCGCGAAATGCCTTAAAAATGGCTTTAAAATGGATTTGGAGCATGGAGACGATTATCTCGGGATTGCAATATAACCAAACAAAACTTTTAGTGGATTTCTACTTATTTTATTAAATATCATCTCCACCAAACAGGACAAGCTTGCATCTGTTATAGTTTTGGAGAAAAATGTGTTCATTTCATGTATGCGCGAAATGCCTTAAAAATGGCTTTAAAATGGATTTGGAGCATGGAGACGATTATCTCGGGATTGCAAGATAACCAAACAAAACTTTTAGTGGATTTCTACTTATTTTATTAAATATCATCTCCACCAAACAGGACAAGCTTGCATCTGTTATAGTTTTGGAGAAAAATGTGTTCATTTCATGTATGCGCGAAATGCCTTAAAAATGGCTTTAAAATGGATTTGGAGCATGGAGACGATTATCTCGGGATTGCAAGATAACCAAACAAAACTTTTAGTGGATTTCTACTTATTTTATTAAATATCATCTCCACCAAACAGGACAAGCTTGCATCTGTTATAGTTTTGGAGAAAAATGTGTTCATTTCATGTATGCGCGAAATGCCTTAAAAATGGCTTTAAAATGGATTTGGAGCATGGAGACGATTATCTCGGGATTGCAAGATAACCAAACAAAACTTTTAGTGGATTTCTACTTATTTTATTAAATATCATCTCCACCAAACAGGACAAGCTTGCATCTGTTATAGTTTTGGAGAAAAATGTGTTCATTTCATGTATGCGCGAAATGCCTTAAAAATGGCTTTAAAATGGATTTGGAGCATGGAGACGATTATCTCGGAATTGCAAGATAACCAAACAAAACTTTTTGTGGATTTCTACTTATTTTATTAAATATCATCTCCACCAAACAGGACAAGCTTGCATCTGTTATAGTTTTGGAGAAAAATGTGTTCATTTCATGTATGCGCGAAATGCCTTAAAAATGGCTTTAAAATGGATTTGGAGCATGGAGACGATTATCTCGGGATTGCAAGATAACCAAACAAAACTTTTAGTGGATTTCTACTTATTTTATTAAATATCATCTCCACCAAACAGGACAAGCTTGCATCTGTTATAGTTTTGGAGAAAAATGTGTTCATTTCATGTATGCGCGAAATGCCTTAAAAATGGCTTTAAAATGGATTTGGAGCATGGAGACGATTATCTCGGGATTGCAAGATAACCAAACAAAACTTTTAGTGGATTTCTACTTATTTTATTAAATATCATCTCCACCAAACAGGACAAGCTTGCATCTGTTATAGTTTTGGAGAAAAATGTGTTCATTTCATGTATGCGCGAAATGCCTTAAAAATGGCTTTAAAATGGATTTGGAGCATGGAGACGATTATCTCGGGATTGCAAGATAACCAAACAAAACTTTTAGTGGATTTCTACTTATTTTATTAAATATCATCTCCACCAAACAGGACAAGCTTGCATCTGTTATAGTTTTGGAGAAAAATGTGTTTATTTCATGTATGCGCGAAATGCCTTAAAAATGGCTTTAAAATGGATTTGGAGCATGGAGACGATTATCTCGGGATTGCAAGATAACCAAACAAAACTTTTAGTGGATTTCTACTTATTTTATTAAATATCATCTCCACCAAACAGGACAAGCTTGCATGTGTTATAGTTTTGGAGAAAAATGTGTTCATTTCATGTATGCGCAAAATGCCTTTGAAATGGCTTTAAAATGGATTTGGAGCATGGAGACGATTATCTCAGGATGGCAATATAAACAAACGAAACTTTTAGTAGATTTCTACTTATTTTATTAAATATTATCTCCACCAAACAGGACAAGCTTGCATCTGTTATAGTTTTGGAGAAAAATGTGTTCATTTCATGTATGCGCGAAATGCCTTAAAAATGGCTTTAAAATGGATTTGGAGCATGGAGACGATTATCTCGGGATTGCAAGATAACCAAACAAAACTTTTAGTGGATTTCTACTTATTTTATTAAATATCATCTCCACCAAACAGGACAAGCTTGCATCTGTTATAGTTTTGGAGAAAAATGTGTTCATTTCATGTATGCGCGAAATGCCTTAAAAATGGCTTTAAAATGGATTTGGAGCATGGAGACGATTATCTCGGGATTGCAAGATAACCAAACAAAACTTTTAGTGGATTTCTACTTATTTTATTAAATATCATCTCCACCAAACAGGACAAGCTTGCATGTGTTATAGTTTTGGAGAAAAATGTGTTCATTTCATGTATGCGCAAAATGCCTTTGAAATGGCTTTAAAATGGATTTGGAGCATGGAGACGATTATCTCGGAATTGCAAGATAACCAAACAAAACTTTTAGTAAATTTCTACTTATTTTATTAAATATCATCTCCACCAAACAGGACAAGCTTGCATGTGTTATAGTTTTGGAGAAAAATGTGTTCATTTCATGTATGCGCAAAATGCCTTTGAAATGGCTTTAAAATGGATTTGGAGCATGGAGACGATTATCTCGGAATTGCAAGATAACCAAACAAAACTTTTAGTGGATTTCTACTTATTTTATTAAATATCATCTCCACCAAACAGGACAAGCTTGCATCTGTTATAGTTTTGGAGAAAAATGTGTTCATTTCATGTATGCGCGAAATGCCTTAAAAATGGCTTTAAAATGGATTTGGAGCATGGAGACGATTATCTCGGGATTGCAAGATAACCAAACAAAACTTTTAGTGGATTTCTACTTATTTTATTAAATATCATCTCCACCAAACAGGACAAGCTTGCATGTGTTATAGTTTTGGAGAAAAATGTGTTCATTTCATGTATGCGCAAAATGCCTTTGAAATGGCTTTAAAATGGATTTGGAGCATGGAGACGATTATCTCGGGATTGCAAGATAACCAAACAAAACTTTTAGTGGATTTCTACTTATTTTATTAAATATCATCTCCACCAAACAGGACAAGCTTGCATCTGTTATAGTTTTGGAGAAAATTATGTTCATTTCATGTATGCGCGAAATGCCTTAAAAATGGCTTTAAAATGGATTTGGAGCATGGAGACGATTATCTCGGGATTGCAAGATAACCAAACAAAACTTTTAGTGGATTTCTACTTATTTTATTAAATATCATCTCCACCAAACAGGACAAGCTTGCATCTGTTATAGTTTTGGAGAAAAATGTGTTTATTTCATGTATGCGCGAAATGCCTTAAAAATGGCTTTAAAATGGATTTGGAGCATGGAGACGATTATCTCGGGATTGCAAGATAACCAAACAAAACTTTTAGTGGATTTCTACTTATTTTATTAAATATCATCTCCACCAAACAGGACAAGCTTGCATGTGTTATAGTTTTGGAGAAAAATGTGTTCATTTCATGTATGCGCAAAATGCCTTTGAAATGGCTTTAAAATGGATTTGGAGCATGGAGACGATTATCTCAGGATGGCAATATAAACAAACGAAACTTTTAGTAGATTTCTACTTATTTTATTAAATATTATCTCCACCAAACAGGACAAGCTTGCATCTGTTATAGTTTTGGAGAAAAATGTGTTCATTTCATGTATGCGCGAAATGCCTTAAAAATGGCTTTAAAATGGATTTGGAGTATGGAGACGATTATCTCGGGATTGCAAGATAACCAAACAAAACTTTTAGTGGATTTCTACTTATTTTATTAAATATCATCTCCACCAAACAGGACAAGCTTGCATTTGTTATAGTTTTGGAGAAAAATGTGTTCATTTCATGTATGCGCGAAATGCCTTAAAAATGGCTTTAAAATGGATTTGGAGCATGGAGACGATTATCTCGGGATTGCAAGATAACCAAACAAAACTTTTAGTGGATTTCCAATTTTTTTTTTTAAATATCATCTCCACCAAACAGGACAAGCTTGCATCTGTTATAGTTTTGGAGAAAAATGTGTTCATTTCATGTATGCGCGAAATGCCTTAAAAATGGCTTTAAAATGGATTTGGAGCATTGAGACGATTATCTCGGGTTTTTCAAGATAACCAAACAAAACTTTTAGTGGATTTCTACTTATTTTATTAAATATCATCTCCACCAAACAGGACAAGCTTGCATGTGTTATAGTTTTGGAGAAAAATGTGTTCATTTCATGTATGCGCAAAATGCCTTTGAAATGGCTTTAAAATGGATTTGGAGCATGGAGACGATTATCTCAGGATGGCAATATAAACAAACGAAACTTTTAGTAGATTTCTACTTATTTTATTAAATATTATCTCCACCAAACAGGACAAGCTTGCATCTGTTATAGTTTTGGAGAAAAATGTGTTCATTTCATGTATGCGCGAAATGCCTTAAAAATGGCTTTAAAATGGATTTGGAGTATGGAGACGATTATCTCGGGATTGCAAGATAACCAAACAAAACTTTTAGTGGATTTCTACTTATTTTATTAAATATCATCTCCACCAAACAGGACAAGCTTGCATTTGTTATAGTTTTGGAGAAAAATGTGTTCATTTCATGTATGCGCGAAATGCCTTAAAAATGGCTTTAAAATGGATTTGGAGCATTGAGACGATTATCTCGGGTTTTTCAAGATAACCAAACAAAACTTTTAGTGGATTTCTACTTATTTTATTAAATATCATCTCCACCAAACAGGACAAGCTTGCATGTGTTATAGTTTTGGAGAAAAATGTGTTCATTTCATGTATGCGCAAAATGCCTTTGAAATGGCTTTAAAATGGATTTGGAGCATGGAGACGATTATCTCAGGATGGCAATATAAACAAACGAAACTTTTAGTAGATTTCTACTTATTTTATTAAATATTATCTCCACCAAACAGGACAAGCTTGCATCTGTTATAGTTTTGGAGAAAAATGTGTTCATTTCATGTATGCGCGAAATGCCTTAAAAATGGCTTTAAAATGGATTTGGAGTATGGAGACGATTATCTCGGGATTGCAAGATAACCAAACAAAACTTTTAGTGGATTTCTACTTATTTTATTAAATATCATCTCCACCAAACAGGACAAGCTTGCATTTGTTATAGTTTTGGAGAAAAATGTGTTCATTTCATGTATGCGCGAAATGCCTTAAAAATGGCTTTAAAATGGATTTGGAGCATGGAGACGATTATCTCGGGATTGCAAGATAACCAAACAAAACTTTTAGTGGATTTCCAATTTTTTTTTTTAAATATCATCTCCACCAAACAGGACAAGCTTGCATCTGTTATAGTTTTGGAGAAAAATGTGTTCATTTCATGTATGCGCGAAATGCCTTAAAAATGGCTTTAAAATGGATTTGGAGCATGGAGACGATTATCTCGGAATTGCAAGATAACCAAACAAAACTTTTAGTGGATTTCTACTTATTTTATTAAATATCATCTCCACCAAACAGGACAAGCTTGCATCTGTTATAGTTTTGGAGAAAAATGTGTTCATTTCATGTATGCGCGAAATGCCTTAAAAATGGCTTTAAAATGGATTTGGAGCATGGAGACGATTATCTCGGGATTGCAAGATAACCAAACAAAACTTTTAGTGGATTTCTACTTATTTTATTAAATATCATCTCCACCAAACAGGACAAGCTTGCATCTGTTATAGTTTTGGAGAAAAATGTGTTCATTTCATGTATGCGCGAAATGCCTTAAAAATGGCTTTAAAATGGATTTGGAGCATTGAGACGATTATCTCGGGTTTTTCAAGATAACCAAACAAAACTTTTAGTGGATTTCTACTTATTTTATTAAATATCATCTCCACCAAACAGGACAAGCTTGCATCTGTTATAGTTTTGGAGAAAAATGTGTTCATTTCATGTATGCGCGAAATGCCTTAAAAATGGCTTTAAAATGGATTTGGAGCATGGAGACGATTATCTCGGGATTGCAAGATAACCAAACAAAACTTTTAGTGGATTTCTACTTATTTTATTAAATATCATCTCCACCAAACAGGACAAGCTTGCATCTGTTATAGTTTTGGAGAAAAATGTGTTCATTTCATGTATGCGCGAAATGCCTTAAAAATGGCTTTAAAATGGATTTGGAGCATGGAGACGATTATCTCGGGATTGCAAGATAACCAAACAAAACTTTTAGTGGATTTCTACTTATTTTATTAAATATCATCTCCACCAAACAGGACAAGCTTGCATCTGTTATAGTTTTGGAGAAAAATGTGTTCATTTCATGTATGCGCGAAATGCCTTAAAAATGGCTTTAAAATGGATTTGGAGCATGGAGACGATTATCTCGGGATTGCAAGATAACCAAACAAAACTTTTAGTGGATTTCTACTTATTTTATTAAATATCATCTCCACCAAACAGGACAAGCTTGCATGTGTTATAGTTTTGGAGAAAAATGTGTTCATTTCATGTATGCGCAAAATGCCTTTGAAATGGCTTTAAAATGGATTTGGAGCATGGAGACGATTATCTCGGGATTGCAAGATAACCAAACAAAACTTTTAGTAAATTTCTACTTATTTTATTAAATATCATCTCCACCAAACAGGACAAGCTTGCATGTGTTATAGTTTTGGAGAAAAATGTGTTCATTTCATGTATGCGCAAAATGCCTTTGAAATGGCTTTAAAATGGATTTGGAGCATGGAGACGATTATCTCAGGATGGCAATATAAACAAACGAAACTTTTAGTAGATTTCTACTTATTTTATTAAATATTATCTCCACCAAACAGGACAAGCTTGCATCTGTTATAGTTTTGGAGAAAAATGTGTTCATTTCATGTATGCGCGAAATGCCTTAAAATGGCTTTAAAATGGATTTGGAGCATGGAGACGATTATCTCGGGATTGCAAGATAACCAAACAAAACTTTTAGTGGATTTCTACTTATTTTATTAAATATCATCTCCACCAAACAGGACAAGCTTGCATCTGTTATAGTTTTGGAGAAAAATGTGTTCATTTCATGTATGCGCGAAATGCCTTAAAAATGGCTTTAAAATGAATTTGGAGCATGGAGACGATTATCTCGGGATTGCAATATAACCAAACAAAACTTTTAGTGGATTTCTACTTATTTTATTAAATATCATCTCCACCAAACAGGACAAGCTTGCATCTGTTATAGTTTTGGAGAAAAATGTGTTCATTTCATGTATGCGCGAAATGCCTTAAAAATGGCTTTAAAATGGATTTGGAGCATGGAGACGATTATCTCGGGATTGCAAGATAACCAAACAAAACTTTTAGTGGATTTCTACTTATTTTATTAAATATCATCTCCACCAAACAGGACAAGCTTGCATCTGTTATAGTTTTGGAGAAAAATGTGTTCATTTCATGTATGCGCGAAATGCCTTAAAAATAACTTTAAAATGGATTTGGAGCATGGAGACGATTATCTCGGGATTGCAAGATAACCAAACAAAACTTTTAGTGGATTTCTACTTATTTTATTAAATATCATCTCCACCAAACAGGACAAGCTTGCATGTGTTATAGTTTTGGAGAAAAATGTGTTCATTTCATGTATGCGCAAAATGCCTTTGAAATGGCTTTAAAATGGATTTGGAGCATGGAGACGATTATCTCAGGATGGCAATATAAACAAACGAAACTTTTAGTAGATTTCTACTTATTTTATTAAATATTATCTCGACCAAACAGGACAAGCTTGCATCTGTTATAGTTTTGGAGAAAAATGTGTTCATTTCATGTATGCGCGAAATGCCTTAAAAATGGCTTTAAAATGGATTTGGAGCATGGAGACGATTATCTCGGGATTGCAAGATAACCAAACAAAACTTTTAGTGGATTTCTACTTATTTTATTAAATATCATCTCCACCAAACAGGACAAGCTTGCATCTGTTATAGTTTTGGAGAAAAATGTGTTCATTTCATGTATGCGCGAAATGCCTTAAAAATGGCTTTAAAATGGATTTGGAGCATGGAGACGATTATCTCGGGATTGCAATATAACCAAACAAAACTTTTAGTGGATTTCTACTTATTTTATTAAATATCATCTCCACCAAACAGGACAAGCTTGCATCTGTTATAGTTTTGGAGAAAAATGTGTTCATTTCATGTATGCGCGAAATGCCTTAAAAATGGCTTTAAAATGGATTTGGAGCATGGAGACGATTATCTCGGGATTGCAAGATAACCAAACAAAACTTTTAGTGGATTTCTACTTATTTTATTAAATATCATCTCCACCAAACAGGACAAGCTTGCATCTGTTATAGTTTTGGAGAAAAATGTGTTCATTTCATGTATGCGCGAAATGCCTTAAAATGGCTTTAAAATGGATTTGGAGCATGGAGACGATTATCTCGGGATTGCAAGATAACCAAACAAAACTTTTAGTGGATTTCTACTTATTTTATTAAATATCATCTCCACCAAACAGGACAAGCTTGCATCTGTTATAGTTTTGGAGAAAAATGTGTTCATTTCATGTATGCGCGAAATGCCTTAAAAATGGCTTTAAAATGGATTTGGAGCATGGAGACGATTATCTCGGGATTGCAAGATAACCAAACAAAACTTTTAGTGGATTTCTACTTATTTTATTAAATATCATCTCCACCAAACAGGACAAGCTTGCATCTGTTATAGTTTTGGAGAAAAATGTGTTCATTTCATGTATGCGCGAAATGCCTTAAAAATGGCTTTAAAATGGATTTGGAGCATGGAGACGATTATCTCGGAATTGCAAGATAACCAAACAAAACTTTTAGTGGATTTCTACTTATTTTATTAAATATCATCTCCACCAAACAGGACAAGCTTGCATCTGTTATAGTTTTGGAGAAAAATGTGTTCATTTCATGTATGCGCGAAATGCCTTAAAAATGGCTTTAAAATGGATTTGGAGCATGGAGACGATTATCTCGGGATTGCAAGATAACCAAACAAAACTTTTAGTGGATTTCTACTTATTTTATTAAATATCATCTCCACCAAACAGGACAAGCTTGCATCTGTTATAGTTTTGGAGAAAAATGTGTTCATTTCATGTATGCGCGAAATGCCTTAAAAATGGCTTTAAAATGGATTTGGAGCATGGAGACGATTATCTCGGGATTGCAAGATAACCAAACAAAACTTTTAGTGGATTTCTACTTATTTTATTAAATATCATCTCCACCAAACAGGACAAGCTTGCATCTGTTATAGTTTTGGAGAAAAATGTGTTCATTTCATGTATGCGCGAAATGCCTTAAAAATGGCTTTAAAATGGATTTGGAGCATGGAGACGATTATCTCGGGATTGCAAGATAACCAAACAAAACTTTTAGTGGATTTCTACTTATTTTATTAAATATCATCTCCACCAAACAGGACAAGCTTGCATCTGTTATAGTTTTGGAGAAAAATGTGTTTATTTCATGTATGCGCGAAATGCCTTAAAAATGGCTTTAAAATGGATTTGGAGCATGGAGACGATTATCTCGGGATTGCAAGATAACCAAACAAAACTTTTAGTGGATTTCTACTTATTTTATTAAATATCATCTCCACCAAACAGGACAAGCTTGCATGTGTTATAGTTTTGGAGAAAAATGTGTTCATTTCATGTATGCGCAAAATGCCTTTGAAATGGCTTTAAAATGGATTTGGAGCATGGAGACGATTATCTCAGGATGGCAATATAAACAAACGAAACTTTTTGTAGATTTCTACTTATTTTATTAAATATTATCTCCACCAAACAGGCCAAGCTTGCATCTGTTATAGTTTTGGAGAAAAATGTGTTCATTTCATGTATGCGCGAAATGCCTTAAAAATGGCTTTAAAATGGATTTGGAGCATGGAGACGATTATCTCGGGATTGCAAGATAACCAAACAAAACTTTTAGTGGATTTCTACTTATTTTATTAAATATCATCTCCACCAAACAGGACAAGCTTGCATCTGTTATAGTTTTGGAGAAAAATGTGTTCATTTCATGTATGCGCGAAATGCCTTAAAAATGGCTTTAAAATGGATTTGGAGCATGGAGACGATTATCTCGGGATTGCACGATAACCAAACAAAACTTTTAGTGGATTTCTACTTATTTTTATTAAATATCATCTCCACCAAACAGGACAAGCTTGCATCTGTTATAGTTTTGGAGAAAAATGTGTTCATTTCATGTATGCGCGAAATGCCTTAAAAATGGCTTTAAAATGGATTTGGAGCATGGAGACGATTATCTCGGGATTGCAAGATAACCAAACAAAACTTTTAGTGGATTTCTACTTATTTTATTAAATATCATCTCCACCAAACAGGACAAGCTTGCATGTGTTATAGTTTTGGAGAAAAATGTGTTCATTTCATGTATGCGCAAAATGCCTTTGAAATGGCTTTAAAATGAATTTGGAGCATGGAGACGATTATCTCAGGATGGCAATATAAACAAACGAAACTTTTAGTAGATTTCTACTTATTTTATTAAATATTATCTCCACCAAACAGGACAAGCTTGCATCTGTTATAGTTTTGGAGAAAAATGTGTTCATTTCATGTATGCGCGAAATGCCTTAAAAATGGCTTTAAAATGGATTTGGAGCATGGAGACGATTATCTCGGGATTGCAATATAACCAAACAAAACTTTTAGTGGATTTCTACCTATTTTATTAAATATCATCTCCACCAAACAGGACAAGCTTGCATCTGTTATAGTTTTGGAGAAAAATGTGTTCATTTCATGTATGCGCGAAATGCCTTAAAAATGGCTTTAAAATGGATTTGGAGCATGGAGACGATTATCTCGGGATTGCAAGATAACCAAACAAAACTTTTAGTGGATTTCTACTTATTTTATTAAATATCATCTCCACCAAACAGGACAAGCTTGCATCTGTTATAGTTTTGGAGAAAAATGTGTTCATTTCATGTATGCGCGAAATGCCTTAAAAATGGCTTTAAAATGGATTTGGAGCATGGAGACGATTATCTCGGGATTGCAAGATAACCAAACAAAACTTTTAGTGGATTTTTACTTATTTTATTAAATATCATCTCCAACAAACAGGACAAGCTTGCATCTGTTATAGTTTTGGAGAAAAATGTGTTCATTTCATGTATGCGCGAAATGCCTTAAAAATGGCTTTAAAATGGATTTGGAGCATGGAGACGATTATCTCGGGATTGCAAGATAACCAAACAAAACTTTTAGTGGATTTCTACTTATTTTATTAAATATCATCTCCACCAAACAGGACAAGCTTGCATCTGTTATAGTTTTGGAGAAAAATGTGTTCATTTCATGTATGCGCGAAATGCCTTAAAAATGGCTTTAAAATGGATTTGGAGCATGGAGACGATTATCTCGGGTTTGCAAGATAACCAAACAAAACTTTTAGTGGATTTCTACTTATTTTATTAAATATCATCTCCACCAAACAGGACAAGCTTGCATCTGTTATAGTTTTGGAGAAAAATGTGTTCATTTCATGTATGCGCGAAATGCCTTAAAAATGGCTTTAAAATGGATTTGGAGCATGGAGACGATTATCTCGGGATTGCAAGATAACCAAACAAAACTTTTAGTGGATTTTTACTTATTTTATTAAATATCATCTCCACCAAACAGGACAAGCTTGCATCTGTTATAGTTTTGGAGAAAAATGTGTTCATTTCATGTATGCGCGAAATGCCTTAAAATGGCTTTAAAATGGATTTGGAGCATGGAGACGATTATCTCGGGATTGCAAGATAACCAAACAAAACTTTTAGTGGATTTCTACTTATTTTATTAAATATCATCTCCACCAAACAGGACAAGCTTGCATCTGTTATAGTTTTGGAGAAAAATGTGTTCATTTCATGTATGCGCGAAATGCCTTAAAAATGGCTTTAAAATGGATTTGGAGCATGGAGACGATTATCTCGGGTTTGCAAGATAACCAAACAAAACTTTTAGTGGATTTCTACTTATTTTATTAAATATCATCTCCACCAAACAGGACAAGCTTGCATCTGTTATAGTTTTGGAGAAAAATGTGTTCATTTCATGTATGCGCGAAATGCCTTAAAAATGGCTTTAAAATGGATTTGGAGCATGGAGACGATTATCTCGGGATTGCAAGATAACCAAACAAAACTTTTAGTGGATTTCTACTTATTTTATTAAATATCATCTCCACCAAACAGGACAAGCTTGCATCTGTTATAGTTTTGGAGAAAAATGTGTTCATTTCATGTATGCGCGAAATGCCTTAAAAATGGCTTTAAAATGGATTTGGAGCATGGAGACGATTATCTCGGGATTGCAAGATAACCAAACAAAACTTTTAGTGGATTTCTACTTATTTTATTAAATATCATCTCCACCAAACAGGACAAGCTTGCATGTGTTATAGTTTTGGAGAAAAATGTGTTCATTTCATGTATGCGCAAAATGCCTTTGAAATGGCTTTAAAATGGATTTGGAGCATGGAGACGATTATCTCAGGATGGCAATATAAACAAACTAAACTTTTAGTAGATTTCTACTTATTTTATTAAATATTATCTCCACCAAACAGGACAAGCTTGCATCTGTTATAGTTTTGGAGAAAAATGTGTTCATTTTATGTATGCGCGAAATGCCTTAAAAATGGCTTTAAAATGGATTTGGAGCATGGAGACGATTATCTCGGGATTGCAAGATAACCAAACAAAACTTTTAGTGGATTTCTACTTATTTTATTAAATATCATCTCCACCAAACAGGACAAGCTTGCATCTGTTATAGTTTTGGAGAAAAATGTGTTCATTTCATGTATGCGCGAAATGCCTTAAAAATGGCTTTAAAATGGATTTGGAGCATGGAGACGATAATCTCGGGATTGCAAGATAACCAAACAAAACTTTTAGTGGATTTCTACTTATTTTATTAAATATCATCTCCACCAAACAGGACAAGCTTGCATCTGTTATAGTTTTGGAGAAAAATGTGTTCATTTCATGTATGCGCGAAATGCCTTAAAAATGGCTTTAAAATGGATTTGGAGCATGGAGACGATTATCTCGGGATTGCAAGATAACCAAACAAAACTTTTAGTGGATTTCTACTTATTTTATTAAATATCATCTCCACCAAACAGGAGAAGCTTGCATCTGTTATAGTTTTGGAGAAAAATGTGTTCATTTCATGTATGCGCGAAATGCCTTAAAAATAACTTTAAAATGGATTTGGAGCATGGAGACGATTATCTCGGGATTGCAAGATAACCAAACAAAACTTTTAGTGGATTTCTACTTATTTTATTAAATATCATCTCCACCAAACAGGACAAGCTTGCATGTGTTATAGTTTTGGAGAAAAATGTGTTCATTTCATGTATGCGCAAAATGCCTTTGAAATGGCTTTAAAATGGATTTGGAGCATGGAGACGATTATCTCAGGATGGCAATATAAACAAACGAAACTTTTAGTAGATTTCTACTTATTTTATTAAATATTATCTCGACCAAACAGGACAAGCTTGCATCTGTTATAGTTTTGGAGAAAAATGTGTTCATTTCATGTATGCGCGAAATGCCTTAAAAATGGCTTTAAAATGGATTTGGAGCATGGAGACGATTATCTCGGGATTGCAATATAACCAAACAAAACTTTTAGTGGATTTCTACTTATTTTATTAAATATCATCTCCACCAAACAGGACAAGCTTGCATCTGTTATAGTTTTGGAGAAAAATGTGTTCATTTCATGTATGCGCGAAATGCCTTAAAAATGGCTTTAAAATGGATTTGGAGCATGGAGACGATTATCTCGGGATTGCAAGATAACCAAACAAAACTTTTAGTGGATTTCTACTTATTTTATTAAATATCATCTCCACCAAACAGGACAAGCTTGCATCTGTTATAGTTTTGGAGAAAAATGTGTTCATTTCATGTATGCGCGAAATGCCTTAAAAATGGCTTTAAAATGGATTTGGAGCATGGAGACGATTATCTCGGGATTGCAAGATAACCAAACAAAACTTTTAGTGGATTTCTACTTATTTTATTAAATATCATCTCCACCAAACAGGACAAGCTTGCATCTGTTATAGTTTTGGAGAAAAATGTGTTCATTTCATGTATGCGCGAAATGCCTTAAAAATGGCTTTAAAATGGATTTGGAGCATGGAGACGATTATCTCGGGATTGCAAGATAACCAAACAAAACTTTTAGTGGATTTCTACTTATTTTATTAAATATCATCTCCACCAAACAGGACAAGCTTGCATCTGTTATAGTTTTGGAGAAAAATGTGTTCATTTCATGTATGCGCGAAATGCCTTAAAAATGGCTTTAAAATGGATTTGGAGCATGGAGACGATTATCTCGGGATTGCAAGATAACCAAACAAAACTTTTAGTGGATTTCTACTTATTTTATTAAATATCATCTCCACCAAACAGGACAAGCTTGCATCTGTTATAGTTTTGGAGAAAAATGTGTTCATTTCATGTATGCGCGAAATGCCTTAAAAATGGCTTTAAAATGGATTTGGAGCATGGAGACGATTATCTCGGGATTGCAAGATAACCAAACAAAACTTTTAGTGTATTTCTACTTATTTTATTAAATATCATCTCCACCAAACAGGACAAGCTTGCATCTGTTATAGTTTTGGAGAAAAATGTGTTCATTTCATGTATGCGCGAATTGCCTTAAAATGGCTTTAAAATGGATTTGGAGCATGGAGACGATTATCTCGGGATTGCAAGATAACCAAACAAAACTTTTAGTGGATTTCTACTTATTTTATTAAATATCATCTCCACCAAACAGGACAAGCTTGCATCTGTTATAGTTTTGGAGAAAAATGTGTTCATTTCATGTATGCGCGAAATGCCTTAAAAATGGCTTTAAAATGGATTTGGAGCATGGAGACGATTATCTCGGGATTGCAAGATAACCAAACAAAACTTTTAGTGGATTTCTACTTATTTTATTAAATATCATCTCCATTAAACAGGACAAGCTTGCATCTGTTATAGTTTTGGAGAAAAATGTGTTCATTTCATGTATGCGCGAAATGCCTTAAAAATGGCTTTAAAATGGATTTGGAGCATGGAGACGATTATCTCGGGTTTTTCAAGATAACCAAACAAAACTTTTAGTGGATTTCTACTTATTTTATTAAATATCATCTCCACCAAACAGGACAAGCTTGCATCTGTTATAGTTTTGGAGAAAAATGTGTTCATTTCATGTATGCGCGAAATGCCTTAAAAATGGCTTTAAAATGGATTTGGAGCATGGAGACGATTATCTCGGGATTGCAAGATAACCAAACAAAACTTTTAGTGGATTTCTACTTATTTTATTAAATATCATCTCCACCAAACAGGACAAGCTTGCATGTGTTATAGTTTTGGAGAAAAATGTGTTCATTTCATGTATGCGCAAAATGCCTTTGAAATGGCTTTAAAATGGATTTGGAGCATGGAGACGATTATCTCGGGATTGCAAGATAACCAAACAAAACTTTTAGTGGATTTCTACTTATTTTATTAAATATCATCTCCACCAAACAGGACAAGCTTGCATCTGTTATAGTTTTGGAGAAAAATGTGTTCATTTCATGTATGCGCGAAATGCTTTAAAAATGGCTTTAAAATGGATTTGGAGCATGGAGACGATTATCTCGGGATTGCAAGATAACCAAACAAAACTTTTAGTGGATTTCTACTTATTTTATTAAATATCATCTCCACCAAACAGGACAAGCTTGCATCTGTTATAGTTTTGGAGAAAAATGTGTTCATTTCATGTATGCGCGAAATGCCTTAAAAATGGCTTTAAAATGGATTTGGAGCATGGAGACGATTATCTCGGGATTGCAAGATAACCAAACAAAACTTTTAGTGGATTTCTACTTATTTTATTAAATATCATCTCCACCAAACAGGACAAGCTTGCATCTGTTATAGTTTTGGAGAAAAATGTGTTCATTTCATGTATGCGCGAAATGCTTTAAAAATGGCTTTAAAATGGATTTGGAGCATGGAGACGATTATCTCGGGATTGCAAGATAACCAAACAAAACTTTTATTGGATTTCTACTTATTTTATTAAATATCATCTCCACCAAACAGGACAAGCTTGCATCTGTTATAGTTTTGGAGAAAAATGTGTTCATTTCATGTATGCGCGAAATGCCTTAAAAATGGCTTTAAAATGGATTTGGAGCATGGAGACGATTATCTCGGGATTGCAAGATAACCAAACAAAACTTTTAGTGGATTTCTACTTATTTTATTAAATATCATCTCCACCAAACAGGACAAGCTTGCATGTGTTATAGTTTTGGAGAAAAATGTGTTCATTTCATGTATGCGCAAAATGCCTTTGAAATGGCTTTAAAATGGATTTGGAGCATGGAGACGATTATCTCGGGATTGCAAGATAACCAAAAAAAACTTTTAGTGGATTTCTACTTATTTTATTAAATATCATCTCCACCAAACAGGACAAGCTTGCATCTGTTATAGTTTTGGAGAAAAATGTGTTCATTTCATGTATGCGCGAAATGCTTTAAAAATGGCTTTAAAATGGATTTGGAGCATGGAGACGATTATCTCGGGATTGCAAGATAACCAAACAAAACTTTTAGTGGATTTCTACTTATTTTATTAAATATCATCTCCACCAAACAGGACAAGCTTGCATCTGTTATAGTTTTGGAGAAAAATGTGTTCATTTCATGTATGCGCGAAATGCCTTAAAAATGGCTTTAAAATGGATTTGGAGCATGGAGACGATTATCTCGGGATTGCAAGATAACCAAACAAAACTTTTAGTGGATTTCTACTTATTTTATTAAATATCATCTCCACCAAACAGGACAAGCTTGCATCTGTTATAGTTTTGGAGAAAAATGTGTTCATTTCATGTATGCGCGAAATGCCTTAAAAATGGCTTTAAAATGGATTTGGAGCATGGAGACGATTATCTCGGGATTGCAAGATAACCAAACAAAACTTTTAGTGGATTTCTACTTATTTTATTAAATATCATCTCCACCAAACAGGACAAGCTTGCATCTGTTATAGTTTTGGAGAAAAATGTGTTTATTTCATGTATGCGCGAAATGCCTTAAAAATGGCTTTAAAATGGATTTGGAGCATGGAGACGATTATCTCGGGATTGCAAGATAACCAAACAAAACTTTTAGTGGATTTCTACTTATTTTATTAAATATCATCTCCACCAAACAGGACAAGCTTGCATGTGTTATAGTTTTGGAGAAAAATGTGTTCATTTCATGTATGCGCAAAATGCCTTTGAAATGGCTTTAAAATGGATTTGGAGCATGGAGACGATTATCTCAGGATGGCAATATAAACAAACGAAACTTTTAGTAGATTTCTACTTATTTTATTAAATATTATCTCCACCAAACAGGACAAGCTTGCTTCTGTTATAGTTTTGGAGAAAAATGTGTTCATTTCATGTATGCGCGAAATGCCTTAAAAATGGCTTTAAAATGGATTTGGAGCATGGAGACGATTATCTCGGGATTGCAAGATAACCAAACAAAACTTTTAGTGGATTTCTACTTATTTTATTAAATATCATCTCCACCAAACAGGACAAGCTTGCATCTGTTATAGTTTTGGAGAAAAATGTGTTCATTTCATGTATGCGCGAAATGCCTTAAAAATGGCTTTAAAATGGATTTGGAGCATGGAGACGATTATCTCGGGATTGCAAGATAACCAAACAAAACTTTTAGTAAATTTCTACTTATTTTATTAAATATCATATCCACCAAACAGGACAAGCTTGCATCTGTTATAGTTTTGGAGAAAAATGTGTTCATTTCATGTATGCGCGAAATGCCTTAAAAATGGCTTTAAAATGGATTTGGAGCATGGAGACGATTATCTCGGGATTGCAAGATAACCAAACAAAACTTTTAGTGGATTTCTACTTATTTTATTAAATATCATCTCCACCAAACAGGACAAGCTTGCATCTGTTATAGTTTTGGAGAAAAATGTGTTCATTTCATGTATGCGCGAAATGCCTTAAAAATGGCTTTAAAATGGATTTGGAGCATGGAGACGATTATCTCGGGTTTGCAAGATAACCAAACAAAACTTTTAGTGGATTTCTACTTATTTTATTAAATATCATCTCCACCAAACAGGACAAGCTTGCATGTGTTATAGTTTTGGAGAAAAATGTGTTCATTTCATGTATGCGCGAAATGCCTTAAAAATGGCTTTAAAATGGATTTGGAGCATGGAGACGATTATCTCGGGATTGCAAGAAAACCAAACAAAACTTTTAGTGGATTTCTACTTATTTTATTAAATATCATCTCCACCAAACAGGACAAGCTTGCATCTGTTATAGTTTTGGAGAAAAATGTGTTCATTTCATGTATGCGCGAAATGCCTTAAAAATGGCTTTAAAATGGATTTGGAGCATGGAGACGATTATCTCGGGATTGCAAGATAACCAAACAAAACTTTTAGTGGATTTCTACTTATTTTATTAAATATCATCTCCACCAAACAGGACAAGCTTGCATCTGTTATAGTTTTGGAGAAAAATGTGTTCATTTCATGTATGCGCGAAATGCCTTAAAAATGGCTTTAAAATGGATTTGGAGCATGGAGACGATTATCTCGGGATTGCAAGATAACCAAACAAAACTTTTAGTGGATTTCTACTTATTTTATTAAATATCATCTCCACCAAACAGGACAAGCTTGCATCTGTTATAGTTTTGGAGAAAAATGTGTTCATTTCATGTATGCGCGAAATGCCTTAAAAATGGCTTTAAAATGGATTTGGAGCATGGAGACGATTATCTCGGGATTGCAAGATAACCAAACAAAACTTTTAGTGGATTTCTACTTATTTTATTAAATATCATCTCCACCAAACAGGACAAGCTTGCATCTGTTATAGTTTTGGAGAAAAATGTGTTCATTTCATGTATGCGCGAAATGCCTTAAAAATGGCTTTAAAATGGATTTGGAGCATGGAGACGATTATCTCGGGATTGCAAGATAACCAAACAAAACTTTTAGTGGATTTCTACTTATTTTATTAAATATCATCTCCACCAAACAGGACAAGCTTGCATCTGTTATAGTTTTGGAGAAAAATGTGTTCATTTCATGTATGCGCGAAATGCCTTAAAAATGGCTTTAAAATGGATTTGGAGCATGGAGACGATTATCTCGGGATTGCAAGATAACCAAACAAAACTTTTAGTGGATTTCTACTTATTTTATTAAATATCATCTCCACCAAACAGGACAAGCTTGCATCTGTTATAGTTTTGGAGAAAAATGTGTTCATTTCATGTATGCGCGAAATGCCTTAAAAATGGCTTTAAAATGGATTTGGAGCATGGAGACGATTATCTCGGGATTGCAAGATAACCAAACAAAACTTTTAGTGGATTTCTACTTATTTTATTAAATATCATCTCCACCAAACAGGACAAGCTTGCATCTGTTATAGTTTTGGAGAAAAATTTGTTTATTTCATGTATGCGCGAAATGCCTTAAAAATGGCTTTAAAATGGATTTGGAGCATGGAGACGATTATCTCGGGATTGCAAGATAACCAAACAAAACTTTTAGTGGATTTCTACTTATTTTATTAAATATCATCTCCACCAAACAGGACAAGCTTGCATGTGTTATAGTTTTGGAGAAAAATGTGTTCATTTCATGTATGCGCAAAATGCCTTTGAAATGGCTTTAAAATGGATTTGGAGCATGGAGACGATTATCTCAGGATGGCAATATAAACAAACGAAACTTTTAGTAGATTTCTACTTATTTTATTAAATATTATCTCCACCAAACAGGACAAGCTTGCTTCTGTTATAGTTTTGGAGAAAAATGTGTTCATTTCATGTATGCGCGAAATGCCTTAAAAATGGCTTTAAAATGGATTTGGAGCATGGAGACGATTATCTCGGGATTGCAAGATAACCAAACAAAACTTTTAGTGGATTTCTACTTATTTTATTAAATATCATCTCCACCAAACAGGACAAGCTTGCATCTGTTATAGTTTTGGAGAAAAATGTGTTCATTTCATGTATGCGCGAAATGCCTTAAAAATGGCTTTAAAATGGATTTGGAGCATGGAGACGATTATCTCGGGATTGCAAGATAACCAAACAAAACTTTTAGTGGATTTCTACTTATTTTATTAAATATCATCTCCACCAAACAGGACAAGCTTGCATCTGTTATAGTTTTGGAGAAAAATGTGTTCATTTCATGTATGCGCGAAATGCCTTAAAAATGGCTTTAAAATGGATTTGTAGCATGGAGACGATTATCTCGGGATTGCAAGATAACCAAACAAAACTTTTAGTGGATTTCTACTTATTTTATTAAATATCATCTCCACCAAACAGGACAAGCTTGCATCTGTTATAGTTTTGGAGAAAAATGTGTTCATTTCATGTATGCGCGAAATGCCTTAAAAATGGCTTTAAAATGGATTTGGAGCATGGAGACGATTATCTCGGGATTGCAAGATAACCAAACAAAACTTTTAGTGGATTTCTACTTATTTTATTAAATATCATCTCCACCAAACAGGACAAGCTTGCATCTGTTATAGTTTTGGAGAAAAATGTGTTCATTTCATGTATGCGCGAAATGCCTTAAAAATGGCTTTAAAATGGATTTGGAGCATGGAGACGATTATCTCGGGTTTGCAAGATAACCAAACAAAACTTTTAGTGGATTTCTACTTATTTTATTAAATATCATCTCCACCAAACAGGACAAGCTTGCATGTGTTATAGTTTTGGAGAAAAATGTGTTCATTTCATGTATGCGCGAAATGCCTTAAAAATGGCTTTAAAATGGATTTGGAGCATGGAGACGATTATCTCGGGATTGCAAGAAAACCAAACAAAACTTTTAGTGGATTTCTACTTATTTTATTAAATATCATCTCCACCAAACAGGACAAGCTTGCATCTGTTATAGTTTTGGAGAAAAATGTGTTCATTTCATGTATGCGCGAAATGCCTTAAAAATGGCTTTAAAATGGATTTGGAGCATGGAGACGATTATCTCGGGATTGCAAGATAACCAAACAAAACTTTTAGTGGATTTCTACTTATTTTATTAAATATCATCTCCACCAAACAGGACAAGCTTGCATCTGTTATAGTTTTGGAGAAAAATGTGTTCATTTCATGTATGCGCGAAATGCCTTAAAAATGGCTTTAAAATGGATTTGGAGCATGGAGACGATTATCTCGGGATTGCAAGATAACCAAACAAAACTTTTAGTGGATTTCTACTTATTTTATTAAATATCATCTCCACCAAACAGGACAAGCTTGCATCTGTTATAGTTTTGGAGAAAAATGTGTTCATTTCATGTATGCGCGAAATGCCTTAAAAATGGCTTTAAAATGGATTTGGAGCATGGAGACGATTATCTCGGGATTGCAAGATAACCAAACAAAACTTTTAGTGGATTTCTACTTATTTTATTAAATATCATCTCCACCAAACAGGACAAGCTTGCATCTGTTATAGTTTTGGAGAAAAATGTGTTCATTTCATGTATGCGCGAAATGCCTTAAAAATGGCTTTAAAATGGATTTGGAGCATGGAGACGATTATCTCGGAATTGCAAGATAACCAAACAAAACTTTTAGTGGATTTCTACTTATTTTATTAAATATCATCTCCACCAAACAGGACAAGCTTGCATCTGTTATAGTTTTGGAGAAAAATGTGTTCATTTCATGTATGCGCGAAATGCCTTAAAAATGGCTTTAAAATGGATTTGGAGCATGGAGACGATTATCTCGGGATTGCAAGATAACCAAACAAAACTTTTAGTGGATTTCTACTTATTTTATTAAATATCATCTCCACCAAACAGGACAAGCTTGCATCTGTTATAGTTTTGGAGAAAAATGTGTTCATTTCATGTATGCGCGAAATGCCTTAAAAATGGCTTTAAAATGGATTTGGAGCATGGAGACGATTATCTCGGGATTGCAAGATAACCAAACAAAACTTTTAGTGGATTTCTACTTATTTTATTAAATATCATCTCCACCAAACAGGACAAGCTTGCATCTGTTATAGTTTTGGAGAAAAATGTGTTCATTTCATGTATGCGCGAAATGCCTTAAAAATGGCTTTAAAATGGATTTGGAGCATGGAGACGATTATCTCGGGATTGCAAGATAACCAAACAAAACTTTTAGTGGATTTCTACTTATTTTATTAAATATCATCTCCACCAAACAGGACAAGCTTGCATCTGTTATAGTTTTGGAGAAAAATGTGTTTATTTCATGTATGCGCGAAATGCCTTAAAAATGGCTTTAAAATGGATTTGGAGCATGGAGACGATTATCTCGGGATTGCAAGATAACCAAACAAAACTTTTAGTGGATTTCTACTTATTTTATTAAATATCATCTCCACCAAACAGGACAAGCTTGCATGTGTTATAGTTTTGGAGAAAAATGTGTTCATTTCATGTATGCGCAAAATGCCTTTGAAATGGCTTTAAAATGGATTTGGAGCATGGAGACGATTATCTCAGGATGGCAATATAAACAAACGAAACTTTTAGTAGATTTCTACTTATTTTATTAAATATTATCTCCACCAAACAGGACAAGCTTGCTTCTGTTATAGTTTTGGAGAAAAATGTGTTCATTTCATGTATGCGCGAAATGCCTTAAAAATGGCTTTAAAATGGATTTGGAGCATGGAGACGATTATCTCGGGATTGCAAGATAACCAAACAAAACTTTTAGTGGATTTCTACTTATTTTATTAAATATCATCTCCACCAAACAGGACAAGCTTGCATCTGTTATAGTTTTGGAGAAAAATGTGTTCATTTCATGTATGCGCGAAATGCCTTAAAAATGGCTTTAAAATGGATTTGGAGCATGGAGACGATTATCTCGGGATTGCAAGATAACCAAACAAAACTTTTAGTGGATTTCTACTTATTTTATTAAATATCATCTCCACCAAACAGGACAAGCTTGCTTCTGTTATAGTTTTGGAGAAAAATGTGTTCATTCATGTATGCGCGAAATGCCTTAAAAATGGCTTTAAAATGGATTTGGAGCATGGAGACGATTATCTCGGGATTGCAAGATAACCAAACAAAACTTTTAGTGGATTTCTACTTATTTTATTAAATATCATCTCCACCAAACAGGACAAGCTTGCATCTGTTATAGTTTTGGAGAAAAATGTGTTCATTTCATGTATGCGCGAAATGCCTTAAAAATGGCTTTAAAATGGATTTGGAGCATGGAGACGATTATCTCGGGATTGCAAGATAACCAAACAAAACTTTTAGTGGATTTCTACTTATTTTATTAAATATCATCTCCACCAAACAGGACAAGCTTGCATCTGTTATAGTTTTGGAGAAAAATGTGTTCATTTCATGTATGCGCGAAATGCCTTAAAAATGGCTTTAAAATGGATTTGGAGCATGGAGACGAATATCTCGGGTTTGCAAGATAACCAAACAAAACTTTTAGTGGATTTCTACTTATTTTATTAAATATCATCTCCACCAAACAGGACAAGCTTGCATGTGTTATAGTTTTGGAGAAAAATGTGTTCATTTCATGTATGCGCGAAATGCCTTAAAAATGGCTTTAAAATGGATTTGGAGCATGGAGACGATTATCTCGGGATTGCAAGAAAACCAAACAAAACTTTTAGTGGATTTCTACTTATTTTATTAAATATCATCTCCACCAAACAGGACAAGCTTGCATCTGTTATAGTTTTGGAGAAAAATGTGTTCATTTCATGTATGCGCGAAATGCCTTAAAAATGGCTTTAAAATGGATTTGGAGCATGGAGACGATTATCTCGGGATTGCAAGATAACCAAACAAAACGTTTAGTGGATTTCTACTTATTTTATTAAATATCATCTCCACCAAACAGGACAAGCTTGCATCTGTTATAGTTTTGGAGAAAAATGTGTTC
The DNA here is from genome assembly GCF_048569485.1 of Anomaloglossus baeobatrachus. NCBI lineage: Eukaryota > Metazoa > Chordata > Amphibia > Anura > Aromobatidae > Anomaloglossus > Anomaloglossus baeobatrachus. Next base: position 87,733 of record NW_027442257.1, read on the forward strand.
ATTTCATGTATGCGCGAAATGCCTTAAAAATGGCTTTAAAATGGATTTGGAGCATGGAGACGATTATCTCGGGATTGCAAGATAACCAAACAAAACTTTTAGTGGATTTCTACTTATTTTATTAAATATCATCTCCACCAAACAGGACAAGCTTGCATCTGTTATAGTTTTGGAGAAAAATGTGTTCATTTCATGTATGCGCGAAATGCCTTAAAAATGGCTTTAAAATGGATTTGGAGCATGGAGACGATTATCTCGGGATTGCAAGATAACCAAACAAAACTTTTAGTGGATTTCTACTTATTTTATTAAATATCATCTCCACCAAACAGGACAAGCTTGCATCTGTTATAGTTTTGGAGAAAAATGTGTTCATTTCATGTATGCGCGAAATGCCTTAAAAATGGCTTTAAAATGGATTTGGAGCATGGAGACGATTATCTCGGGATTGCAAGATAACCAAACAAAACTTTTAGTGGATTTCTACTTATTTTATTAAATATCATCTCCACCAAACAGGACAAGCTTGCATCTGTTATAGTTTTGGAGAAAAATGTGTTCATTTCATGTATGCGCGAAATGCCTTAAAAATGGCTTTAAAATGGATTTGGAGCATGGAGACGATTATCTCGGGATTGCAAGATAACCAAACAAAACTTTTAGTGGATTTCTACTTATTTTATTAAATATCATCTCCACCAAACAGGACAAGCTTGCATCTGTTATAGTTTTGGAGAAAAATGTGTTCATTTCATGTATGCGCGAAATGCCTTAAAAATGGCTTTAAAATGGATTTGGAGCATGGAGACGATTATCTCGGAATTGCAAGATAACCAAACAAAACTTTTAGTGGATTTCTACTTATTTTATTAAATATCATCTCCACCAAACAGGACAAGCTTGCATCTGTTATAGTTTTGGAGAAAAATGTGTTCATTTCATGTATGCGCGAAATGCCTTAAAAATGGCTTTAAAATGGATTTGGAGCATGGAGACGATTATCTCGGGATTGCAAGATAACCAAACAAAACTTTTAGTGGATTTCTACTTATTTTATTAAATATCATCTCCACCAAACAGGACAAGCTTGCATCTGTTATAGTTTTGGAGAAAAATGTGTTCATTTCATGTATGCGCGAAATGCCTTAAAAATGGCTTTAAAATGGATTTGGAGCATGGAGACGATTATCTCGGGATTGCAAGATAACCAAACAAAACTTTTAGTGGATTTCTACTTATTTTATTAAATATCATCTCCACCAAACAGGACAAGCTTGCATCTGTTATAGTTTTGGAGAAAAATGTGTTTATTTCATGTATGCGCGAAATGCCTTAAAAATGGCTTTAAAATGGATTTGGAGCATGGAGACGATTATCTCGGGATTGCAAGATAACCAAACAAAACTTTTAGTGGATTTCTACTTATTTTATTAAATATCATCTCCACCAAACAGGACAAGCTTGCATGTGTTATAGTTTTGGAGAAAAATGTGTTCATTTCATGTATGCGCAAAATGCCTTTGAAATGGCTTTAAAATGGATTTGGAGCATGGAGACGATTATCTCAGGATGGCAATATAAACAAACGAAACTTTTAGTAGATTTCTACTTATTTTATTAAATATTATCTCCACCAAACAGGACAAGCTTGCATCTGTTATAGTTTTGGAGAAAAATGTGTTCATTTCATGTATGCGCGAAATGCCTTAAAAATGGCTTTAAAATGGATTTGGAGCATGGAGACGATTATCTCGGGATTGCAAGATAACCAAACAAAACTTTTAGTGGATTTCTACTTATTTTATTAAATGTCATCTCCACCAAACAGGACAAGCTTGCATCTGTTATAGTTTTGGAGAAAAATGTGTTCATTTCATGTATGCGCGAAATGCCTTAAAAATGGCTTTAAAATGGATTTGGAGCATGGAGACGATTATCTCGGGATTGCAAGATAACCAAACAAAACTTTTAGTGGATTTCTACTTATTTTATTAAATATCATCTCCACCAAACAGGACAAGCTTGCATCTGTTATAGTTTTGGAGAAAAATGTGTTCATTTCATGTATGCGCGAAATGCCTTAAAAATGGCTTTAAAATGGATTTGGAGCATGGAGACGATTATCTCGGGATTGCAAGATAACCAAACAAAACTTTTAGTGGATTTCTACTTATTTTATTAAATATCATCTCCACCAAACAGGACAAGCTTGCATGTGTTATAGTTTTGGAGAAAAATGTGTTCATTTCATGTATGCGCAAAATGCCTTTGAAATGGCTTTAAAATGAATTTGGAGCATGGAGACGATTATCTCAGGATGGCAATATAAACAAACGAAACTTTTAGTAGATTTCTACTTATTTTATTAAATATTATCTCCACCAAACAGGACAAGCTTGCATCTGTTATAGTTTTGGAGAAAAATGTGTTCATTTCATGTATGCGCGAAATGCCTTAAAAATGGCTTTAAAATGGATTTGGAGCATGGAGACGATTATCTCGGGATTGCAATATAACCAAACAAAACTTTTAGTGGATTTCTACCTATTTTATTAAATATCATCTCCACCAAACAGGACAAGCTTGCATCTGTTATAGTTTTGGAGAAAAATGTGTTCATTTCATGTATGCGCGAAATGCCTTAAAAATGGCTTTAAAATGGATTTGGAGCATGGAGACGATTATCTCGGGATTGCAAGATAACCAAACAAAACGTTTAGTGGATTTCTACTTATTTTATTAAATATCATCTCCACCAAACAGGACAAGCTTGCATCTGTTATAGTTTTGGAGAAAAATGTGTTCATTTCATGTATGCGCGAAATGCCTTAAAAATGGCTTTAAAATGGATTTGGAGCATGGAGACGATTATCTCGGGATTGCAAGATAACCAAACAAAACTTTTAGTGGATTTCTACTTATTTTATTAAATATCATCTCCACCAAACAGGACAAGCTTGCATCTGTTATAGTTTTGGAGAAAAATGTGTTCATTTCATGTATGCGCGAAATGCCTTAAAAATGGCTTTAAAATGGATTTGGAGCATGGAGACGATTATCTCGGGATTGCAAGATAACCAAACAAAACTTTTAGTGGATTTCTACTTATTTTATTAAATATCATCTCCACCAAACAGGACAAGCTTGCATCTGTTATAGTTTTGGAGAAAAATGTGTTCATTTCATGTATGCGCGAAATGCCTTAAAAATGGCTTTAAAATGGATTTGGAGCATGGAGACGATTATCTCGGGTTTGCAAGATAACCAAACAAAACTTTTAGTGGATTTCTACTTATTTTATTAAATATCATCTCCACCAAACAGGACAAGCTTGCATCTGTTATAGTTTTGGAGAAAAATGTGTTCATTTCATGTATGCGCGAAATGCCTTAAAAATGGCTTTAAAATGGATTTGGAGCATGGAGACGATTATCTCGGGATTGCAAGATAACCAAACAAAACTTTTAGTGGATTTCTACTTATTTTATTAAATATCATCTCCACCAAACAGGACAAGCTTGCATCTGTTATAGTTTTGGAGAAAAATGTGTTCATTTCATGTATGCGCGAAATGCCTTAAAAATGGCTTTAAAATGGATTTGGAGCATGGAGACGATTATCTCGGGATTGCAAGATAACCAAACAAAACTTTTAGTGGATTTCTACTTATTTTATTAAGTATCATCTCCACCAAACAGGACAAGCTTGCATCTGTTATAGTTTTGGAGACAAATGTGTTTATTTCATGTATGCGCGAAATGCCTTAAAAATGGCTTTAAAATGGATTTGGAGCATGGAGACGATTATCTCGGGATTGCAAGATAACCAAACAAAACTTTTAGTGGATTTCTACTTATTTTATTAAATATCATCTCCACCAAACAGGACAAGCTTGCATGTGTTATAGTTTTGGAGAAAAATGTGTTCATTTCATGTATGCGCAAAATGCCTTAAAAATAACTTTAAAATGGATTTGGAGCATGGAGACGATTATCTCGGGATTGCAAGATAACCAAACAAAACTTTTAGTGGATTTCTACTTATTTTATTAAATATCATCTCCACCAAACAGGAGAAGCTTGCATCTGTTATAGTTTTGGAGAAAAATGTGTTCATTTCATGTATGCGCGAAATGCCTTAAAAATAACTTTAAAAAAGATTTGGAGCATGGAGACGATTATCTCGGGATTGCAAGATAACCAAACAAAACTTTTAGTGGATTTCTACTTATTTTATTAAATATCATCTCCACCAAACAGGACAAGCTTGCATGTGTTATAGTTTTGGAGAAAAATGTGTTCATTTCATGTATGCGCAAAATGCCTTTGAAATGGCTTTAAAATGGATTTGGAGCATGGAGACGATTATCTCAGGATGGCAATATAAACAAACGAAACTTTTAGTAGATTTCTACTTATTTTATTAAATATTATCTCGACCAAACAGGACAAGCTTGCATCTGTTATAGTTTTGGAGAAAAATGTGTTCATTTCATGTATGCGCGAAATGCCTTAAAAATGGCTTTAAAATGGATTTGGAGCATGGAGACGATTATCTCGGGATTGCAAGATAACCAAACAAAACTTTTAGTGGATTTCTACTTATTTTATTAAATATCATCTCCACCAAACAGGACAAGCTTGCATCTGTTATAGTTTTGGAGAAAAATGTGTTCATTTCATGTATGCGCGAAATGCCTTAAAAATGGCTTTAAAATGGATTTGGAGCATGGAGACGATTATCTCGGGATTGCAATATAACCAAACAAAACTTTTAGTGGATTTCTACTTATTTTATTAAATATCATCTCCACCAAACAGGACAAGCTTGCATCTGTTATAGTTTTGGAGAAAAATGTGTTCATTTCATGTATGCGCGAAATGCCTTAAAAATGGCTTTAAAATGGATTTGGAGCATGGAGACGATTATCTCGGGATTGCAAGATAACCAAACAAAACTTTTAGTGGATTTCTACTTATTTTATTAAATATCATCTCCACCAAACAGGACAAGCTTGCATCTGTTATAGTTTTGGAGAAAAATGTGTTCATTTCATGTATGCGCGAAATGCCTTAAAAATGGCTTTAAAATGGATTTGGAGCATGGAGACGATTATCTCGGGATTGCAAGATAACCAAACAAAACTTTTAGTGGATTTCTACTTATTTTATTAAATATCATCTCCACCAAACAGGACAAGCTTGCATCTGTTATAGTTTTGGAGAAAAATGTGTTCATTTCATGTATGCGCGAAATGCCTTAAAAATGGCTTTAAAATGGATTTGGAGCATGGAGACGATTATCTCGGGATTGCAAGATAACCAAACAAAACTTTTAGTGGATTTCTACTTATTTTATTAAATATCATCTCCACCAAACAGGACAAGCTTGCATCTGTTATAGTTTTGGAGAAAAATGTGTTCATTTCATGTATGCGCGAAATGCCTTAAAAATGGCTTTAAAATGGATTTGGAGCATGGAGACGATTATCTCGGGTTTTTCAAGATAACCAAAAACTTTTAGTGGATTTCTACTTATTTTATTAAATATCATCTCCACCAAACAGGACAAGCTTGCATCTGTTATAGTTTTGGAGAAAAATGTGTTCATTTCATGTATGCGCGAAATGCCTTAAAAATGGCTTTAAAATGGATTTGGAGCATGGAGACGATTATCTCGGGATTGCAAGATAACCAAACAAAACGTTTAGTGGATTTCTACTTATTTTATTAAATATCATCTCCACCAAACAGGACAAGCTTGCATCTGTTATAGTTTTGGAGAAAAATGTGTTCATTTCATGTATGCGCGAAATGCCTTAAAAATGGCTTTAAAATGGATTTGGAGCATGGAGACGATTATCTCGGGATTGCAAGATAACCAAACAAAACTTTTAGTGGATTTCTACTTATTTTATTAAATATCATCTCCACCAAACAGGACAAGCTTGCATCTGTTATAGTTTTGGAGAAAAATGTGTTCATTTCATGTATGCGCGAAATGCTTTAAAAATGGCTTTAAAATGGATTTGGAGCATGGAGACGATTATCTCGGGATTGCAAGATAACCAAACAAAACTTTTAGTGGATTTCTACTTATTTTATTAAATATCATCTCCACCAAACAGGACAAGCTTGCATCTGTTATAGTTTTGGAGAAAAATGTGTTCATTTCATGTATGCGCGAAATGCCTTAAAAATGGCTTTAAAATGGATTTGGAGCATGGAGACGATTATCTCGGGATTGCAAGATAACCAAACAAAACTTTTAGTGGATTTCTACTTATTTTATTAAATATCATCTCCACCAAACAGGACAAGCTTGCATGTGTTATAGTTTTGGAGAAAAATGTGTTCATTTCATGTATGCGCAAAATGCCTTTGAAATGGCTTTAAAATGGATTTGGAGCATGGAGACGATTATCTCGGGATTGCAAGATAACCAAACAAAACTTTTAGTGGATTTCTACTTATTTTATTAAATATCATCTCCACCAAACAGGACAAGCTTGCATCTGTTATAGTTTTGGAGAAAAATGTGTTCATTTCATGTATGCGCGAAATGCTTTAAAAATGGCTTTAAAATGGATTTGGAGCATGGAGACGATTATCTCGGGATTGCAAGATAACCAAACAAAACTTTTAGTGGATTTCTACTTATTTTATTAAATATCATCTCCACCAAACAGGACAAGCTTGCATCTGTTATAGTTTTGGAGAAAAATGTGTTCATTTCATGTATGCGCGAAATGCCTTAAAAATGGCTTTAAAATGGATTTGGAGCATGGAGACGATTATCTCGGGATTGCAAGATAACCAAACAAAACTTTTAGTGGATTTCTGCTTATTTTATTAAATATCATCTCCACCAAACAGGACAAGCTTGCATCTGTTATAGTTTTGGAGAAAAATGTGTTCATTTCATGTATGCGCGAAATGCCTTAAAAATGGCTTTAAAATGGATTTGGAGCATGGAGACGATTATCTCGGGATTGCAAGATAACCAAACAAAACTTTTAGTGGATTTCTACTTATTTTATTAAATATCATCTCCACCAAACAGGACAAGCTTGCATGTGTTATAGTTTTGGAGAAAAATGTGTTCATTTCATGTATGCGCAAAATGCCTTTGAAATGGCTTTAAAATGGATTTGGAGCATGGAGACGATTATCTCGGGATTGCAAGATAACCAAACAAAACTTTTAGTGGATTTCTACTTATTTTATTAAATATCATCTCCACCAAACAGGACAAGCTTGCATCTGTTATAGTTTTGGAGAAAAATGTGTTCATTTCATGTATGCGCGAAATGCTTTAAAAATGGCTTTAAAATGGATTTGGAGCATGGAGACGATTATCTCGGGATTGCAAGATAACCAAACAAAACTTTTAGTGGATTTCTACTTATTTTATTAAATATCATCTCCACCAAACAGGACAAGCTTGCATCTGTTATAGTTTTGGAGAAAAATGTGTTCATTTCATGTATGCGCGAAATGCCTTAAAAATGGCTTTAAAATGGATTTGGAGCATGGAGACGATTATCTCGGGATTGCAAGATAACCAAACAAAACTTTTAGTGGATTTCTACTTATTTTATTAAATATCATCTCCACCAAACAGGACAAGCTTGCATCTGTTATAGTTTTGGAGAAAAATGTGTTCATTTCATGTATGCGCGAAATGCCTTAAAAATGGCTTTAAAATGGATTTGGAGCATGGAGACGATTATCTCGGGATTGCAAGATAACCAAACAAAACTTTTAGTGGATTTCTACTTATTTTATTAAATATCATCTCCACCAAACAGGACAAGCTTGCATCTGTTATAGTTTTGGAGAAAAATGTGTTTATTTCATGTATGCGCGAAATGCCTTAAAAATGGCTTTAAAATGGATTTGGAGCATGGAGACGATTATCTCGGGATTGCAAGATAACCAAACAAAACTTTTAGTGGATTTCTACTTATTTTATTAAATATCATCTCCACCAAACAGGACAAGCTTGCATGTGTTATAGTTTTGGAGAAAAATGTGTTCATTTCATGTATGCGCAAAATGCCTTTGAAATGGCTTTAAAATGGATTTGGAGCATGGAGACGATTATCTCAGGATGGCAATATAAACAAACGAAACTTTTAGTAGATTTCTACTTATTTTATTAAATATTATCTCCACCAAACAGGACAAGCTTGCATCTGTTATAGTTTTGGAGAAAAATGAGTTCATTTCATGTATGCGCGAAATGCCTTAAAAATGGCTTTAAAATGGATTTGGAGCATGGAGACGATTATCTCGGGATTGCAAGATAACCAAACAAAACTTTTAGTGGATTTCTACTTATTTTATTAAATATCATCTCCACCAAACAGGACAAGCTTGCATCTGTTATAGTTTTGGAGAAAAATGTGTTCATTTCATGTATGCGCGAAATGCCTTAAAAATGGCTTTAAAATGGATTTGGAGCATGGAGACGATTATCTCGGGATTGCAAGATAACCAAACAAAACTTTTAGTGGATTTCTACTTATTTTATTAAATATCATCTCCACCAAACAGGACAAGCTTGCATCTGTTATAGTTTTGGAGAAAAATGTGTTCATTTCATGTATGCGCGAAATGCCTTAAAAATGGCTTTAAAATGGATTTGGAGCATGGAGACGATTATCTCGGGATTGCAAGATAACCAAACAAAACTTTTAGTGGATTTCTACTTATTTTATTAAATATCATCTCCACCAAACAGGACAAGCTTGCATCTGTTATAGTTTTGGAGAAAAATGTGTTCATTTCATGTATGCGCGAAATGCCTTAAAAATGGCTTTAAAATGGATTTGGAGCATGGAGACGATTATCTCGGGTTTGCAAGATAACCAAACAAAACTTTTAGTGGATTTCTACTTATTTTATTAAATATCATCTCCACCAAACAGGACAAGCTTGCATGTGTTATAGTTTTGGAGAAAAATGTGTTCATTTCATGTATGCGCGAAATGCCTTAAAAATGGCTTTAAAATGGATTTGGAGCATGGAGACGATTATCTCGGGATTGCAAGAAAACCAAACAAAACTTTTAGTGGATTTCTACTTATTTTATTAAATATCATCTCCACCAAACAGGACAAGCTTGCATCTGTTATAGTTTTGGAGAAAAATGTGTTCATTTCATGTATGCGCGAAATGCCTTAAAAATGGCTTTAAAATGGATTTGGAGCATGGAGACGATTATCTCGGGATTGCAAGATAACCAAACAAAACTTTTAGTGGATTTCTACTTATTTTATTAAATATCATCTCCACCAAACAGGACAAGCTTGCATCTGTTATAGTTTTGGAGAAAAATGTGTTTATTTCATGTATGCGCGAAATGCCTTAAAAATGGCTTTAAAATGGATTTGGAGCATGGAGACGATTATCTCGGGATTGCAAGATAACCAAACAAAACTTTTAGTGGATTTCTACTTATTTTATTAAATATCATCTCCACCAAGCAGGACAAGCTTGCATGTGTTATAGTTTTGGAGAAAAATGTGTTCATTTCATGTTTGCGCAAAATGCCTTTGAAATGGCTTTAAAATGGATTTGGAGCATGGAGACGATTATCTCAGGATGGCAATATAAACAAACGAAACTTTTAGTAGATTTCTACTTATTTTATTAAATATTATCTCCACCAAACAGGACAAGCTTGCATCTGTTATAGTTTTGGAGAAAAATGTGTTCATTTTATGTATGCGCGAAATGCCTTAAAAATGGCTTTAAAATGGATTTGGAGCATGGAGACGATTATCTCGGGATTGCAAGATAACCAAACAAAACTTTTAGTGGATTTCTACTTATTTTATTAAATATCATCTCCACCAAACAGGACAAGCTTGCATCTGTTATAGTTTTGGAGAAAAATGTGTTCATTTCATGTATGCGCGAAATGCCTTAAAAATGGCTTTAAAATGGATTTGGAGCATGGAGACGATTATCTCGGGATTGCAAGATAACCAAACAAAACTTTTAGTGGATTTCTACTTATTTTATTAAATATCATCTCTACCAAACAGGACAAGCTTGCATCTGTTATAGTTTTGGAGAAAAATGTGTTCATTTCATGTATGCGCGAAATGCCTTAAAAATGGCTTTAAAATGGATTTGGAGCATGGAGACGATTATCTCGGGATTGCAAGATAACCAAACAAAACTTTTAGTGAATTTCTACTTATTTTATTAAATATCATCTCCACCAAACAGGACAAGCTTGCATCTGTTATAGTTTTGGAGAAAAATGTGTTCATTTCATGTATGCGCGAAATGCCTTAAAAATAACTTTAAAATGGATTTGGAGCATGGAGACGATTATCTCGGGATTGCAAGATAACCAAACAAAACTTTTAGTGGATTTCTACTTATTTTATTAAATATCATCTCCACCAAACAGGACAAGCTTGCATGTGTTATAGTTTTGGAGAAAAATGTGTTCATTTCATGTATGCGCAAAATGCCTTTGAAATGGCTTTAAAATGGATTTGGAGCATGGAGACGATTATCTCAGGATGGCAATATAAACAAACGAAACTTTTAGTAGATTTCTACTTATTTTATTAAATATTATCTCGACCAAACAGGACAAGCTTGCATCTGTTATAGTTTTGGAGAAAAATGTGTTCATTTCATGTATGCGCGAAATGCCTTAAAAATGGCTTTAAAATGGATTTGGAGCATGGAGACGATTATCTCGGGATTGCAAGATAACCAAACAAAACTTTTAGTGGATTTCTACTTATTTTATTAAATATCATCTCCACCAAACAGGACAAGCTTGCATCTGTTATAGTTTTGGAGAAAAATGTGTTCATTTCATGTATGCGCGAAATGCCTTAAAAATGGCTTTAAAATGGATTTGGAGCATGGAGACGATTATCTCGGGATTGCAATATAACCAAACAAAACTTTTAGTGGATTTCTACTTATTTTATTAAATATCATCTCCACCAAACAGGACAAGCTTGCATCTGTTATAGTTTTGGAGAAAAATGTGTTCATTTCATGTATGCGCGAAATGCCTTAAAAATGGCTTTAAAATGGATTTGGAGCATGGAGACGATTATCTCGGGATTGCAAGATAACCAAACAAAACTTTTAGTGGATTTCTACTTATTTTATTAAATATCATCTCCACCAAACAGGACAAGCTTGCATCTGTTATAGTTTTTAGAAAAATGTGTTCATTTCATGTATGCGCGAAATGCCTTAAAAATGGCTTTAAAATGGATTTGGAGCATGGAGACGATTATCTCGGGATTGCAAGATAACCAAACAAAACTTTTAGTGGATTTCTACTTATTTTATTAAATATCATCTCCACCAAACAGGACAAGCTTGCATCTGTTATAGTTTTGGAGAAAAATGTGTTCATTTCATGTATGCGCGAAATGCCTTAAAAATGGCTTTAAAATGGATTTGGAGCATGGAGACGATTATCTCGGGATTGCAAGATAACCAAACAAAACTTTTAGTGGATTTCTACTTATTTTATTAAATATCATCTCCACCAAACAGGACAAGCTTGCATCTGTTATAGTTTTGGAGAAAAATGTGTTCATTTCATGTATGCGCGAAATGCCTTAAAAATGGCTTTAAAATGGATTTGGAGCATGGAGACGATTATCTCGGGATTGCAAGATAACCAAACAAAACTTTTAGTGGATTTCTACTTATTTTATTAAATATCATCTCCACCAAACAGGACAAGCTTGCATCTGTTATAGTTTTGGAGAAAAATGTGTTCATTTCATGTATGCGCGAAATGCCTTAAAAATGGCTTTAAAATGGATTTGGAGCATGGAGACGATTATCTCGGGATTGCAAGATAACCAAACAAAACTTTTAGTGGATTTCTACTTATTTTATTAAATATCTCCACCAAACAGGACAAGCTTGCATCTGTTATAGTTTTGGAGAAAAATGTGTTCATTTCATGTATGCGCGAATTGCCTTAAAAATGGCTTTAAAATGGATTTGGAGCATGGAGACGATTATCTCGGGATTGCAAGATAACCAAACAAAACTTTTAGTGGATTTCTACTTATTTTATTAAATATCATCTCCACCAAACAGGACAAGCTTGCATCTGTTATAGTTTTGGAGAAAAATGTGTTCATTTCATGTATGCGCGAAATGCCTTAAAAATGGCTTTAAAATGGATTTGGAGCATGGAGACGATTATCTCGGGATTGCAAGATAACCAAACAAAACTTTTAGTGGATTTCTACTTATTTTATTAAATATCATCTCCACCAAACAGGACAAGCTTGCATCTGTTATAGTTTTGGAGAAAAATGTGTTCATTTCATGTATGCGCGAAATGCCTTAAAAATGGCTTTAAAATGGATTTGGAGCATGGAGACGATTATCTCGGGTTTTTCAATATAACCAAACAAAACTTTTAGTGGATTTCTACTTATTTTATTAAATATCATCTCCACCAAACAGGACAAGCTTGCATCTGTTATAGTTTTGGAGAAAAATGTGTTCATTTCATGTATGCGCGAAATGCCTTAAAAATGGCTTTAAAATGGATTTGGAGCATGGAGACGATTATCTCGGGATTGCAAGATAACCAAACAAAACTTTTAGTGGATTTCTACTTATTTTATTAAATATCATCTCCACCAAACAGGACAAGCTTGCATCTGTTATAGTTTTGGAGAAAAATGTGTTCATTTCATGTATGCGCGAAATGCCTTAAAAATGGCTTTAAAATGGATTTGGAGCATGGAGACGATTATCTCGGGATTGCAAGATAACCAAACAAAACTTTTAGTGGATTTCTACTTATTTTATTAATCATCATCTCCACCAAACAGGACAAGCTTGCATCTGTTATAGTTTTGGAGAAAAATGTGTTCATTTCATGTATGCGCGAAATGCTTTAAAAATGGCTTTAAAATGGATTTGGAGCATGGAGACGATTATCTCGGGATTGCAAGATAACCAAACAAAACTTTTAGTGGATTTCTACTTATTTTATTAAATATCATCTCGACCAAACAGGACAAGCTTGCATCTGTTATAGTTTTGGAGAAAAATGTGTTCATTTCATGTATGCGCGAAATGCCTTAAAAATGGCTTTAAAATGGATTTGGAGCATGGAGACGATTATCTCGGGATTGCAAGATAACCAAACAAAACTTTTAGTGGATTTCTACTTATTTTATTAAATATCATCTCCACCAAACAGGACAAGCTTGCATGTGTTATAGTTTTGGAGAAAAATGTGTTCATTTCATGTATGCGCAAAATGCCTTTGAAATGGCTTTAAAATGGATTTGGAGCATGGAGACGATTATCTCGGGATTGCAAGATAACCAAACAAAACTTTTAGTGGATTTCTACTTATTTTATTAAATATCATCTCCACCAAACAGGACAAGCTTGCATCTGTTATAGTTTTGGAGAAAAATGTGTTCATTTCATGTATGCGCGAAATGCTTTAAAAATGGCTTTAAAATGGATTTGGAGCATGGAGACGATTATCTCGGGATTGCAAGATAACCAAACAAAACTTTTAGTAGATTTCTACTTATTTTATTAAATATCATCTCCACCAAACAGGACAAGCTTGCATCTGTTATAGTTTTGGAGAAAAATGTGTTCATTTCATGGTTGCGCGAAATGCCTTAAAAATGGCTTTAAAATGGATTTGGAGCATGGAGACGATTATCTCGGGATTGCAAGATAACCAAACAAAACTTTTAGTGGATTTCTACTTATTTTATTAAATATCATCTCCACCAAACAGGACAAGCTTGCATCTGTTATAGTTTTGGAGAAAAATGTGTTCATTTCATGTATGCGCGAAATGCCTTAAAAATGGCTTTAAAATGGATTTGGAGCATGGAGACGATTATCTCGGGATTGCAAGATAACCAAACAAAACTTTTAGTGGATTTCTACTTATTTTATTAAATATCATCTCCACCAAACAGGACAAGCTTGCATGTGTTATAGTTTTGGAGAAAAATTTGTTCATTTCATGTATGCGCAAAATGCCTTTGAAATGGCTTTAAAATGGATTTGGAGCATGGAGACGATTATCTCAGGATGGCAATATAAACAAACGAAACTTTTAGTAGATTTCTACTTATTTTATTAAATATTATCTCCACCAAACAGGACAAGCTTGCATCTGTTATAGTTTTGGAGAAAAATGTGTTCATTTTATGTATGCGCGAAATGCCTTAAAAATGGCTTTAAAATGGATTTGGAGCATGGAGACGATTATCTCGGGATTGCAAGATAACCAAACAAAACTTTTAGTGGATTTCTACTTATTTTATTAAATATCATCTCCACCAAACAGGACAAGCTTGCATCTGTTATAGTTTTGGAGAAAAATGTGTTCATTTCATGTATGCGCGAAATGCCTTAAAAATGGCTTTAAAATGGATTTGGAGCATGGAGACGATTATCTCGGGATTGCAAGATAACCAAACAAAACTTTTAGTGGATTTCTACTTATTTTATTAAATATCATCTCCACCAAACAGGACAAGCTTGCATCTGTTATAGTTTTGGAGAAAAATGTGTTTATTTCATGTATGCGCGAAATGCCTTAAAAATGGCTTTAAAATGGATTTGGAGCATGGAGACGATTATCTCGGGATTGCAAGATAACCAAACAAAACTTTTAGTGGATTTCTACTTATTTTATTAAATATCATCTCCACCAAACAGGACAAGCTTGCATGTGTTATAGTTTTGGAGAAAAATGTGTTCATTTCATGTATGCGCAAAATGCCTTTGAAATGGCTTTAAAATGGATTTGGAGCATGGAGACGATTATCTCAGGATGGCAATATAAACAAACGAAACTTTTAGTAGATTTCTACTTATTTTATTAAATATTATCTCCACCAAACAGGACAAGCTTGCATCTGTTATAGTTTTGGAGAAAAATGTGTTCATTTCATGTATGCGCGAAATGCCTTAAAAATGGCTTTAAAATGGATTTGGAGCATGGAGACGATTATCTCGGGATTGCAAGATAACCAAACAAAACTTTTAGTGGATTTCTACTTATTTTATTAAATATCATCTCCACCAAACAGGACAAGCTTGCATCTGTTATAGTTTTGGAGAAAAATGTGTTCATTTCATGTATGCGCGAAATGCCTTAAAAAGGGCTTTAAAATGGATTTGGAGCATGGAGACGATTATCTCGGGATTGCAAGATAACCAAACAAAACTTTTAGTGGATTTCTACTTATTTTATTAAATATCATCTCCACCAAACAGGACAAGCTTGCATCTGTTATAGTTTTGGAGAAAAATGTGTTCATTTCATGTATGCGCGAAATGCCTTAAAAATGGCTTTAAAATGGATTTGGAGCATGGAGACGATTATCTCGGGATTGCAAGATAACCAAACAAAACTTTTAGTGGATTTCTACTTATTTTATATAATATCATCTCCACCAAACAGGACAAGCTTGCATCTGTTATAGTTTTGGAGAAAAATGTGTTCATTTCATGTATGCGCGAAATGCCTTAAAAATGGCTTTAAAATGGATTTGGAGCATGGAGACGATTATCTCGGGATTGCAAGATAACCAAACAAAACTTTTAGTGGATTTCTACTTATTTTATTAAATATCATCTCCACCAAACAGGACAAGCTTGCATCTGTTATAGTTTTGGAGAAAAATGTGTTCATTTCATGTATGCGCGAAATGCCTTAAAAATGGCTTTAAAATGGATTTGGAGCATGGAGACGATTATCTCGGGATTGCAAGATAACCAAACAAAACTTTTAGTGGATTTCTACTTATTTTATTAAATATCATCTCCACCAAACAGGACAAGCTTGCATCTGTTATAGTTTTGGAGAAAAATGTGTTCATTTCATGTATGCGCGAAATGCCTTAAAAATGGCTTTAAAATGGATTTGGAGCATGGAGACGATTATCTCGGGTTTTTCAAGATAACCAAACAAAACTTTTAGTGGATTTCTACTTATTTTATTAAATATCATCTCCACCAAACAGGACAAGCTTGCATCTGTTATAGTTTTGGAGAAAAATGTGTTCATTTCATGTATGCGCGAAATGCCTTAAAAATGGCTTTAAAATGGATTTGGAGCATGGAGACGATTATCTCGGGATTGCAAGATAACCAAACAAAACTTTTAGTGGATTTCTACTTATTTTATTAAATATCATCTCCACCAAACAGGACAAGCTTGCATCTGTTATAGTTTTGGAGAAAAATGTGTTCATTTCATGTATGCGCGAAATGCCTTAAAAATGGCTTTAAAATGGATTTGGAGCATGGAGACGATTATCTCGGGATTGCAAGATAACCAAACAAAACTTTTAGTGGATTTCTACTTATTTTATTAAATATCATCTCCACCAAACAGGACAAGCTTGCATCTGTTATAGTTTTGGAGAAAAATGTGTTCATTTCATGTATGCGCGAAATGCTTTAAAAATGGCTTTAAAATGGATTTGGAGCATGGAGACGATTATCTCGGGATTGCAAGATAACCAAACAAAACTTTTAGTGGATTTCTACTTATTTTATTAAATATCATCTCCACCAAACAGGACAAGCTTGCATCTGTTATAGTTTTGGAGAAAAATGTGTTCATTTCATGTATGCGCGAAATGCCTTAAAAATGGCTTTAAAATGGATTTGGAGCATGGAGACGATTATCTCGGGATTGCAAGATAACCAAACAAAACTTTTAGTGGATTTCTACTTATTTTATTAAATATCATCTCCACCAAACAGGACAAGCTTGCATCTGTTATAGTTTTGGAGAAAAATGTGTTCATTTCATGTATGCGCGAAATGCCTTAAAAATGGCTTTAAAATGGATTTGGAGCATGGAGACGATTATCTCGGGATTGCAAGATAACCAAACAAAACTTTTAGTGGATTTCTACTTATTTTATTAAATATCATCTCCACCAAACAGGACAAGCTTGCATCTGTTATAGTTTTGGAGAAAAATGTGTTCATTTCATGTATGCGCGAAATGCCTTAAAAATGGCTTTAAAATGGATTTGGAGCATGGAGACGATTATCTCGGGATTGCAAGATAACCAAACAAAACTTTTAGTGGATTTCTACTTATTTTATTAAATATCATCTCCACCAAACAGGACAAGCTTGCATCTGTTATAGTTTTGGAGAAAAATGTGTTCATTTCATGTATGCGCGAAATGCCTTAAAAATGGCTTTAAAATGGATTTGGAGCATGGAGACGATTATCTCGGGATTGCAAGATAACCAAACAAAACTTTTAGTGGATTTCTACTTATTTTATTAAATATCATCTCCACCAAACAGGACAAGCTTGCATCTGTTATAGTTTTGGAGAAAAATGTGTTCATTTCATGTATGCGCGAAATGCCTTAAAAATGGCTTTAAAATGGATTTGGAGCATGGAGACGATTATCTCGGGATTGCAAGATAACCAAACAAAACTTTTAGTGGATTTCTACTTATTTTATTAAATATCATCTCCACCAAACAGGACAAGCTTGCATCTGTTATAGTTTTGGAGAAAAATGTGTTCATTTCATGTATGCGCGAATTGCCTTAAAAATGGCTTTAAAATGGATTTGGAGCATGGAGACGATTATCTCGGGATTGCAAGATAACCAAACAAAACTTTTAGTGGATTTCTACTTATTTTATTAAATATCATCTCCACCAAACAGGACAAGCTTGCATCTGTTATAGTTTTGGAGAAAAATGTGTTCATTTCATGTATGCGCGAAATGCCTTAAAAATGGCTTTAAAATGGATTTGGAGCATGGAGACGATTATCTCGGGATTGCAAGATAACCAAACAAAACTTTTAGTGGATTTCTACTTATTTTATTAAATATCATCTCCACCAAACAGGACAAGCTTGCATCTGTTATAGTTTTGGAGAAAAATGTGTTCATTTCATGTATGCGCGAAATGCCTTAAAAATGGCTTTAAAATGGATTTGGAGCATGGAGACGATTATCTCGGGTTTTTCAAGATAACCAAACAAAACTTTTAGTGGATTTCTACTTATTTTATTAAATATCATCTCCACCAAACAGGACAAGCTTGCATCTGTTATAGTTTTGGAGAAAAATGTGTTCATTTCATGTATGCGCGAAATGCCTTAAAAATGGCTTTAAAATGGATTTGGAGCATGGAGACGATTATCTCGGGATTGCAAGATAACCAAACAAAACTTTTAGTGGATTTCTACTTATTTTATTAAATATCATCTCCACCAAACAGGACAAGCTTGCATCTGTTATAGTTTTGGAGAAAAATGTGTTCATTTCATGTATGCGCGAAATGCTTTAAAAATGGCT
The DNA here is from genome assembly GCF_048569485.1 of Anomaloglossus baeobatrachus. NCBI lineage: Eukaryota > Metazoa > Chordata > Amphibia > Anura > Aromobatidae > Anomaloglossus > Anomaloglossus baeobatrachus. The sequence goes on from NW_027442257.1 coordinate 106,091, forward strand.
TTAAAATGGATTTGGAGCATGGAGACGATTATCTCGGGATTGCAAGATAACCAAACAAAACTTTTAGTGGATTTCTACTTATTTTATTAAATATTATCTCCACCAAACAGGACAAGCTTGCATCTGTTATAGTTTTGGAGAAAAATGTGTTCATTTCATGTATGCGCGAAATGCCTTAAAAATGGCTTTAAAATGGATTTGGAGCATGGAGACGATTATCTCGGGATTGCAAGATAACCAAACAAAACTTTTAGTGGATTTCTACTTATTTTATTAAATATCATCTCCACCAAACAGGACAAGCTTGCATGTGTTATAGTTTTGGAGAAAAATGTGTTCATTTCATGTATGCGCAAAATGCCTTTGAAATGGCTTTAAAATGGATTTGGAGCATGGAGACGATTATCTCGGGATTGCAAGATAACCAAACAAAACTTTTAGTGGATTTCTACTTATTTTATTAAATATCATCTCCACCAAACAGGACAAGCTTGCATCTGTTATAGTTTTGGAGAAAAATGTGTTCATTTCATGTATGCGCGAAATGCTTTAAAAATGGCTTTAAAATGGATTTGGAGCATGGAGACGATTATCTCGGGATTGCAAGATAACCAAACAAAACTTTTAGTGGATTTCTACTTATTTTATTAAATATCATCTCCACCAAACAGGACAAGCTTGCATCTGTTATAGTTTTGGAGAAAAATGTGTTCATTTCATGTATGCGCGAAATGCCTTAAAAATGGCTTTAAAATGGATTTGGAGCATGGAGACGATTATCTCGGGATTGCAAGATAACCAAACAAAACTTTTAGTGGATTTCTACTTATTTTATTAAATATCATCTCCACCAAACAGGACAAGCTTGCATCTGTTATAGTTTTGGAGAAAAATGTGTTCATTTCATGTATGCGCGAAATGCCTTAAAAATGGCTTTAAAATGGATTTGGAGCATGGAGACGATTATCTCGGGATTGCAAGATAACCAAACAAAACTTTTAGTGGATTTCTACTTATTTTATTAAATATCATCTCCACCAAACAGGACAAGCTTGCATGTGTTATAGTTTTGGAGAAAAATGTGTTCATTTCATGTATGCGCAAAATGCCTTTGAAATGGCTTTAAAATGGATTTGGAGCATGGAGACGATTATCTCAGGATGGCAATATAAACAAACGAAACTTTTAGTAGATTTCTACTTATTTTATTAAATATTATCTCCACCAAACAGGACAAGCTTGCATCTGTTATAGTTTTGGAGAAAAATGTGTTCATTTTATGTATGCGCGAAATGCCTTAAAAATGGCTTTAAAATGGATTTGGAGCATGGAGACGATTATCTCGGGATTGCAAGATAACCAAACAAAACTTTTAGTGAATTTCTACTTATTTTATTAAATATCATCTCCACCAAACAGGACAAGCTTGCATCTGTTATAGTTTTGGAGAAAAATGTGTTCATTTCATGTATGCGCGAAATGCCTTAAAAATGGCTTTAAAATGGATTTGGAGCATGGAGACGATTATCTCGGGATTGCAAGATAACCAAACAAAACTTTTAGTGGATTTCTACTTATTTTATATAATATCATCTCCACCAAACAGGACAAGCTTGCATCTGTTATAGTTTTGGAGAAAAATGTGTTCATTTCATGTATGCGCGAAATGGCTTAAAAATGGCTTTAAAATGGATTTGGAGCATGGAGACGATTATCTCGGGATTGCAAGATAACCAAACAAAACTTTTAGTTAATTTCTACTTATTTTATTAAATACCATCTCCACCAAACAGGACAAGCTTGCATCTGTTATAGTTTTGGAGAAAAATGTGTTCATTTCATGTATGCGCGAAATGCCTTAAAAATGGCTTTAAAATGGATTTGGAGCATGGAGACGATTATCTCGGGATTGCAAGATAACCAAACAAAACTTTTAGTGGATTTCTACTTATTTTATTAAATATCATCTCCACCAAACAGGACAAGCTTGCATCTGTTATAGTTTTGGAGAAAAATGTGTTCATTTCATGTATGCGCGAAATGCCTTAAAAATGGCTTTAAAATGGATTTGGAGCATGGAGACGATTATCTCGGGTTTTTCAAGATAACCAAACAAAACTTTTAGTGGATTTCTACTTATTTTATTAAATATCATCTCCACCAAACAGGACAAGCTTGCATCTGTTATAGTTTTGGAGAAAAATGTGTTCATTTCATGTATGCGCGAAATGCCTTAAAAATGGCTTTAAAATGGATTTGGAGCATGGAGACGATTATCTCGGGATTGCAAGATAACCAAACAAAACTTTTAGTGGATTTCTACTTATTTTATTAAATATCATCTCCACCAAACAGGACAAGCTTGCATCTGTTATAGTTTTGGAGAAAAATGTGTTCATTTCATGTATGCGCGAAATGCCTTAAAAATGGCTTTAAAATGGATTTGGAGCATGGAGACGATTATCTCGGGATTGCAAGATAACCAAACAAAACTTTTAGTGGATTTCTACTTATTTTATTAAATATCATCTCCACCAAACAGGACAAGCTTGCATCTATCTGTTATAGTTTTGGAGAAAAATGTGTTCATTTCATGTATGCGCGAAATGCTTTAAAAATGGCTTTAAAATGGATTTGGAGCATGGAGACGATTATCTCGGGATTGCAAGATAACCAAACAAAACTTTTAGTGGATTTCTACTTATTTTATTAAATATCATCTCCACCAAACAGGACAAGCTTGCATCTGTTATAGTTTTGGAGAAAAATGTGTTCATTTCATGTATGCGCGAAATGCCTTAAAAATGGCTTTAAAATGGATTTGGAGCATGGAGACGATTATCTCGGGATTGCAAGATAACCAAACAAAACTTTTAGTGGATTTCTACTTATTTTATTAAATATCATCTCCACCAAACAGGACAAGCTTGCATGTGTTATAGTTTTGGAGAAAAATGTGTTCATTTCATGTATGCGCAAAATGCCTTTGAAATGGCTTTAAAATGGATTTGGAGCATGGAGACGATTATCTCGGGATTGCAAGATAACCAAACAAAACTTTTAGTGGATTTCTACTTATTTTATTAAATATCATCTCCACCAAACAGGACAAGCTTGCATCTGTTATAGTTTTGGAGAAAAATGTGTTCATTTCATGTATGCGCGAAATGCTTTAAAAATGGCTTTAAAATGGATTTGGAGCATGGAGACGATTATCTCGGGATTGCAAGATAACCAAACAAAACTTTTAGTGGATTTCTACTTATTTTATTAAATATCATCTCCACCAAACAGGACAAGCTTGCATCTGTTATAGTTTTGGAGAAAAATGTGTTCATTTCATGTATGCGCGAAATGCCTTAAAAATGGCTTTAAAATGGATTTGGAGCATGGAGACGATTATCTCGGGATTGCAAGATAACCAAACAAAACTTTTAGTGGATTTCTACTTATTTTATTAAATATCATCTCCACCAAACAGGACAAGCTTGCATCTGTTATAGTTTTGGAGAAAAATGTGTTCATTTCATGTATGCGCGAAATGCCTTAAAAATGGCTTTAAAATGGATTTGGAGCATGGAGACGATTATCTCGGGATTGCAAGATAACCAAACAAAACTTTTAGTGGATTTCTACTTATTTTATTAAATATCATCTCCACCAAACAGGACAAGCTTGCATGTGTTATAGTTTTGGAGAAAAATGTGTTCATTTCATGTATGCGCAAAATGCCTTTGAAATGGCTTTAAAATAAATTTGGAGCATGGAGACGATTATCTCAGGATGGCAATATAAACAAACGAAACTTTTAGTAGATTTCTACTTATTTTATTAAATATTATCTCCACCAAACAGGACAAGCTTGCATCTGTTATAGTTTTGGAGAAAAATGTGTTCATTTTATGTATGCGCGAAATGCCTTAAAAATGGCTTTAAAATGGATTTGGAGCATGGAGACGATTATCTCGGGATTGCAAGATAACCAAACAAAACTTTTAGTGGATTTCTACTTATTTTATTAAATATCATCTCCACCAAACAGGACAAGCTTGCATCTGTTATAGTTTTGGAGAAAAATGTGTTCATTTCATGTATGCGCGAAAGGCCTTAAAAATGGCTTTAAAATGGACTTGGAGCATGGAGACGATTATCTCGGGATTGCAAGATAACCAAACAAAACTTTTAGTGGATTTCTACTTATTTTATTAAATATCATCTCCACCAAACAGGACAAGCTTGCATCTGTTATAGTTTTGGAGAAAAATGTGTTTATTTCATGTATGCGCGAAATGCCTTAAAAATGGCTTTAAAATGGATTTGGAGCATGGAGACGATTATCTCGGGATTGCAAGATAACCAAACAAAACTTTTAGTGGATTTCTACTTATTTTATTAAATATCATCTCCACCAAACAGGACAAGCTTGCATGTGTTATAGTTTTGGAGAAAAATGTGTTCATTTCATGAATGCGCAAAATGCCTTTGAAATGGCTTTAAAATGGATTTGGAGCATGGAGACGATTATCTCAGGATGGCAATATAAACAAACAAAACTTTTAGTAGATTTCTACTTATTTTATTAAATATTATCTCCACCAAACAGGACAAGCTTGCATCTGTTATAGTTTTGGAGAAAAATGTGTTCATTTCATGTATGCGCGAAATGCCTTAAAAATGGCTTTAAAATGGATTTGGAGCATGGAGACGATTATCTCGGGATTGCAAGATAACCAAACAAAACTTTTAGTGGATTTCTACTTATTTTATTAAATATCATCTCCACCAAACAGGACAAGCTTGCATCTGTTATAGTTTTGGAGAAAAATGTGTTCATTTCATGTATGCGCGAAATGCCTTAAAAATGGCTTTAAAATGGATTTGGAGCATGGAGACGATTATCTCGGGATTGCAAGATAACCAAACAAAACTTTTAGTGGATTTCTACTTATTTTATTAAATATCATCTCCACCAAACAGGACAAGCTTGCATCTGTTATAGTTTTGGAGAAAAATGTGTTCATTTCATGTATGCGCGAAATGCCTTAAAAATGGCTTTAAAATGGATTTGGAGCATGGAGACGATTATCTCGGGATTGCAAGATAACCAAACAAAACTTTTAGTGGATTTCTACTTATTTTATTAAATATCATCTCCACCAAACAGGACAAGCTTGCATGTGTTATAGTTTTGGAGAAAAATGTGTTCATTTCATGTATGCGCAAAATGCCTTTGAAATGGCTTTAAAATGAATTTGGAGCATGGAGACGATTATCTCAGGATGGCAATATAAACAAACGAAACTTTTAGTAGATTTCTACTTATTTTATTAAATATTATCTCCACCAAACAGGACAAGCTTGCATCTGTTATAGTTTTGGAGAAAAATGTGTTCATTTCATGTATGCGCGAAATGCCTTAAAAATGGCTTTAAAATGGATTTGGAGCATGGAGACGATTATCTCGGGATTGCAATATAACCAAACAAAACTTTTAGTGGATTTCTACCTATTTTATTAAATATCATCTCCACCAAACAGGACAAGCTTGCATCTGTTATAGTTTTGGAGAAAAATGTGTTCATTTCATGTATGCGCGAAATGCCTTAAAAATGGCTTTAAAATGGATTTGGAGCATGGAGACGATTATCTCGGGATTGCAAGATAACCAAACAAAACTTTTAGTGGATTTCTACTTATTTTATTAAATATCATCTCCACCAAACAGGACAAGCTTGCATCTGTTATAGTTTTGGAGAAAAATGTGTTCATTTCATGAATGCGCGAAATGCCTTAAAAATGGCTTTAAAATGGATTTGGAGCATGGAGACGATTATCTCGGGATTGCAAGATAACCAAACAAAACTTTTAGTGGATTTCTACTTATTTTATTAAATATCATCTCCACCAAACAGGACAAGCTTGCATCTGTTATAGTTTTGGAGAAAAATGTGTTCATTTCATGTATGCGCGAAATGCCTTAAAAATGGCTTTAAAATGGATTTGGAGCATGGAGACGATTATCTCGGGATTGCAAGATAACCAAACAAAACTTTTAGTGGATTTCTACTTATTTTATTAAATATCATCTCCACCAAACAGGACAAGCTTGCATCTGTTATAGTTTTGGAGAAAAATGTGTTCATTTCATGTATGCGCGAAATGCCTTAAAAATGGCTTTAAAATGGATTTGGAGCATGGAGACGATTATCTCGGGTTTGCAAGATAACCAAACAAAACTTTTAGTGGATTTCTACTTATTTTATTAAATATCATCTCCACCAAACAGGACAAGCTTGCATCTGTTATAGTTTTGGAGAAAAATGTGTTCATTTCATGTATGCGCGAAATGCCTTAAAAATGGCTTTAAAATGGATTTGGAGCATGGAGACGATTATCTCGGGATTGCAAGATAACCAAACAAAACTTTTAGTGGATTTCTACTTATTTTATTAAATATCATCTCCACCAAACAGGACAAGCTTGCATCTGTTATAGTTTTGGAGAAAAATGTGTTCATTTCATGTATGCGCGAAATGCCTTAAAAATGGCTTTAAAATGGATTTGGAGCATGGAGACGATTATCTCGGGATTGCAAGATAACCAAACAAAACTTTTAGTGGATTTCTACTTATTTTATTAAATATCATCTCCACCAAACAGGACAAGCTTGCATCTGTTATAGTTTTGGAGAAAAATGTGTTTATTTCATGTATGCGCGAAATGCCTTAAAAATGGCTTTAAAATGGATTTGGAGCATGGAGACGATTATCTCGGGATTGCAAGATAACCAAACAAAACTTTTAGTGGATTTCTACTTATTTTATTAAATATCATCTCCACCAAACAGGACAAGCTTGCATGTGTTATAGTTTTGGAGAAAAATGTGTTCATTTCATGTATGCGCAAAATGCCTTTGAAATGGCTTTAAAATGGATTTGGAGCATGGAGACGATTATCTCAGGATGGCAATATAAACAAACGAAACTTTTAGTAGATTTCTACTTATTTTATTAAATATTATCTCCACCAAACAGGACAAGCTTGCATCTGTTATAGTTTTGGAGAAAAATGTGTTCATTTTATGTATGCGCGAAATGCCTTAAAAATGGCTTTAAAATGGATTTGGAGCATGGAGACGATTATCTCGGGATTGCAAGATAACCAAACAAAACTTTCAGTGGATTTCTACTTATTTTATTAAATATCATCTCCACCAAACAGGACAAGCTTGCATCTGTTATAGTTTTGGAGAAAAATGTGTTCATTTCATGTATGCGCGAAATGCCTTAAAAATGGCTTTAAAATGGATTTGGAGCATGGAGACGATTATCTCGGGATTGCAAGATAACCAAACAAAACTTTTAGTGGATTTCTACTTATTTTATTAAATATCATCTCCACCAAACAGGACAAGCTTGCATCTGTTATAGTTTTGGAGAAAAATGTGTTTATTTCATGTATGCGCGAAATGCCTTAAAAATGGCTTTAAAATGGATTTGGAGCATGGAGACGATTATCTCGGGATTGCAAGATAACCAAACAAAACTTTTAGTGGATTTCTACTTATTTTATTAAATATCATCTCCACCAAACAGGACAAGCTTGCATCTGTTATAGTTTTGGAGAAAAATGTGTTCATTTCATGTATGCGCGAAATGCCTTAAAAATGGCTTTAAAATGGATTTGGAGCATGGAGACGATTATCTCGGGATTGCAAGATAACCAAACAAAACTTTTAGTGGATTTCTATTTATTTTATTAAATATCATCTCCACCAAACAGGACAAGCTTGCATCTGTTATAGTTTTGGAGAAAAATGTGTTCATTTCATGTATGCGCGAAATGCCTTAAAAATGGCTTTAAAATGGATTTGGAGCATGGAGACGATTATCTCGGGATTGCAAGATAACCAAACAAAACTTTTAGTGGATTTCTACTTATTTTATTAAATATCATCTCCACCAAACAGGACAAGCTTGCATCTGTTATAGTTTTGGAGAAAAATGTGTTCATTTCATGTATGCGCGAAATGCCTTAAAAATGGCTTTAAAATGGATTTGGAGCATGGAGACGATTATCTCGGGATTGCAAGATAACCAAACAAAACTTTTAGTGGATTTCTACTTATTTTATTAAATATCATCTCCACCAAACAGGACAAGCTTGCATGTGTTATAGTTTTGGAGAAAAATGTGTTCATTTCATGTATGCGCAAAATGCCTTTGAAATGGCTTTAAAATGGATTTGGAGCATGGAGACGATTATCTCGGGATTGCAAGATAACCAAACAAAAATTTTAGTGGATTTCTACTTATTTTATTAAATATCATCTCCACCAAACAGGACAAGCTTGCATCTGTTATAGTTTTGGAGAAAAATGTGTTCATTTCATGTATGCGCAAAATGCCTTAAAAATGGCTTTAAAATGGATTTGGAACATGGAGACGATTATCTCGGGATTGCAAGATAACCAAACAAAACTTTTAGTGGATTCTACTTATTTTATTAAATATCATCTCCACCAAACAGGACAAGCTTGCATCTGTTATAGTTTTGGAGAAAAATGTGTTCATTTCATGTATGCGCGAAATGCCTTAAAAATGGCTTTAAAATGGATTTGGAGCATGGAGACGATTATCTCGGGATTGCAAGATAACCAAACAAAACTTTTAGTGGATTTCTACTTATTTTATTAAATATCATCTCCACCAAACAGGACAAGCTTGCATCTGTTATAGTTTTGGAGAAAAATGTGTTCATTTCATGTATGCGCGAAATGCCTTAAAAATGGCTTTAAAATGGATTTGGAGCATGGAGACGATTATCTCGGGATTGCAAGATAACCAAACAAAACTTTTAGTGGATTTCTACTTATTTTATTAAATATCATCTCCACCAAACAGGACAAGCTTGCATCTGTTATAGTTTTGGAGAAAAATGTGTTCATTTCATGTATGCGCGAAATGCCTTAAAAATGGCTTTAAAATGGATTTGGAGCATGGAGACGATTATCTCGGGATTGCAAGATAACCAAACAAAACTTTTAGTGGATTTCTACTTATTTTATTAAATATCATCTCCACCAAACAGGACAAGCTTGCATCTGTTATAGTTTTGGAGAAAAATGTGTTCATTTCATGTATGCGCGAAATGCCTTAAAAATGGCTTTAAAATGGATTTGGAGCATGGAGACGATTATCTCGGGATTGCAAGATAACCAAACAAAACTTTTAGTGGATTTCTACTTATTTTATTAAATATCATCTCCACCAAACAGGACAAGCTTGCATCTGTTATAGTTTTGGAGAAAAATGTGTTCATTTCATGTATGCGCGAAATGCCTTAAAAATGGCTTTAAAATGGATTTGGAGCATGGAGACGATTATCTCGGGATTGCAAGATAACCAAACAAAACTTTTAGTGGATTTCTACTTATTTTATTAAATATCATCTCCACCAAACAGGACAAGCTTGCATCTGTTATAGTTTTGGAGAAAAATGTGTTTATTTCATGTATGCGCGAAATGCCTTAAAAATGGCTTTAAAATGGATTTGGAGCATGGAGACGATTATCTCGGGATTGCAAGATAACCAAACAAAACTTTTAGTGGATTTCTACTTATTTTATTAAATATCATCTCCACCAAACAGGACAAGCTTGCATGTGTTATAGTTTTGGAGAAAAATGTGTTCATTTCATGTATGCGCAAAATGCCTTTGAAATGGCTTTAAAATGGATTTGGAGCATGGAGACGATTATCTCAGGATGGCAATATAAACAAACGAAACTTTTAGTAGATTTCTACTTATTTTATTAAATATTATCTCCACCAAACAGGACAAGCTTGCATCTGTTATAGTTTTGGAGAAAAATGTGTTCATTTCATGTATGCGCGAAATGCCTTAAAAATGGCTTTAAAATGGATTTGGAGCATGGAGACGATTATCTCGGGATTGCAAGATAACCAAACAAAACTTTTAGTGGATTTCTACTTATTTTATTAAATATCATCTCCACCAAACAGGACAAGCTTGCATCTGTTATAGTTTTGGAGAAAAATGTGTTCATTTCATGTATGCGCGAAATGCCTTAAAAATGGCTTTAAAATGGATTTGGAGCATGGAGACGATTATCTCGGGATTGCAAGATAACCAAACAAAACTTTTAGTGGATTTCTACTTATTTTATTAAATATCATCTCCACCAAACAGGACAAGCTTGCATCTGTTATAGTTTTGGAGAAAAATGTGTTCATTTCATGTATGCGCGAAATGCCTTAAAAATGGCTTTAAAATGGATTTGGAGCATGGAGACGATTATCTCGGGATTGCAAGATAACCAAACAAAACTTTTAGTGGATTTCTACTTATTTTATTAAATATCATCTCCACCAAACAGGACAAGCTTGCATGTGTTATAGTTTTGGAGAAAAATGTGTTCATTTCATGTATGCGCAGAATGCCTTTGAAATGGCTTTAAAATGGATTTGGAGCATGGAGACGATTATCTCAGGATGGCAATATAAACAAACGAAACTTTTAGTAGATTTCTACTTATTTTATTAAATATTATCTCCACCAAACAGGACAAGCTTGCATCTGTTATAGTTTTGGAGAAAAATGTGTTCATTTCATGTATGCGCGAAATGCCTTAAAAATGGCTTTAAAATGGATTTGGAGCATGGAGACGATTATCTCGGGATTGCAAGATAACCAAACAAAACTTTTAGTGGATTTCTACTTATTTTATTAAATATCATCTCCACCAAACAGGAAAAGCTTGCATCTGTTATAGTTTTGGAGAAAAATGTGTTCATTTCATGTATGCGCGAAATGCCTTAAAAATGGCTTTAAAATGGATTTGGAGCATGGAGACGATTATCTCGGGATTGCAAGATAACCAAACTAAACTTTTAGTGGATTTCTACTTATTTTATGAAATATCATCTCCACCAAACAGGACAAGCTTGCATCTGTTATAGTTTTGGAGAAAAATGTGTTCATTTCATGTATGCGCGAAATGCCTTAAAAATGGCTTTAAAATGGATTTGGAGCATGGAGACGATTATCTCGGGATTGCAAGATAACCAAACAAAACTTTTAGTGGATTTCTACTTATTTTATTAAATATCATCTCCACCAAACAGGACAAGCTTGCATCTGTTATAGTTTTGGAGAAAAATGTGTTCATTTCATGTATGCGCGAAATGCCTTAAAAATGGCTTTAAAATGGATTTGGAGCATGGAGACGATTATCTCGGGATTGCAAGATAACCAAACAAAACTTTTAGTGGATTTCTACTTATTTTATTAAATATCATCTCCACCAAACAGGACAAGCTTGCATCTGTTATAGTTTTGGAGAAAAATGTGTTCATTTCATGTATGCGCGAAATGCCTTAAAAATGGCTTTAAAATGGATTTGGAGCATGGAGACGATTATCTCGGGATTGCAAGATAACCAAACAAAACTTTTAGTGGATTTCTACTTATTTTATTAAATATCATCTCCACCAAACAGGACAAGCTTGCATCTGTTATAGTTTTGGAGAAAAATGTGTTCATTTCATGTATGCGCGAAATGCCTTAAAAATGGCTTTAAAATGGATTTGGAGCATGGAGACGATTATCTCGGGATTGCAATATAACCAAACAAAACTTTTAGTGGATTTCTACCTATTTTATTAAATATCATCTCCACCAAACAGGACAAGCTTGCATCTGTTATAGTTTTGGAGAAAAATGTGTTCATTTCATGTATGCGCCAAATGCCTTAAAAATGGCTTTAAAATGGATTTGGAGCATGGAGACGATTATCTCGGGATTGCAAGATAACCAAACAAAACTTTTAGTGGATTTCTACTTATTTTATTAAATATCATCTCCACCAAACAGGACAAGCTTGCATCTGTTATAGTTTTGGAGAAAAATGTGTTCATTTCATGTATGCGCGAAATGCCTTAAAAATGGCTTTAAAATGGATTTGGAGCATGGAGACGATTATCTCGGGATTGCAAGATAACCAAACAAAACTTTTAGTGGATTTCTACTTATTTTATTAAATATCATCTCCACCAAACAGGACAAGCTTGCATCTGTTATAGTTTTGGAGAAAAATGTGTTCATTTCATGTATGCGCGAAATGCCTTAAAAATGGCTTTAAAATGGATTTGGAGCATGGAGACGATTATCTCGGGATTGCAAGATAACCAAACAAAACTTTTAGTGGATTTCTACTTATTTTATTAAATATCATCTCCACCAAACAGGACAAGCTTGCATCTGTTATAGTTTTGGAGAAAAATGTGTTCATTTCATGTATGCGCGAAATGCCTTAAAAATGGCTTTAAAATGGATTTGGAGCATGGAGACGATTATCTCGGGATTGCAAGATAACCAAACAAAACTTTTAGTGGATTTCTACTTATTTTATTAAATATCATCTCCACCAAACAGGACAAGCTTGCATCTGTTATAGTTTTGGAGAAAAATGTGTTCATTTCATGTATGCGCGAAATGCCTTAAAAATGGCTTTAAAATGGATTTGGAGCATGGAGACGATTATCTCGGGATTGCAAGATAACCAAACAAAACTTTTAGTGGATTTCTACTTATTTTATTAAATATCATCTCCACCAAACAGGACAAGCTTGCATCTGTTATAGTTTTGGAGAAAAATGTGTTCATTTCATGTATGCGCGAAATGCCTTAAAAATGGCTTTAAAATGGATTTGGAGCATGGAGACGATTATCTCGGGATTGCAAGATAACCAAACAAAACTTTTAGTGGATTTCTACTTATTTTATTAAATATCATCTCCACCAAACAGGACAAGCTTGCATCTGTTATAGTTTTGGAGAAAAATGTGTTTATTTCATGTATGCGCGAAATGCCTTAAAAATGGCTTTAAAATGGATTTGGAGCATGGAGACGATTATCTCGGGATTGCAAGATAACTAGTGATGAGCGAGCATGCTTGTCACTACTCGGTACTCGCACGAGTATCACTGTACTCGGGCTGCTCGGCGGGGACCGAGTAATCTCGCGATACTCGTGCTTTACTCGTGATCTTCATTTCTGCATGTTGGCGCTCTTTTGAGAGCCAGCCCTCATGCAGGGATTGGCTGGCAGACCACTGCAATGCCACAGCCCTGTTAGTTGTGGAATTGCAGTGATTGGCCGGCCTGCACAGCGTCACCGAGCCTTTATATCGGCCGGCGCGCTGTGCTCTGCTCACAGCTATTCTGACAGTGAGTGTAGGGAGAGTGTCGCTGATTCAGGGAAAGCTTTGCGGCCCTTTATAGCTTTTTCAGTTGCAGGGCTGCAAACAGTGTGACCAAAAGTCCTTCTCAGGACTATTCTAGTTGTATACAGGCAGGCAGGGTATAGCCAGGTCGGAGTACAGTAGCAGAGTCCTTCTCAGGACTATTGTTGCTATATACAGGCAGGGTATAGCCAGGTCTGAATACAGGCTAGTGACCAAAAGAGTCCTTGTCAGGACTATTGTAGCAGTATACAGGCAGGCAGGCAGGCAGGGTAGTGGTGACCGTATACCAGCCTTCATATCTGGGGCTGGTGTACACAGTGTAAAACAGTCCAGATAGTGTCTGACTTGTCTGTACTGTAATTGTCGCTCCCCAAAAAAACCTGTTAGTAGGTTATTATTGCGTCCGTGCTTGGTTTTTAAAACCGCACGTGTGTGCCTGTTGGTGGCAGCGTACAGGTGCACTGGTGTGCGTTTACCAAACTATTATATAACGCACAAGTGTAGTGTATAATACACGTCAGTCAGCAGTGGCTGATAGTGTCAGAGTTCTTAATTTTTGCTCCTAAAACCTGTGTTAGGTTATTATTGCGTCCGTGCTTGGTTTTTAAAACCGCACGTGTGTGCCTGTTGGTGGCAGCGTACAGGTGCACTGGTGTGCGTTTACCAAACTATTATATAACGCACAAGTGTAGTGTATAATACACGTCAGTCAGCAGTGGCTGATAGTGTCAGAGTTCTTAATTTTTGCTCCTAAAACCTGTGTTAGGTTATTATTGCGTCCGTGCTTGGTTTTTAAAACCGCACGTGTGTGCCTGTTGGTGGCAGCGTACAGGTGCACTGGTGTGCGTTTACCAAACTATTATATAACGCACAAGTGTAGTGTATAATACACGTCAGTCAGCAGTGGCTGATAGTGTCAGAGTTCTTAATTTTTGCTCCTAAAACCTGTGTTAGGTTATTATTGCGTCCGTGCTTGGTTTTTAAAACCGCACGTGTGTGCCTGTTGGTGGCAGCGTACAGGTGCACTGGTGTGCGTTTACCAAACTATTATATAACGCACAAGTGTAGTGTATAATACACGTCAGTCAGCAGTGGCTGATAGTGTCAGAGTTCTTAATTTTTGCTCCTAAAACCTGTGTTAGGTTATTATTGCGTCCGTGCTTGGTTTTTAAAACCGCACGTGTGTGCCTGTTGGTGGCAGCGTACAGGTGCACTGGTGTGCGTTTACCAAACTATTATATAACGCACAAGTGTAGTGTATAATACACGTCAGTCAGCAGTGGCTGATAGTGTCAGAGTTCTTAATTTTTGCTCCTAAAACCTGTGTTAGGTTATTATTGCGTCCGTGCTTGGTTTTTAAAACCGCACGTGTGTGCCTGTTGGTGGCAGCGTACAGGTGCACTGGTGTGCGTTTACCAAACTATTATATAACGCACAAGTGTAGTGTATAATACACGTCAGTCAGCAGTGGCTGATAGTGTCAGAGTTCTTAATTTTTGCTCCTAAAACCTGTGTTAGGTTATTATTGCGTCCGTGCTTGGTTTTTAAAACCGCACGTGTGTGCCTGTTGGTGGCAGCGTACAGGTGCACTGGTGTGCGTTTACCAAACTATTATATAACGCACAAGTGTAGTGTATAATACACGTCAGTCAGCAGTGGCTGATAGTGTCAGAGTTCTTAATTTTTGCTCCTAAAACCTGTGTTAGGTTATTATTGCGTCCGTGCTTGGTTTTTAAAACCGCACGTGTGTGCCTGTTGGTGGCAGCGTACAGGTGCACTGGTGTGCGTTTACCAAACTATTATATAACGCACAAGTGTAGTGTATAATACACGTCAGTCAGCAGTGGCTGATAGTGTCAGAGTTCTTAATTTTTGCTCCTAAAACCTGTGTTAGGTTATTATTGCGTCCGTGCTTGGTTTTTAAAACCGCACGTGTGTGCCTGTTGGTGGCAGCGTACAGGTGCACTTGTGTGCAATTTCCAGAAACTTTGATATAATGCACAAGTAGTGAATATACACGTCAGCAGTGCACAGCATTGCAAAATGCGCAAGGGCATTGGCAAGGAACAAGGAAGTGGACGTGATGGTGGTGCAGGCAGAGGCCGAGGTCGTGGGCAAGCTCTAATTTCGCCACAACAAAGGGCCACATCTAGTCGCTCGCACGTCCTGTCCCAAATTCTTGGGGACCGCAGCAGTACACCGCTCTTGAACCAAGACCAGTGTCAACAGGTTGTTAGTTGGATAGCGGATAATGCTTCCAGTCAGATTGGCACCACCACAAACACTCTGTCTTCCACACGGTCAAGTGTCAGTAGCCGTGATACTGCACCGCACATTTCTGAACCTGATCCTCCTTCCTACCACCAGGCTGAGTACACGTCCTCCTCGGACATTAATGATCCCACACTTGGACACTCGGAAGAGCTGTTCACGTTTCCATTCACACATTCTGGCCTCTCGCCAGCTCATATTGAAGTGGGTCATGAGGAGATCGTCTGTACAGATAGCCAAATATTTGAGCAGCCACGTTCTCACGAAGTTGGCAACGTGTCTCAACAAGTGGTGGACGATGATGAGACACAATTGTCAGCAAGTCAGGAGGAGGAGCAGGGTGCGGAAGAGGAAGACGACGTGGTGGATGATCCAGTAACTGACCCAACCTGGCAGGAGGATATGCAGAGCGAGGACAGCAGTGCACAGGGGGAGGGAGGCGTAGCATCACAACAGGCAGTAAGAAGCAGGGTGGTGGCCCCAGGCAGAAGTCAGGCAACCGTTCCCCGTAACAACACGACGACACAAGGTGCCTGTACAAATGTTAGGTCTTCACGAGTCTGGCAGTTTTTTAAGTTGGATCCAGATGATTCAAAAAAGGCCATTTGCAACACCTGCCGTGCCAGCATCAGCAGGGGTACCAAAACTAGCAGCCTGACCACCACCAGCATGATCAGGCACATGTCAGCCAAGCACCCGACTTTGTGGGAAGTACAACAGAGTCGAGGAGCAGTGCTTGCTGATGTCACTGCTACGTCTTCGCTGGTTGTGCATGCGAGCCAATCCTCTGTCCATGCTGCCTGCGAACAAGCCTCCTCCACTCCTGCACCTG
Organism: Anomaloglossus baeobatrachus; assembly: GCF_048569485.1. Taxonomy (NCBI): domain Eukaryota; kingdom Metazoa; phylum Chordata; class Amphibia; order Anura; family Aromobatidae; genus Anomaloglossus; species Anomaloglossus baeobatrachus. The sequence goes on from NW_027442257.1 coordinate 122,462, forward strand.
CAGTTGCCTACGCAGAAAGAACACCATCATCAAGCACGTCCTTGTCCCAGCGCAGCGTTCAGTTATCCATTCAGCAAACCTTTGAACGCAGGCGCAAATACACTGCCAACACCCCACATGCCACAGTTCTAAATGCTAACATTTCGCGACTGCTTGCGCTGGAAATGTTGCCTTTTAGGCTGGTGGAGACAGAAGCATTCCGTGACCTGATGGCGGCAGCTGTCCCACGTTACTCGGTCCCCAGCCGCCACTATTTCTCCCGGTGTGCCGTCCCCGCGTTGCATAACCACGTGTCACAAAACATCACACGTGCCCTGAACAACGCTGTTTCACCCAAAGTCCACCTAACCACAGACACGTGGACAAGTGCTTGTGGGCAAGGCCGCTACATCTCGTTGACGGCACACTGGGTTAATATTGTGGAAGCTGGGACCCAGTCTGAGCGAGGGACGGAACACGTCCTTCCCACACCAAGGTTTGCAGGCCCTACCTCAGTCAGTGTTTCACCCACACTCTACAGCTCCGGAATGTCATGCTCTTCAGCCTCCTCCTCCTCCTGCGCATCCTCATCCACTGTGCCCTCCACACCAGTCACAAGCTGGAAGCACTGCAGCACTGCCTCGGCGAAGCGGCAACAGGCTGTGCTGAAGCTAATCTGCATAGGTGACAAACCCCACAATGCAGAAGAGCTGTGGACAGCTCTGAAACAGCAGGCAGATCACTGGCTCACACCTCTGAACCTAAAGCCAGGAAAGGTCGTTTGTGACAATGGCCGGAACCTGGTGGCGGCTTTGAGGCGAGGCCAGCTGACACATGTTCCATGCGTGGCCCATGTGCTCAACCTCGTGGTTCAGCGGTTTATAAAGTCATACCCAGAGCTGTCTGATCTGCTGGTAAAAGTTCGCCGCCTGTCTGCACATTTTCGAAAGTCACCTACTGCTTCAGCCGGCCTTGCCGGCTTTCAGCGCCGTTTGCATCTTCCGGCTCACAGACTGGTGTGTGATGTCCCCACGCGTTGGAATTCAACTCTGCACATGTTGGTCAGGATATGTGAGCAGAAGAGGGCAGTTGTTGAGTACCTGCATCACCTAAGCCGTCGGGAAATGGGTCAAACTCCACACATAACACCTGAGGAGTGGAGATGGATGTCAGACCTATGTACCATCCTCCAAAACTTTGAGGACTCCACCAAGATGGTGAGTGGTGATGACGCCATTATTAGCGTCACCATACCGCTACTCTGCCTTCTAAAACGGTCCCTGCTGAAAAACAAACATGATGCATTGCAGGCGGAGCGCGATGAGTTGCAGCAAGAAACAGTAGTGGGTGTGGGTGATAACACACAGCCCAGCCTCGTCTCATCACAACGTGCAGTGGAGGACTATGACGAGGAGGAGGATGAAGACATGGAGCAACTCTCCGGCCAAATTGAGGATATGACATGCACACCAGTCATATCCTCGATTCAGCGTGGCTGGCCAGAGGACAGGGTAGATGAGGAGGAGGAGGAGGAGGAGGAGGAGGAGGAGGACAGCATGTTCAGTCATCTTGTTGGTCAGGCTACTGAAGTCCTGGCTGTTAAGAGTCTGGCGCACATGGCTGACTTTATGGTAAGCTGCCTGTCTCGTGACCCTCGCGTTAAGAACATCTTGGCCGACAATCATTACTGGTTGGTAACACTGTTAGACCCACGCTACAAGGAGAACTTTTTGTCTCTTATTCCCGTGGATGAGAGGTCAACCAAAATGCAGCAGTTTCGGAAGGCCATACTCACGGAAGTAGGCAAAGCATTCCCCTCACAAAACGCTAGCGGCATAGGTCAGGAATCAGTGGACAACCGAGGCGTACAGCCGAGAGAGGCACAAGTCCAATCCGCCAGAGGTAGGGGAACAGTCTTTAAGATGTGGGACAGTTTTCTCAGCCCCTCACGTACCACAGCCCCTGAGGTGCGGGGTAGTGCCACAAGAAATCCTAAGTTTGCCCAGATGCTGAAGGAGTACCTTGCAGATCGAACAACTGTACTCCGACATTCCTCTGTGCCTTACAATTATTGGGTATCCAAGCTGGACACGTGGCATGAATTGGCTCTCTACGCCTTGGAAGTCCTGGCCTGCCCTGCTGCTAGCGTTTTGTCAGAGCGTGTTTTTAGTGCCGCAGGTGGAATCATTACAGATAAACGCACCCGCCTGTCAACTGAAAATGCTGACAGGCTGACTCTGATAAAGATGAACAAGGGTTGGATTGGGCCAGACTTCACCACACCACCAGCAAATGAGAGCGGAATTTAAAGTTTGCCATGTACCTCCACTCACCCATGGGTACACTTCTCGACTTTGGATAATCGCTGGACTGCTCCTCCTTCTCCTCATGCGCCATAATGATGACCGTTACAATAGTTAGGTCTTTGTTTCAGGTATACCCCCAGTGGTAAATTTTTTCGCCCATTCTTTGCAGAATGGACATTACAACGACAGGAGACCCGCTCCTTTGCAATGGGAACAATGTTTTGAGGCCCTCATGCACGTCTCTACCCAGGGACAACGTGTAGCCTCCCAATTTTTGGCTGCCCTGCCTAAGGGCTATACTATAATACACCCACTTCCTTAAAATGGACACTTAATGTTTTGAGGCCCTCATGCACGTCTCTACCCAGGGACAATGTGGAGCCTCCCAATTTTTGGCTGCCCTGGCAAAGGGCTATACTGAAATAGACCCACTTCCTTACAATGGGCACTTCAGGTTTAAAGGCCATCATGCACGTCTCTATCCAGGGACAATGTGGAGCCTCCCAATTTTTGGCTGCCCTGCCTAAGGGCTATACTATAATACACCCACTTCCTTAAAATGGACACTTAATGTTTTGAGGCCCTCATGCACGTCTCTACCCAGGGACAATGTGGAGCCTCCCAATTTTTGGCTGCCCTGGCAAAGGGCTATACTGAAATAGACCCACTTCCTTACAATGGGCACTTCAGGTTTAAAGGCCATCATGCACGTCTCTATCCAGGGACAATGTGGAGCCTCCCAATTTTTGGCTGCCCTGCCTAAGGGCTATACTATAATACACCCACTTCCTTAAAATGGACACTTAATGTTTTGAGGCCCTCATGCACGTCTCTACCCAGGGACAATGTGGAGCCTCCCAATTTTTGGCTGCCCTGGCAAAGGGCTATACTGAAATAGACCCACTTCCTTACAATGGGCACTTCAGGTTTAAAGGCCATCATGCACGTCTCTATCCAGGGACAATGTGGAGCCTCCCAATTTTTGGCTGCCCTGCCTAAGGGCTATACTATAATACACCCACTTCCTTAAAATGGACACTTAATGTTTTGAGGCCCTCATGCACGTCTCTACCCAGGGACAATGTGGAGCCTCCCAATTTTTGGCTGCCCTGGCAAAGGGCTATACTGAAATAGACCCACTTCCTTACAATGGGCACTTCAGGTTTAAAGGCCATCATGCACGTCTCTATCCAGGGACAATGTGGAGCCTCCCAATTTTTGGCTGCCCTGCCTAAGGGCTATACTGAAATACACCCACTTCCTTAAAATGGACACTTAATGTTTTGAGGCCCTCATGCACGTCTCTACCCAGGGACAATGTGGAGCCTCCCAATTTTTGGCTGCCCTGGCAAAGGGCTATACTGAAATAGACCCACTTCCTTACAATGGGCACTTCAGGTTTAAAGGCCATCATGCACGTCTCTACCCAGGGACAATGTGGAGCCTCCCAATTTTTGGCTGCCCTGCCTAAGGGCTATACTATAATACACCCACTTCCTGACAATGGACACTTAATGTTTTGAGGCCCTCATGCACGTCTGTATGCAGGGGCATTGGTGAACCTCACAATTTAGGACTGCCCTGGCAAAGGAAAATACTACAAAGACTCACTTCCTCAAAATGGGCACATTAGACTCAAGAGGCCTTCATGTACGTCTCTTCTCAGGGACATCGGAGTGCCACACAATGTTTTCACGTAAAATCTTTCATGTATTGATCTCAAAAAGTAACATACACCAGCTCTATCTCACTATTGGGTATGTGCCCTTAACATTTCCGCCATGAAAAATCATTTTGGGGTCATTTTGGAAGGTTTTCTGGTGAGTCCGTAAAAATGGCGTAAAACGCGGACAAAATTGTTCACAGCTGTGACTTTTGAGTGATAAATGCTTCAAGGGGTCTTCCCCATGCTGTTGCCATGTCATTTGAGCACTCTTCTGAGACTTTTGTGACATTTTTAGGGTTTCTCCATGCTGCCGGGAGGTCATTTCACAAAAATACTCGGGTCTCCCATAGGATAACATTGGGCTCGTTGCTCGGGCCGAGTACACGAGTATCTTGGGAGGCTCGGCCCGAGCTTCGAGCACCCGAGCTTTTTAGTACTCGCTCATCACTAAAGATAACCAAACAAAACTTTTAGTGGATTTCTACTTATTTTATTAAATATCATCTCCACCAAACAGGACAAGCTTGCATGTGTTATAGTTTTGGAGAAAAATGTGTTCATTTCATGTATGCGCAAAATGCCTTTGAAATGGCTTTAAAATGGATTTGGAGCATGGAGACGATTATCTCGGGATTGCAAGATAACCAAACAAAACTTTTAGTGGATTTCTACTTATTTTATTAAATATCATCTCCACCAAACAGGACAAGCTTGCATGTGTTATAGTTTTGGAGAAAAATGTGTTCATTTCATGTATGCGCAAAATGCCTTTGAAATGGCTTTAAAATGGATTTGGAGCATGGAGACGATTATCTCGGGATTGCAAGATAACCAAACAAAACTTTTAGTGGATTTCTACTTATTTTATTAAATATCATCTCCACCAAACAGGACAAGCTTGCATCTGTTATAGTTTTGGAGAAAAATGTGTTCATTTCATGTATGCGCGAAATGCCTTAAAAATGGCTTTAAAATGGATTTGGAGCATGGAGACGATTATCTCGGGATTGCAAGATAACCAAACAAAACTTTTAGTGGATTTCTACTTATTTTATTAAATATCATCTCCACCAAACAGGAAAAGCTTGCATCTGTTATAGTTTTGGAGAAAAATGTGTTCATTTCATGTATGCGCGAAATGCCTTAAAAATGGCTTTAAAATGGATTTGGAGCATGGAGACGATTATCTCGGGATTGCAAGATAACCAAACAAAACTTTTAGTGGATTTCTACTTATTTTATTAAATATCATCTCCACCAAACAGGACAAGCTTGCATGTGTTATAGTTTTGGAGAAAAATGTGTTCATTTCATGTATGCGCAAAATGCCTTTGAAATGGCTTTAAAATGGATTTGGAGCATGGAGACGATTATCTCAGGATGGCAATATAAACAAACGAAACTTTTAGTAGATTTCTACTTATTTTATTAAATATTATCTCCACCAAACAGGACAAGCTTGCATCTGTTATAGTTTTGGAGAAAAATGTGTTCATTTCATGTATGCGCGAAATGCCTTAAAAATGGCTTTAAAATGGATTTGGAGCATGGAGACGATTATCTCGCGATTGCAAGATAACCAAACAAAACTTTTAGTGGATTTCTACTTATTTTATTAAATATCATCTCCACCAAACAGGACAAGCTTGCATCTGTTATAGTTTTGGAGAAAAATGTGTTCATTTCATGTATGCGCGAAATGCCTTAAAAATGGCTTTAAAATGGATTTGGAGCATGGAGACGTTTATCTCGGGATTGCAAGATAACCAAACAAAACTTTTAGTGGATTTCTACTTATTTTATTAAATATCATCTCCACCAAACAGGACAAGCTTGCATCTGTTATAGTTTTGGAGAAAAATGTGTTCATTTCATGTATGCGCGAAATGCCTTAAAAATGGCTTTAAAATGGATTTGGAGCATGGAGACGATTATCTCGGGATTGCAAGATAACCAAACAAAACTTTTAGTGGATTTCTACTTATTTTATTAAATATCATCTCCACCAAACAGGACAAGCTTGCATGTGTTATAGTTTTGGAGAAAAATGTGTTCATTTCATGTATGCGCAGAATGCCTTTGAAATGGCTTTAAAATGGATTTGGAGCATGGAGACGATTATCTCAGGATGGCAATATAAACAAACGAAACTTTTAGTAGATTTCTACTTATTTTATTAAATATTATCTCCACCAAACAGGACAAGCTTGCATCTGTTATAGTTTTGGAGAAAAATGTGTTCATTTCATGTATGCGCGAAATGCCTTAAAAATGGCTTTAAAATGGATTTGGAGCATGGAGACGATTATCTCGGGATTGCAAGATAACCAAACAAAACTTTTAGTGGATTTCTACTTATTTTATTAAATATCATCTCCACCAAACAGGAAAAGCTTGCATCTGTTATAGTTTTGGAGAAAAATGTGTTCATTTCATGTATGCGCGAAATGCCTTAAAAATGGCTTTAAAATGGATTTGGAGCATGGAGACGATTATCTCGGGATTGCAAGATAACCAAACTAAACTTTTAGTGGATTTCTACTTATTTTATGAAATATCATCTCCACCAAACAGGACAAGCTTGCATCTGTTATAGTTTTGGAGAAAAATGTGTTCATTTCATGTATGCGCGAAATGCCTTAAAAATGGCTTTAAAATGGATTTGGAGCATGGAGACGATTATCTCGGGATTGCAAGATAACCAAACAAAACTTTTAGTGGATTTCTACTTATTTTATTAAATATCATCTCCACCAAACAGGACAAGCTTGCATCTGTTATAGTTTTGGAGAAAAATGTGTTCATTTCATGTATGCGCGAAATGCCTTAAAAATGGCTTTAAAATGGATTTGGAGCATGGAGACGATTATCTCGGGATTGCAAGATAACCAAACAAAACTTTTAGTGGATTTCTACTTATTTTATTAAATATCATCTCCACCAAACAGGACAAGCTTGCATCTGTTATAGTTTTGGAGAAAAATGTGTTCATTTCATGTATGCGCGAAATGCCTTAAAAATGGCTTTAAAATGGATTTGGAGCATGGAGACGATTATCTCGGGATTGCAAGATAACCAAACAAAACTTTTAGTGGATTTCTACTTATTTTATTAAATATCATCTCCACCAAACAGGACAAGCTTGCATCTGTTATAGTTTTGGAGAAAAATGTGTTCATTTCATGTATGCGCGAAATGCCTTAAAAATGGCTTTAAAATGGATTTGGAGCATGGAGACGATTATCTCGGGATTGCAATATAACCAAACAAAACTTTTAGTGGATTTCTACCTATTTTATTAAATATCATCTCCACCAAACAGGACAAGCTTGCATCTGTTATAGTTTTGGAGAAAAATGTGTTCATTTCATGTATGCGCCAAATGCCTTAAAAATGGCTTTAAAATGGATTTGGAGCATGGAGACGATTATCTCGGGATTGCAAGATAACCAAACAAAACTTTTAGTGGATTTCTACTTATTTTATTAAATATCATCTCCACCAAACAGGACAAGCTTGCATCTGTTATAGTTTTGGAGAAAAATGTGTTCATTTCATGTATGCGCGAAATGCCTTAAAAATGGCTTTAAAATGGATTTGGAGCATGGAGACGATTATCTCGGGATTGCAAGATAACCAAACAAAACTTTTAGTGGATTTCTACTTATTTTATTAAATATCATCTCCACCAAACAGGACAAGCTTGCATCTGTTATAGTTTTGGAGAAAAATGTGTTCATTTCATGTATGCGCGAAATGCCTTAAAAATGGCTTTAAAATGGATTTGGAGCATGGAGACGATTATCTCGGGATTGCAAGATAACCAAACAAAACTTTTAGTGGATTTCTACTTATTTTATTAAATATCATCTCCACCAAACAGGACAAGCTTGCATCTGTTATAGTTTTGGAGAAAAATGTGTTCATTTCATGTATGCGCGAAATGCCTTAAAAATGGCTTTAAAATGGATTTGGAGCATGGAGACGATTATCTCGGGATTGCAAGATAACCAAACAAAACTTTTAGTGGATTTCTACTTATTTTATTAAATATCATCTCCACCAAACAGGACAAGCTTGCATCTGTTATAGTTTTGGAGAAAAATGTGTTCATTTCATGTATGCGCGAAATGCCTTAAAAATGGCTTTAAAATGGATTTGGAGCATGGAGACGATTATCTCGGGATTGCAAGATAACCAAACAAAACTTTTAGTGGATTTCTACTTATTTTATTAAATATCATCTCCACCAAACAGGACAAGCTTGCATCTGTTATAGTTTTGGAGAAAAATGTGTTCATTTCATGTATGCGCGAAATGCCTTAAAAATGGCTTTAAAATGGATTTGGAGCATGGAGACGATTATCTCGGGATTGCAAGATAACCAAACAAAACTTTTAGTGGATTTCTACTTATTTTATTAAATATCATCTCCACCAAACAGGACAAGCTTGCATCTGTTATAGTTTTGGAGAAAAATGTGTTTATTTCATGTATGCGCGAAATGCCTTAAAAATGGCTTTAAAATGGATTTGGAGCATGGAGACGATTATCTCGGGATTGCAAGATAACCAAACAAAACTTTTAGTGGATTTCTACTTATTTTATTAAATATCATCTCCACCAAACAGGACAAGCTTGCATGTGTTATAGTTTTGGAGAAAAATGTGTTCATTTCATGTATGCGCAAAATGCCTTTGAAATGGCTTTAAAATGGATTTGGAGCATGGAGACGATTATCTCGGGATTGCAAGATAACCAAACAAAACTTTTAGTGGATTTCTACTTATTTTATTAAATATCATCTCCACCAAACAGGACAAGCTTGCATGTGTTATAGTTTTGGAGAAAAATGTGTTCATTTCATGTATGCGCAAAATGCCTTTGAAATGGCTTTAAAATGGATTTGGAGCATGGAGACGATTATCTCGGGATTGCAAGATAACCAAACAAAACTTTTAGTGGATTTCTACTTATTTTATTAAATATCATCTCCACCAAACAGGACAAGCTTGCATCTGTTATAGTTTTGGAGAAAAATGTGTTCATTTCATGTATGCGCGAAATGCCTTAAAAATGGCTTTAAAATGGATTTGGAGCATGGAGACGATTATCTCGGGATTGCAAGATAACCAAACAAAACTTTTAGTGGATTTCTACTTATTTTATTAAATATCATCTCCACCAAACAGGACAAGCTTGCATCTGTTATAGTTTTGGAGAAAAATGTGTTCATTTCATGTATGCGCGAAATGCCTTAAAAATGGCTTTAAAATGGATTTGGAGCATGGAGACGATTATCTCGGGATTGCAAGATAACCAAACAAAACTTTTAGTGGATTTCTACTTATTTTATTAAATATCATCTCCACCAAACAGGACAAGCTTGCATCTGTTATAGTTTTGGAGAAAAATGTGTTCATTTCATGTATGCGCGAAATGCCTTAAAAATGGCTTTAAAATGGATTTGGAGCATGGAGACGATTATCTCGGGATTGCAAGATAACCAAACAAAACTTTTAGTGGATTTCTACTTATTTTATTAAATATCATCTCCACCAAACAGGACAAGCTTGCATCTGTTATAGTTTTGGAGAAAAATGTGTTCATTTCATGTATGCGCGAAATGCCCTAAAAATGGCTTTAAAATGGATTTGGAGCATGGAGACGATTATCTCGGGATTGCAAGATAACCAAACAAAACTTTTAGTGGATTTCTACTTATTTTATTAAATATCATCTCCACCAAACAGGACAAGCTTGCATCTGTTATAGTTTTGGAGAAAAATGTGTTCATTTCATGTATGCGCGAAATGCCTTAAAAATGGCTTTAAAATGGATTTGGAGCATGGAGACGATTATCTCGGGATTGCAAGATAACCAAACAAAACTTTTAGTGGATTTCTACTTATTTTATTAAATATCATCTCCACCAAACAGGACAAGCTTGCATGTGTTATAGTTTTGGAGAAAAATGTGTTCATTTCATGTATGCGCAGAATGCCTTTGAAATGGCTTTAAAATGGATTTGGAGCATGGAGACGATTATCTCAGGATGGCAATATAAACAAACGAAACTTTTAGTAGATTTCTACTTATTTTATTAAATATTATCTCCACCAAACAGGACAAGCTTGCATCTGTTATAGTTTTGGAGAAAAATGTGTTCATTTCATGTATGCGCGAAATGCCTTAAAAATGGCTTTAAAATGGATTTGGAGCATGGAGACGATTATCTCGGGATTGCAAGATAACCAAACAAAACTTTTAGTGGATTTCTACTTATTTTATTAAATATCATCTCCACCAAACAGGACAAGCTTGCATCTGTTATAGTTTTGGAGAAAAATGTGTTCATTTCATGTATGCGCGAAATGCCTTAAAAATGGCTTTAAAATGGATTTGGAGCATGGAGACGATTATCTCGGGATTGCAAGATAACCAAACAAAACTTTTAGTGGATTTCTACTTATTTTATGAAATATCATCTCCACCAAACAGGACAAGCTTGCATCTGTTATAGTTTTGGAGAAAAATGTGTTCATTTCATGTATGCGCGAAATGCCTTAAAAATGGCTTTAAAATGGATTTGGAGCATGGAGACGATTATCTCGGGATTGCAAGATAACCAAACAAAACTTTTAGTGGATTTCTACTTATTTTATTAAATATCATCTCCACCAAACAGGACAAGCTTGCATCTGTTATAGTTTTGGAGAAAAATGTGTTCATTTCATGTATGCGCGAAATGCCTTAAAAATGGCTTTAAAATGGATTTGGAGCATGGAGACGATTATCTCGGGATTGCAAGATAACCAAACAAAACTTTTAGTGGATTTCTACTTATTTTATTAAATATCATCTCCACCAAACAGGACAAGCTTGCATCTGTTATAGTTTTGGAGAAAAATGTGTTCATTTCATGTATGCGCGAAATGCCTTAAAAATGGCTTTAAAATGGATTTGGAGCATGGAGACGATTATCTCGGGATTGCAAGATAACCAAACAAAACTTAGTGGATTTCTACTTATTTTATTAAATATCATCTACACCAAACAGGACAAGCTTGCATCTGTTATAGTTTTGGAGAAAAATGTGTTCATTTCATGTATGCGCGAAATGCCTTAAAAATGGCTTTAAAATGGATTTGGAGCATGGAGACGATTATCTCGGGATTGCAATATAACCAAACAAAACTTTTAGTGGATTTCTACCTATTTTATTAAATATCATCTCCACCAAACAGGACAAGCTTGCATCTGTTATAGTTTTGGAGAAAAATGTGTTCATTTCATGTATGCGCGAAATGCCTTAAAAATGGCTTTAAAATGGATTTGGAGCATGGAGACGATTATCTCGGGATTGCAAGATAACCAAACAAAACTTTTAGTGGATTTCTACTTATTTTATTAAATATCATCTCCACCAAACAGGACAAGCTTGCATCTGTTATAGTTTTGGAGAAAAATGTGTTCATTTCATGTATGCGCGAAATGCCTTTAAAAATGGCTTTAAAATGGATTTGGAGCATGGAGACGATTATCTCGGGATTGCAAGATAACAAAACAAAACTTTTAGTGGATTTCTACTTATTTTATTAAATATCATCTCCACCAAACAGGACAAGCTTGCATCTGTTATAGTTTTGGAGAAAAATGTGTTCATTTCATGTATGCGCGAAATGCCTTAAAAATGGCTTTAAAATGGATTTGGAGCATGGAGACGATTATTTCGGGATTGCAAGATAACCAAACAAAACTTTTAGTGGATTTCTACTTATTTTATTAAATATCATCTCCACCAAACAGGACAAGCTTGCATCTGTTATAGTTTTGGAGAAAAATGTGTTCATTTCATGTATGCGCGAAATGCCTTAAAAATGGCTTTAAAATGGATTTGGAGCATGGAGACGATTATCTCGGGATTGCAAGATAACCAAACAAAACTTTTAGTGGATTTCTACTTATTTTATTAAATATCATCTCCACCAAACAGGACAAGCTTGCATCTGTTATAGTTTTGGAGAAAAATGTGTTTATTTCATGTATGCGCGAAATGCCTTAAAAATGGCTTTAAAATGGATTTGGAGCATGGAGACGATTATCTCGGGATTGCAATATAACCAAACAAAACTTTTAGTGGATTTCTACCTATTTTATTAAATATCATCTCCACCAAACAGGACAAGCTTGCATCTGTTATAGTTTTGGAGAAAAATGTGTTCATTTCATGTATGCGCGAAATGCCTTAAAAATGGCTTTAAAATGGATTTGGAGCATGGAGACGATTATCTCGGGATTGCAAGATAACCAAACAAAACTTTTAGTGGATTTCTACTTATTTTATTAAATATCATCTCCACCAAACAGGACAAGCTTGCATCTGTTATAGTTTTGGAGAAAAATGTGTTCATTTCATGTATGCGCGAAATGCCTTTAAAAATGGCTTTAAAATGGATTTGGAGCATGGAGACGATTATCTCGGGATTGCAAGATAACAAAACAAAACTTTTAGTGGATTTCTACTTATTTTATTAAATATCATCTCCACCAAACAGGACAAGCTTGCATCTGTTATAGTTTTGGAGAAAAATGTGTTCATTTCATGTATGCGCGAAATGCCTTAAAAATGGCTTTAAAATGGATTTGGAGCATGGAGACGATTATTTCGGGATTGCAAGATAACCAAACAAAACTTTTAGTGGATTTCTACTTATTTTATTAAATATCATCTCCACCAAACAGGACAAGCTTGCATCTGTTATAGTTTTGGAGAAAAATGTGTTCATTTCATGTATGCGCGAAATGCCTTAAAAATGGCTTTAAAATGGATTTGGAGCATGGAGACGATTATCTCGGGATTGCAAGATAACCAAACAAAACTTTTAGTGGATTTCTACTTATTTTATTAAATATCATCTCCACCAAACAGGACAAGCTTGCATCTGTTATAGTTTTGGAGAAAAATGTGTTTATTTCATGTATGCGCGAAATGCCTTAAAAATGGCTTTAAAATGGATTTGGAGCATGGAGACGATTATCTCGGGATTGCAAGATAACCAAACAAAACTTTTAGTGGATTTCTACTTATTTTATTAAATATCATCTCCACCAAACAGGACAAGCTTGCATGTGTTATAGTTTTGGAGAAAAATGTGTTCATTTCATGTATGCGCAAAATGCCTTTGAAATGGCTTTAAAATGGATTTGGAGCATGGAGACGATTATCTCAGGATGGCAATATAAACAAACGAAACTTTTAGTAGATTTCTACTTATTTTATTAAATATCATCTCCACCAAACAGGACAAGCTTGCATCTGTTATAGTTTTGGAGAAAAATGTGTTCATTTCATGTATGCGCGAAATGCCTTAAAAATGGCTTTAAAATGGATTTGGAGCATGGAGACGATTATCTCGGGATTGCAAGATAACCAAACAAAACTTTTAGTGGATTTCTACTTATTTTATTAAATATCATCTCCACCAAACAGGACAAGCTTGCATCTGTTATAGTTTTGGAGAAAAATGTGTTCATTTCATGTATGCGCGAAATGCCTTAAAAATGGCTTTAAAATGGATTTGGAGCATGGAGACGATTATCTCGGGATTGCAAGATAACCAAACAAAACTTTTAGTGGATTTCTACTTATTTTATTAAATATCATCTCCACCAAACAGGACAAGCTTGCATCTGTTATAGTTTTGGAGAAAAATGTGTTCATTTCATGTATGCGCGAAATGCCTTAAAAATGGCTTTAAAATGGATTTGGAGCATGGAGACGATTATCTCGGGATTGCAAGATAACCAAACAAAACTTTTAGTGGATTTCTACTTATTTTATTAAATATCATCTCCACCAAACAGGACAAGCTTGCATCTGTTATAGTTTTGGAGAAAAATGTGTTCATTTCATGTATGCGCGAAATGCCTTAAAAATGGCTTTAAAATGGATTTGGAGCATGGAGACGATTATCTCTGGATTGCAAGATAACCAAACAAAACTTTTAGTGGATTTCTACTTATTTTATTAAATATCATCTCCACCAAACAGGACAAGCTTGCATCTGTTATAGTTTTGGAGAAAAATGTGTTCATTTCATGTATCCGCGAAATGCCTTAAAAATGGCTTTAAAATGGATTTGGAGCATGGAGACGATTATCTCGGGATTGCAAGATAACCAAACAAAACTTTTAGTGGATTTCTACTTATTTTATTAAATATCATCTCCACCAAACAGGACAAGCTTGCATCTGTTATAGTTTTGGAGAAAAATGTGTTCATTTCATGTATGCGCGAAATGCCTTAAAAATGGCTTTAAAATGGATTTGGAGCATGGAGACGATTATCTCGGGATTGCAAGATAACCAAACAAAACTTTTAGTTGATTTCTACTTATTTTATTAAATATCATCTCCACCAAACAGGACAAGCTTGCATCTGTTATAGTTTTGGAGAAAAATGTGTTTATTTCATGTATGCGCGAAATGCCTTAAAAATGGCTTTAAAATGGATTTGGAGCATGGAGACGATTATCTCGGGATTGCAAGATAACCAAACAAAACTTTTAGTGGATTTCTACTTATTTTATTAAATATCATCTCCACCAAACAGGACAAGCTTGCATGTGTTATAGTTTTGGAGAAAAATGTGTTCATTTCATGTATGCGCAAAATGCCTTTGAAATGGCTTTAAAATGGATTTGGAGCATGGAGACGATTATCTCGGGATTGCAAGATAACCAAACAAAACTTTTAGTGGATTTCTACTTATTTTATTAAATATCATCTCCACCAAACAGGACAAGCTTGCATGTGTTATAGTTTTGGAGAAAAATGTGTTCATTTCATGTATGCGCAAAATGCCTTTGAAATGGCTTTAAAATGGATTTGGAGCATGGAGACGATTATCTCGGGATTGCAAGATAACCAAACAAAACTTTTAGTGGATTTCTACTTATTTTATTAAATATCATCTCCACCAAACAGGACAAGCTTGCATCTGTTATAGTTTTGGAGAAAAATGTGTTCATTTCATGTATGCGCGAAATGCCTTAAAAATGGCTTTAAAATGGATTTGGAGCATGGAGACGATTATCTCGGGATTGCAAGATAACCAAACAAAACTTTTAGTGGATTTCTACTTATTTTATTAAATATCATCTCCATCAAACAGGACAAGCTTGCATCTGTTATAGTTTTGGAGAAAAATGTGTTCATTTCATGTATGCGCGAAATGCCTTAAAAATGGCTTTAAAATGGATTTGGAGCATGGAGACGATTATCTCGGGATTGCAAGATAACCAAACAAAACTTTTAGTGGATTTCTACTTATTTTATTAAATATCATCTCCACCAAACAGGACAAGCTTGCATCTGTTATAGTTTTGGAGAAAAATGTGTTCATTTCATGTATGCGCGAAATGCCTTAAAAATGGCTTTAAAATGGATTTGGAGCATGGAGACGATTATCTCGGGATTGCAAGATAACCAAACAAAACTTTTAGTGGATTTCTACTTATTTTATTAAATATAATCTCCACCAAACAGGACAAGCTTGCATCTGTTATAGTTTTGGAGAAAAATGTGTTCATTTCATGTATGCGCGAAATGCCCTAAAAATGGCTTTAAAATGGATTTGGAGCATGGAGACGATTATCTCGGGATTGCAAGATAAACAAACAAAACTTTTAGTGGATTTCTACTTATTTTATTAAATATCATCTCCACCAAACAGGACAAGCTTGCATCTGTTATAGTTTTGGAGAAAAATGTGTTCATTTCATGTATGCGCGAAATGCCTTAAAAATGGCTTTAAAATGGATTTGGAGCATGGAGACGATTATCTCGGGATTGCAAGATAACCAAACAAAACTTTTAGTGGATTTCTACTTATTTTATTAAATATCATCTCCACCAAACAGGACAAGCTTGCATGTGTTATAGTTTTGGAGAAAAATGTGTTCATTTCATGTATGCGCAGAATGCCTTTGAAATGGCTTTAAAATGGATTTGGAGCATGGAGACGATTATCTCAGGATGGCAATATAAACAAACGAAACTTTTAGTAGATTTCTACTTATTTTATTAAATATTATCTCCACCAAACAGGACAAGCTTGCATCTGTTATAGTTTTGGAGAAAAATGTGTTCATTTCATGTATGCGCGAAATGCCTTAAAAATGGCTTTAAAATGGATTTGGAGCATGGAGACGATTATCTCGGGATTGCAAGATAACCAAACAAAACTTTTAGTGGATTTCTACTTATTTTATTAAATATCATCTCCACCAAACAGGACAAGCTTGCATCTGTTATAGTTTTGGAGAAAAATGTGTTAATTTCATGTATGCGCGAAATGCCTTAAAAATGGCTTTAAAATGGATTTGGAGCATGGAGACGATTATCTCGGGATTGCAAGATAACCAAACAAAACTTTTAGTGGATTTCTACTTATTTTATGAAATATCATCTCCACCAAACAGGACAAGCTTGCATCTGTTATAGTTTTGGAGAAAAATGTGTTTATTTCATGTATGCGCGAAATGCCTTAAAAATGGCTTTAAAATGGATTTGGAGCATGGAGACGATTATCTCGGGATTGCAAGATAACCAAACAAAACTTTTAGTGGATTTCTACTTATTTTATTAAATATCATCTCCACCAAACAGGACAAGCTTGCATCTGTTATAGTTTTGGAGAAAAATGTGTTCATTTCATGTATGCGCGAAATGCCTTAAAAATGGCTTTAAAATGGATTTGGAGCATGGAGACGATTATCTCGGGATTGCAAGATAACCAAACAAAACTTAGTGGATTTCTACTTATTTTATTAAATATCATCTCCACCAAGCAGGACAAGCTTGCATCTGTTATAGTTTTGGAGAAAAATGTGTTCATTTCATGTATGCGCGAAATGCCTTAAAAATGGCTTTAAAATGGATTTGGAGCATGGAGACGATTATCTCGGGATTGCAATATAACCAAACAAAACTTTTAGTGGATTTCTACCTATTTTATTAAATATCATCTCCACCAAACAGGACAAGCTTGCATCTGTTATAGTTTTGGAGAAAAATGTGTTCATTTCATGTATGCGCCAAATGCCTTAAAAATGGCTTTAAAATGGATTTGGAGCATGGAGACGATTATCTCGGGATTGCAAGATAACCAAACAAAACTTTTAGTGGATTTCTACTTATTTTATTAAATATCATCTCCACCAAACAGGACAAGCTTGCATCTGTTATAGTTTTGGAGAAAAATGTGTTCATTTCATGTATGCGCGAAATGCCTTAAAAATGGCTTTAAAATGGATTTGGAGCATGGAGACGATTATCTCGGGATTGCAAGATAACCAAACAAAACTTTTAGTGGATTTCTACTTATTTTATTAAATATCATCTCCACCAAACAGGACAAGCTTGCATCTGTTATAGTTTTGGAGAAAAATGTGTTCATTTCATGTATGCGCGAAATGCCTTAAAAATGGCTTTAAAATGGATTTGGAGCATGGAGACGATTATCTCGGGATTGCAAGATAACCAAACAAAACTTTTAGTGGATTTCTACTTATTTTATTAAATATCATCTCCACCAAACAGGACAAGCTTGCATCTGTTATAGTTTTGGAGAAAAATGTGTTCATTTCATGTATGCGCGAAATGCCTTAAAAATGGCTTTAAAATGGATTTGGAGCATGGAGACGATTATCTCGGGATTGCAAGATAACCAAACAAAACTTTTAGTGGATTTCTACTTATTTTATTAAATATCATCTCCACCAAACAGGACAAGCTTGCATCTGTTATAGTTTTGGAGAAAAATGTGTTCATTTCATGTATGCGCGAAATGCCTTAAAAATGGCTTTAAAATGGATTTGGAGCATGGAGACGATTATCTCGGGATTGCAAGATAACCAAACAAAACTTTTAGTGGATTTCTACCTATTTTATTAAATATCATCTCCACCAAACAGGACAAGCTTGCATCTGTTATAGTTTTGGAGAAAAATGTGTTCATTTCATGTATGCGCCAAATGCCTTAAAAATGGCTTTAAAATGGATTTGGAGCATGGAGACGATTATCTCGGGATTGCAAGATAACCAAACAAAACTTTTAGTGGATTTCTACTTATTTTATTAAATATCATCTCCACCAAACAGGACAAGCTTGCATCTGTTATAGTTTTGGAGAAAAATGTGTTCATTTCATGTATGCGCGAAATGCCTTAAAAATGG
The DNA here is from genome assembly GCF_048569485.1 of Anomaloglossus baeobatrachus. Taxonomy (NCBI): domain Eukaryota; kingdom Metazoa; phylum Chordata; class Amphibia; order Anura; family Aromobatidae; genus Anomaloglossus; species Anomaloglossus baeobatrachus. The sequence goes on from NW_027442257.1 coordinate 140,654, forward strand.
CTTTAAAATGGATTTGGAGCATGGAGACGATTATCTCGGGATTGCAAGATAACCAAACAAAACTTTTAGTGGATTTCTACTTATTTTATTAAATATCATCTCCACCAAACAGGACAAGCTTGCATCTGTTATAGTTTTGGAGAAAAATGTGTTCATTTCATGTATGCGCGAAATGCCTTAAAAATGGCTTTAAAATGGATTTGGAGCATGGAGACGATTATCTCGGGATTGCAAGATAACCAAACAAAACTTTTAGTGGATTTCTACTTATTTTATTAAATATCATCTCCACCAAACAGGACAAGCTTGCATCTGTTATAGTTTTGGAGAAAAATGTGTTCATTTCATGTATGCGCGAAATGCCTTAAAAATGGCTTTAAAATTGATTTGGAGCATGGAGACGATTATCTCGGGATTGCAAGATAACCAAACAAAACTTTTAGTGGATTTCTACTTATTTTATTAAATATCATCTCCACCAAACAGGACAAGCTTGCATCTGTTATAGTTTTGGAGAAAAATGTGTTCATTTCATGTATGCGCGAAATGCCTTAAAAATGGCTTTAAAATGGATTTGGAGCATGGAGACGATTATCTCGGGATTGCAAGATAACCAAACAAAACTTTTAGTGGATTTCTACTTATTTTATTAAATATCATCTCCACCAAACAGGACAAGCTTGCATCTGTTATAGTTTTGGAGAAAAATGTGTTCATTTCATGTATGCGCGAAATGCCTTAAAAATGGCTTTAAAATGGATTTGGAGCATGGAGACGATTATCTCGGGATTGCAAGATAACCAAACAAAACTTTTAGTGGATTTCTACTTATTTTATTAAATATAATCTCCACCAAACAGGACAAGCTTGCATCTGTTATAGTTTTGGAGAAAAATGTGTTCATTTCATGTATGCGCGAAATGCCCTAAAAATGGCTTTAAAATGGATTTGGAGCATGGAGACGATTATCTCGGGATTGCAAGATAAACAAACAAAACTTTTAGTGGATTTCTACTTATTTTATTAAATATCATCTCCACCAAACAGGACAAGCTTGCATCTGTTATAGTTTTGGAGAAAAATGTGTTCATTTCATGTATGCGCGAAATGCCTTAAAAATGGCTTTAAAATGGATTTGGAGCATGGAGACGATTATCTCGGGATTGCAAGATAACCAAACAAAACTTTTAGTGGATTTCTACTTATTTTATTAAATATCATCTCCACCAAACAGGACAAGCTTGCATGTGTTATAGTTTTGGAGAAAAATGTGTTCATTTCATGTATGCGCAGAATGCCTTTGAAATGGCTTTAAAATGGATTTGGAGCATGGAGACGATTATCTCAGGATGGCAATATAAACAAACGAAACTTTTAGTAGATTTCTACTTATTTTATTAAATATTATCTCCACCAAACAGGACAAGCTTGCATCTGTTATAGTTTTGGAGAAAAATGTGTTCATTTCATGTATGCGCGAAATGCCTTAAAAATGGCTTTAAAATGGATTTGGAGCATGGAGACGATTATCTCGGGATTGCAAGATAACCAAACAAAACTTTTAGTGGATTTCTACTTATTTTATTAAATATCATCTCCACCAAACAGGACAAGCTTGCATCTGTTATAGTTTTGGAGAAAAATGTGTTCATTTCATGTATGCGCGAAATGCCTTAAAAATGGCTTTAAAATGGATTTGGAGCATGGAGACGATTATCTCGGGATTGCAAGATAACCAAACAAAACTTTTAGTGGATTTCTACTTATTTTATGAAATATCATCTCCACCAAACAGGACAAGCTTGCATCTGTTATAGTTTTGGAGAAAAATGTGTTTATTTCATGTATGCGCGAAATGCCTTAAAAATGGCTTTAAAATGGATTTGGAGCATGGAGACGATTATCTCGGGATTGCAAGATAACCAAACAAAACTTTTAGTGGATTTCTACTTATTTTATTAAATATCATCTCCACCAAACAGGACAAGCTTGCATCTGTTATAGTTTTGGAGAAAAATGTGTTCATTTCATGTATGCGCGAAATGCCTTAAAAATGGCTTTAAAATGGATTTGGAGCATGGAGACGATTATCTCGGGATTGCAAGATAACCAAACAAAACTTAGTGGATTTCTACTTATTTTATTAAATATCATCTCCACCAAACAGGACAAGCTTGCATCTGTTATAGTTTTGGAGAAAAATGTGTTCATTTCATGTATGCGCGAAATGCCTTAAAAATGGCTTTAAAATGGATTTGGAGCATGGAGACGATTATCTCGGGATTGCAATATAACCAAACAAAACTTTTAGTGGATTTCTACCTATTTTATTAAATATCATCTCCACCAAACAGGACAAGCTTGCATCTGTTATAGTTTTGGAGAAAAATGTGTTCATTTCATGTATGCGCCAAATGCCTTAAAAATGGCTTTAAAATGGATTTGGAGCATGGAGACGATTATCTCGGGATTGCAAGACAACCAAACAAAACTTTTAGTGGATTTCTACTTATTTTATTAAATATCATCTCCACCAAACAGGACAAGCTTGCATCTGTTATAGTTTTGGAGAAAAATGTGTTCATTTCATGTATGCGCGAAATGCCTTAAAAATGGCTTTAAAATGGATTTGGAGCATGGAGACGATTATCTCGGGATTGCAAGATAACCAAACAAAACTTTTAGTGGATTTCTACTTATTTTATTAAATATCATCTCCACCAAACAGGACAAGCTTGCATCTGTTATAGTTTTGGAGAAAAATGTGTTCATTTCATGTATGCGCGAAATGCCTTAAAAATGGCTTTAAAATGGATTTGGAGCATGGAGACGATTATCTCGGGATTGCAAGATAACCAAACAAAACTTTTAGTGGATTTCTACTTATTTTATTAAATATCATCTCCACCAAACAGGACAAGCTTGCATCTGTTATAGTTTTGGAGAAAAATGTGTTCATTTCATGTATGCGCGAAATGCCTTAAAAATGGCTTTAAAATGGATTTGGAGCATGGAGACGATTATCTCGGGATTGCAAGATAACCAAACAAAACTTTTAGTGGATTTCTACTTATTTTATTAAATATCATCTCCACCAAACAGGACAAGCTTGCATCTGTTATAGTTTTGGAGAAAAATGTGTTCATTTCATGTATGCGCGAAATGCCTTAAAAATGGCTTTAAAATGGATTTGGAGCATGGAGACGATTATCTCGGGATTGCAAGATAACCAAACAAAACTTTTAGTGGATTTCTACCTATTTTATTAAATATCATCTCCACCAAACAGGACAAGCTTGCATCTGTTATAGTTTTGGAGAAAAATGTGTTCATTTCATGTATGCGCCAAATGCCTTAAAAATGGCTTTAAAATGGATTTGGAGCATGGAGACGATTATCTCGGGATTGCAAGATAACCAAACAAAACTTTTAGTAAATTTCTACTTATTTTATTAAATATCATCTCCACCAAACAGGACAAGCTTGCATCTGTTATAGTTTTGGAGAAAAATGTGTTCATTTCATGTATGCGCGAAATGCCTTAAAAATGGCTTTAAAATGGATTTGGAGCATGGAGACGATTATCTCGGGATTGCAAGATAACCAAACAAAACTTTTAGTGGATTTCTACTTATTTTATTAAATATCATCTCCACCAAACAGGACAAGCTTGCATCTGTTATAGTTTTGGAGAAAAATGTGTTCATTTCATGTATGCGCGAAATGCCTTAAAAATGGCTTTAAAATGGATTTGGAGCATGGAGACGATTATCTCGGGATTGCAAGATAACCAAACAAAACTTTTAGTGGATTTCTACTTATTTTATTAAATATCATCTCCACCAAACAGGACAAGCTTGCATCTGTTATAGTTTTGGAGAAAAATGTGTTCATTTCATGTATGCGCGAAATGCCTTAAAAATGGCTTTAAAATGGATTTGGAGCATGGAGACGATTATCTCGGGATTGCAAGATAACCAAACAAAACTTTTAGTGGATTTCTACTTATTTTATTAAATATCATCTCCACCAAACAGGACAAGCTTGCATCTGTTATAGTTTTGGAGAAAAATGTGTTCATTTCATGTATGCGCGAAATGCCTTAAAAATGGCTTTAAAATGGATTTGGAGCATGGAGACGATTATCTCGGGATTGCAAGATAACCAAACAAAACTTTTAGTGGATTTCTACTTATTTTATTAAATATCATCTCCACCAAACAGGACAAGCTTGCATCTGTTATAGTTTTGGAGAAAAATGTGTTCATTTCATGTATGCGCGAAATGCCTTAAAAATGGCTTTAAAATGGATTTGGAGCATGGAGACGATTATCTCGGGATTGCAAGATAACCAAACAAAACTTTTAGTGGATTTCTACTTATTTTATTAAATATCATCTCCACCAAACAGGACAAGCTTGCATCTGTTATAGTTTTGGAGAAAAATGTGTTTATTTCATGTATGCGCGAAATGCCTTAAAAATGGCTTTAAAATGGATTTGGAGCATGGAGACGATTATCTCGGGATTGCAAGATAACCAAACAAAACTTTTAGTGGATTTCTACTTATTTTATTAAATATCATCTCCACCAAACAGGACAAGCTTGCATGTGTTATAGTTTTGGAGAAAAATGTGTTCATTTCATGTATGCGCAAAATGCCTTTGAAATGGCTTTAAAATGGATTTGGAGCATGGAGACGATTATCTCGGGATTGCAAGATAACCAAACAAAACTTTTAGTGGATTTCTACTTATTTTATTAAATATCATCTCCACCAAACAGGACAAGCTTGCATGTGTTATAGTTTTGGAGAAAAATGTGTTCATTTCATGTATGCGCAAAATGCCTTTGAAATGGCTTTAAAATGGATTTGGAGCATGGAGACGATTATCTCGGGATTGCAAGATAACCAAACAAAACTTTTAGTGGATTTCTACTTATTTTATTAAATATCATCTCCACCAAACAGGACAAGCTTGCATCTGTTATAGTTTTGGAGAAAAATGTGTTCATTTCATGTATGCGCGAAATGCCTTAAAAATGGCTTTAAAATGGATTTGGAGCATGGAGACGATTATCTCGGGATTGCAAGATAACCAAACAAAACTTTTAGTGGATTTCTACTTATTTTATTAAATATCATCTCCACCAAACAGGACAAGCTTGCATCTGTTATAGTTTTGGAGAAAAATGTGTTCATTTCATGTATGCGCGAAATGCCTTAAAAATGGCTTTAAAATGGATTTGGAGCATGGAGACGATTATCTCGGGATTGCAAGATAACCAAACAAAACTTTTAGTGGATTTCTACTTATTTTATTAAATATCATCTCCACCAAACAGGACAAGCTTGCATCTGTTATAGTTTTGGAGAAAAATGTGTTCATTTCATGTATGCGCGAAATGCCTTAAAAATGGCTTTAAAATGGATTTGGAGCATGGAGACGATTATCTCGGGATTGCAAGATAACCAAACAAAACTTTTAGTGGATTTCTACTTATTTTATTAAATATCATCTCCACCAAACAGGACAAGCTTGCATCTGTTATAGTTTTGGAGAAAAATGTGTTCATTTCATGTATGCGCGAAATGCCTTAAAAATGGCTTTAAAATGGATTTGGAGCATGGAGACGATTATCTCGGGATTGCAAGATAACCAAACAAAACTTTTAGTGGATTTCTACTTATTTTATTAAATATCATCTCCACCAAACAGGACAAGCTTGCATCTGTTATAGTTTTGGAGAAAAATGTGTTCATTTCATGTATGCGCGAAATGCCTTAAAAATGGCTTTAAAATGGATTTGGAGCATGGAGACGATTATCTCGGGATTGCAAGATAACCAAACAAAACTTTTAGTGGATTTCTACTTATTTTATTAAATATCATCTCCACCAAACAGGACAAGCTTGCATCTGTTATAGTTTTGGAGAAAAATGTGTTTATTTCATGTATGCGCGAAATGCCTTAAAAATGGCTTTAAAATGGATTTGGAGCATGGAGACGATTATCTCGGGATTGCAAGATAACCAAACAAAACTTTTAGTGGATTTCTACTTATTTTATTAAATATCATCTCCACCAAACAGGACAAGCTTGCATGTGTTATAGTTTTGGAGAAAAATGTGTTCATTTCATGTATGCGCAAAATGCCTTTGAAATGGCTTTAAAATGGATTTGGAGCATGGAGACGATTATCTCGGGATTGCAAGATAACCAAACAAAACTTTTAGTGGATTTCTACTTATTTTATTAAATATCATCTCCACCAAACAGGACAAGCTTGCATGTGTTATAGTTTTGGAGAAAAATGTGTTCATTTCATGTATGCGCAAAATGCCTTTGAAATGGCTTTAAAATGGATTTGGAGCATGGAGACGATTATCTCGGGATTGCAAGATAACCAAACAAAACTTTTAGTGGATTTCTACTTATTTTATTAAATATCATCTCCACCAAACAGGACAAGCTTGCATCTGTTATAGTTTTGGAGAAAAATGTGTTCATTTCATGTATGCGCGAAATGCCTTAAAAATGGCTTTAAAATGGATTTGGAGCATGGAGACGATTATCTCGGGATTGCAAGATAACCAAACAAAACTTTTAGTGGATTTCTACTTATTTTATTAAATATCATCTCCACCAAACAGGACAAGCTTGCATCTGTTATAGTTTTGGAGAAAAATGTGTTCATTTCATGTATGCGCGAAATGCCTTAAAAATGGCTTTAAAATGGATTTGGAGCATGGAGACGATTATCTCGGGATTGCAAGATAACCAAACAAAACTTTTAGTGGATTTCTACTTATTTTATTAAATATCATCTCCACCAAACAGGACAAGCTTGCATCTGTTATAGTTTTGGAGAAAAATGTGTTCATTTCATGTATGCGCGAAATGCCTTAAAAATGGCTTTAAAATGGATTTGGAGCATGGAGACGATTATCTCGGGATTGCAAGATAACCAAACAAAACTTTTAGTGGATTTCTACTTATTTTATTAAATATCATCTCCACCAAACAGGACAAGCTTGCATATGTTATAGTTTTGGAGAAAAATGTGTTCATTTCATGTATGCGCAAAATGCCTTTGAAATGGCTTTAAAATGGATTTGGAGCATGGAGACGATTATCTCAGGATGGCAATATAAACAAACGAAACTTTTAGTAGATTTCTACTTATTTTATTAAATATCATCTCCACCAAACAGGACAAGCTTGCATCTGTTATAGTTTTGGAGAAAAATGTGTTCATTTCATGTATGCGCGAAATGCCTTAAAAATGGCTTTAAAATGGATTTGGAGCATGGAGACGATTATCTCGGGATTGCAAGATAACCAAACAAAACTTTTAGTGGATTTCTACTTATTTTATTAAATATCATCTCCACCAAACAGGACAAGCTTGCATCTGTTATAGTTTTGGAGAAAAATGTGTTCATTTCATGTATGCGCGAAATGCCTTAAAAATGGCTTTAAAATGGATTTGGAGCATGGAGACGATTATCTCGGGATTGCAAGATAACCAAACAAAACTTTTAGTGGATTTCTACTTATTTTATTAAATATCATCTCCACCAAACAGGACAAGCTTGCATCTGTTATAGTTTTGGAGAAAAATGTGTTCATTTCATGTATGCGCGAAATGCCTTAAAAATGGCTTTAAAATGGATTTGGAGCATGGAGACGATTATCTCGGGATTGCAAGATAACCAAACAAAACTTTTAGTGGATTTCTACTTATTTTATTAAATATCATCTCCACCAAACAGGACAAGCTTGCATCTGTTATAGTTTTGGAGAAAAATGTGTTCATTTCATGTATGCGCGAAATGCCTTAAAAATGGCTTTAAAATGGATTTGGAGCATGGAGACGATTATCTCGGGATTGCAAGATAACCAAACAAAACTTTTAGTGGATTTCTACTTATTTTATTAAATATCATCTCCACCAAACAGGACAAGCTTGCATCTGTTATAGTTTTGGAGAAAAATGTGTTCATTTCATGTATGCGCGAAATGCCTTAAAAATGGCTTTAAAATGGATTTGGAGCATGGAGACGATTATCTCGGGATTGCAAGATAACCAAACAAAACTTTTAGTGGATTTCTACTTATTTTATTAAATATCATCTCCACCAAACAGGACAAGCTTGCATGTGTTATAGTTTTGGAGAAAAATGTGTTCATTTCAGGTATGCGCAAAATGCCTTTGAAATGGCTTTAAAATGGATTTGGAGCATGGAGACGATTATCTCAGGATGGCAATATAAACAAACGAAACTTTTAGTAGATTTCTACTTATTTTATTAAATATCATCTCCACCAAACAGGACAAGCTTGCATCTGTTATAGTTTTGGAGAAAAATGTGTTCATTTCATGTATGCGCGAAATGCCTTAAAAATGGCTTTAAAATGGATTTGGAGCATGGAGACGATTATCTCGGGATTGCAAGATAACCAAACAAAACTTTTAGTGGATTTCTACTTATTTTATTAAATATCATCTCCACCAAACAGGACAAGCTTGCATCTGTTATAGTTTTGGAGAAAAATGTGTTCATTTCATGTATGCGCGAAATGCCTTAAAAATGGCTTTAAAATGGATTTGGAGCATGGAGACGATTATCTCGGGATTGCAAGATAACCAAACAAAACTTTTAGTGGATTTCTACTTATTTTATTAAATATCATCTCCACCAAACAGGACAAGCTTGCATCTGTTATAGTTTTGGAGAAAAATGTGTTCATTTCATGTATGCGCAAAATGCCTTTGAAATGGCTTTAAAATGGATTTGGAGCATGGAGACGATTATCTCAGGATTGCAAGATAACCAAACAAAACTTTTAGTGGATTTCTACTTATTTTATTAAATATCATCTCCACCAAACAGGACAAGCTTGCATCTGTTATAGTTTTGGAGAAAAATGTGTTCATTTCATGTATGCGCGAAATGCCTTAAAAATGGCTTTAAAATGGATTTGGAGCATGGAGACGATTATCTCGGGATTGCAAGATAACCAAACAAAACTTTTAGTGGATTTCTACTTATTTTATTAAATATCATCTCCACCAAACAGGACAAGCTTGCATCTGTTATAGTTTTGGAGAAAAATGTGTTCATTTCATGTATGCGCAAAATGCCTTTGAAATGGCTTTAAAATGGATTTGGAGCATGGAGACGATTATCTCAGGATTGCAAGATAACCAAACAAAACTTTTAGTGGATTTCTACTTATTTTATTAAATATCATCTCCACCAAACAGGACAAGCTTGCATCTGTTATAGTTTTGGAGAAAAATGTGTTCATTTCATGTATGCGCGAAATGCCTTAAAAATGGCTTTAAAATGGATTTGGAGCATGGAGACGATTATCTCGGGATTGCAAGATAACCAAACAAAACTTTTAGTGGATTTCTACTTATTTTATTAAATATCATCTCCACCAAACAGGACAAGCTTGCATCTGTTATAGTTTTGGAGAAAAATGTGTTCATTTCATGTATGCGCGAAATGCCTTAAAAATGGCTTTAAAATAGATTTGGAGCATGGAGACGATTATCTCGGGATTGCAAGATAACCAAACAAAACTTTTAGTGGATTTCTACTTATTTTATTAAATATCATCTCCACCAAACAGGACAAGCTTGCATGTGTTATAGTTTTGGAGAAAAATGTGTTCATTTCATGTATGCGCAAAATGCCTTTGAAATGGCTTTAAAATGGATTTGGAGCATGGAGACGATTATCTCGGGATTGCAAGATAACCAAACAAAACTTTTAGTGGATTTCTACTTATTTTATTAAATATCATCTCCACCAAACAGGACAAGCTTGCATCTGTTATAGTTTTGGAGAAAAATGTGTTCATTTCATGTATGCGCGAAATGCCTTAAAAATGGCTTTAAAATGGATTTGGAGCATGGAGACGATTATCTCGGGATTGCAATATAACCAAACAAAACTTTTAGTGGATTTCTACTTATTTTATTAAATATCATCTCCACCAAACAGGACAAGCTTGCATGTGTTATAGTTTTGGAAAAAAATGTGTTCATTTCATGTATGCGCAAAATGCCTTTAAAATGGCTTTAAAATGGATTTGGAGCATGGAGACGATTATCTCAGGATGGCAATATAAACAAACGAAACTTTTAGTAGATTTCTACTTATTTTATTAAATATTATCTCCACCAAACAGGACAAGCTTGCATCTGTTATAGTTTTGGAGAAAAATGTGTTCATTTCATGTATGCGCGAAATGCCTTAAAAATGGCTTTAAAATGGATTTGGAGCATGGAGACGATTATCTCGGGATTGCAAGATAACCAAACAAAACTTTTAGTGGATTTCTACTTATTTTATTAAATATCATCTCCACCAAACAGGACAAGCTTGCATCTGTTATAGTTTTGGAGAAAAATGTGTTCATTTTATGTATGCGCGAAATGCCTTAAAAATGGCTTTAAAATGGATTTGGAGCATGGAGACGATTATCTCGGGATTGCAAGATAACCAAACAAAACTTTTAGTGGATTTCTACTTATTTTATTAAATATCATCTCCACCAAACAGGACAAGCTTGCATCTGTTATAGTTTTGGAGAAAAATGTGTTCATTTCATGTATGCGCGAAATGCCTTAAAAATGGCTTTAAAATGGATTTGGAGCATGGAGACGATTATCTCGGGATTGCAAGATAACCAAACAAAACTTTTAGTGGATTTCTACTTATTTTATTAAATATCATCTCCACCAAACAGGACAAGCTTGCATGTGTTATAGTTTTGGAGAAAAATGTGTTCATTTCATGTATGCGCAAAATGCCTTTGAAATGGCTTTAAAATGGATTTGGAGCATGGAGACGATTATCTCAGGATGGCAATATAAACAAACGAAACTTTTAGTAGATTTCTACTTATTTTATTAAATATTATCTCCACTAAACAGGACAAGCTTGCATCTTAGTTTTGGAGAAAAATGTGTTCATTTCATGTATGCGCGAAATGCCTTAAAAATGGCTTTAAAATGGATTTGGAGCATGGAGATGATTATCTCGGGATTGCAAGATAACCAAACAAAACTTTTAGTGGATTTCTACTTATTTTATTAAATATCATCTCCACCAAACAGGACAAGCTTGCATCTGTTATAGTTTTGGAGAAAAATGTGTTCATTTCATGTATGCGCGAAATGCCTTAAAAATGGCTTTAAAATGGATTTGGAGCATGGAGACGATTATCTCGGGATTGCAAGATAACCAAACAAAACTTTTAGTGGATTTCTACTTATTTTATTAAATATCATCTCCACCAAACAGGACAAGCTTGCATCTGTTATAGTTTTGGAGAAAAATGTGTTTATTTCATGTATGCGCGAAATGCCTTAAAAATGGCTTTAAAATGGATTTGGAGCATGGAGACGATTATCTCGGGATTGCAAGATAACCAAACAAAACTTTTAGTGGATTTCTACTTATTTTATTAAATATCATCTCCACCAAACAGGACAAGCTTGCATGTGTTATAGTTTTGGAGAAAAATGTGTTCATTTCATGTATGCGCAAAATGCCTTTGAAATGGCTTTAAAATGGATTTGGAGCATGGAGACGATTATCTCAGGATGGCAATATAAACAAACGAAACTTTTAGTAGATTTCTACTTATTTTATTAAATATTATCTCCACCAAACAGGACAAGCTTGCATCTGTTATAGTTTTGGAGAAAAATGTGTTCATTTCATGTATGCGCGAAATGCCTTAAAAATGGCTTTAAAATGGATTTGGAGCATGGAGACGATTATCTCGGGATTGCAAGATAACCAAACAAAACTTTTAGTGGATTTCTACTTATTTTATTAAATATCATCTCCACCAAACAGGACAAGCTTGCATCTGTTATAGTTTTGGAGAAAAATGTGTTCATTTCATGTATGCGCGAAATGCCTTAAAAATGGCTTTAAAATGGATTTGGAGCATGGAGACGATTATCTCGGGATTGCAAGATAACCAAACAAAACTTTTAGTGGATTTCTACTTATTTTATTAAATATCATCTCCACCAAACAGGACAAGCTTGCATCTGTTATAGTTTTGGAGAAAAATGTGTTCATTTCATGTATGCGCGAAATGCCTTAGAAATGGCTTTAAAATGGATTTGGAGCATGGAGACGATTATCTCGGGATTGCAAGATAACCAAACAAAACTTTTAGTGGATTTCTACTTATTTTATTAAATATCATCTCCACCAAACAGGACAAGCTTGCTTGTGTTATAGTTTTGGAGAAAAATGTGTTCATTTCATGTATGCGCAAAATGCCTTTGAAATGGCTTTAAAATGAATTTGGAGCATGGAGACGATTATCTCAGGATGGCAATATAAACAAACGAAACTTTTAGTAGATTTCTACTTATTTTATTAAATATTATCTCCACCAAACAGGACAAGCTTGCATCTGTTATAGTTTTGGAGAAAAATGTGTTCATTTCATGTATGCGCGAAATGCCTTAAAAATGGCTTTAAAATGGATTTGGAGCATGGAGACGATTATCTCGGGATTGCAATATAACCAAACAAAACTTTTAGTGGATTTCTACCTATTTTATTAAATATCATCTCCACCAAACAGGACAAGCTTGCATCTGTTATAGTTTTGGAGAAAAATGTGTTCATTTCATGTATGCGCGAAATGCCTTAAAAATGGCTTTAAAATGGATTTGGAGCATGGAGACGATTATCTCGGGATTGCAAGATAACCAAACAAAACTTTTAGTGGATTTCTACTTATTTTATTAAATATCATCTCCACCAAACAGGACAAGCTTGCATCTGTTATAGTTTTGGAGAAAAATGTGTTCATTTCATGTATGCGCGAAATGCCTTAAAAATGGCTTTAAAATGGATTTGGAGCATGGAGACGATTATCTCGGGATTGCAAGATAACCAAACAAAACTTTTAGTGGATTTCTACTTATTTTATTAAATATCATCTCCACCAAACAGGACAAGCTTGCATCTGTTATAGTTTTGGAGAAAAATGTGTTCATTTCATGTATGCGCGAAATGCCTTAAAAATGGCTTTAAAATGGATTTGGAGCATGGAGACGATTATCTCGGGATTGCAAGATAACCAAGCAAAACTTTTAGTGGATTTCTACTTATTTTATTAAATATCATCTCCACCAAACAGGACAAGCTTGCATCTGTTATAGTTTTGGAGAAAAATGTGTTCATTTCATGTATGCGCGAAATGCCTTAAAAATGGCTTTAAAATGGATTTGGAGCATGGAGACGATTATCTCGGGTTTGCAAGATAACCAAACAAAACTTTTAGTGGATTTCTACTTATTTTATTAAATATAATCTCCACCAAACATGACAAGCTTGCATCTGTTATAGTTTTGGAGAAAAATGTGTTCATTTCATGTATGCGCGAAATGCCTTAAAAATGGCTTTAAAATGGATTTGGAGCATGGAGACGATTATCTCGGGATTGCAAGATAACCAAACAAAACTTTTAGTGGATTTCTACTTATTTTATTAAATATCATCTCCACCAAACAGGACAAGCTTGCATCTGTTATAGTTTTGGAGAAAAATGTGTTCATTTCATGTATGCGCGAAATGCCTTAAAAATGGCTTTAAAATGGATTTGGAGCATGGAGACGATTATCTCGGGATTGCAAGATAACCAAACAAAACTTTTAGTGGATTTCTACTTATTTTATTAAATATCATCTCCACCAAACAGGACAAGCTTGCATGTGTTATAGTTTTGGAGAAAAATGTGTTCATTTCATGTATGCGCAAAATGCCTTTGAAATGGCTTTAAAATGGATTTGGAGCATGGAGACGATTATCTCAGGATGGCAATATAAACAAACGAAACTTTTAGTAGATTTCTACTTATTTTATTAAATATTATCTCGACCAAACAGGACAAGCTTGCATCTGTTATAGTTTTGGAGAAAAATGTGTTCATTTCATGTATGCGCGAAATGCCTTAAAAATGGCTTTAAAATGGATTTGGAGCATGGAGACGATTATCTCGGGATTGCAAGATAACCAAACAAAACTTTTAGTGGATTTCTACTTATTTTATTAAATATCATCTCCACCAAACAGGACAAGCTTGCATCTGTTATAGTTTTGGAGAAAAATGTGTTCATTTCATGTATGCGCGAAATGCCTTAAAAATGGCTTTAAATGGATTTGGAGCATGGAGACGATTATTTCGGGATTGCAATATAACCAAACAAAACTTTTAGTGGATTTCTACTTATTTTATTAAATATCATCTCCACCAAACAGGACAAGCTTGCATCTGTTATAGTTTTGGAGAAAAAAGTGTTCATTTCATGTATGCGCGAAATGCCTTAAAAATGGCTTTAAAATGGATTTGAAGCATGGAGACGATTATCTCGGGATTGCAAGATAACCAAACAAAACTTTTAGTGGATTTCTACTTATTTTATTAAATATCATCTCCACCAAACAGGACAAGCTTGCATCTGTTATAGTTTTGGAGAAAAATGTGTTCATTTCATGTATGCGCGAAATGCCTTAAAAATGGCTTTAAAATGGATTTGGAGCATGGAGACGATTATCTCGGGATTGCAAGATAACCAAACAAAACTTTTAGTGGATTTCTACTTATTTTATTAAATATCATCTCCACCAAACAGGACAAGCTTGCATCTGTTATAGTTTTGGAGAAAAATGTGTTCATTTCATGTATGCGCGAAATGCCTTAAAAATGGCTTTAACCCCTTCACGACCGCGGGCCGTAAAATTACGTCCTATTTTAACGTGACTTAACGACCAGGGACGTAATTTTACGGCCTAAACTTCATTTGATTGCCGTGGCCATAGCAACGGCTTTCAAATGATGTCCCCTGCTGTTTCTTACAGCAGGGGACCTTTGCTTGACCCCAGGGGGGCGGCATCGCCACCCCCTATCGACGATCGATGTGATTGGCTGTTCAAATCTGAACCGCCAACCACATCGATCGCACTAATTTCGGCAAAAATAATGCCCGAATTAGTGCGATCCTGTGAGATCCAGCTATGAGATGCCGCAGCTGCAGCAGCATATCATAGGTGGACCTCAAACATGCCGCCCCCAGCCCCTGCAGCACTGATTGGAGCGATCGTGCTATGACGCGCAATCGCTCCAATCAGTGTGCAGTGGGGCGGTCTGATCTGCCGGTGGCCGCCCTCCCCAGGCCTGTGCTGGCCTGCGAGCCCTCCCCCAACATGGCTGCAGAGTGCAGTGGCTGGTACTTGTGGTACCACGCCACCGCTGCTGCCGCCGCCGCCGCCTCTGATGTCTCCGCCGCTGCAGCTCTAATGGTAAGTATTCCGCTCCCTGCGCGCTCCCGTGAAGGCCCCTGCGCGCTCCCGTGAAGGCCCCTGCCCGTGCCCCCCCCGATCTGCCCCCCTACGCCCCGATCTGCCCCCCTACGCCCCGATCTGCCCCCCCGGCATCCCGATCTGCTACCACCGCTGCTGCTGAGGTCACCGCTGCTGCTGCAAAGTGAGTACTGTGCTCACTTTGCAGCCCGTGCGCGCTCCCGTGGTGCCCCTGCGCGCTGCCGTCATAGCCCCTGCCGTGCCCCCCCCGCGATCTGCTCCCCCCAACCCCCCCCCCCCCCCCCCCGACATCCCGATCCGCTCCCCCCGCGATCTGACTGCCTCCCCCATTATTTCTATTCTGCTTCTGCAGCTCCCTCTCCGGTCTCCCCCTCTGCTCTCCCCCCCCTCCCCCTCTGCTCTCCCCCCTCCCCCTCTGCTCTAACCCCCCCCCCCTCTGCTCTCACCCCCCCCCTCTCCCCCTCTGCTCTCCCCCGACGTCCTCTTACCTGTCTTCACCGGCCTGATCACATCTGCGTCCATCGCTGGGTCCTTCCTGGGCATTCTGCTGATCTGCCTGCTGCTCCTGTAAAGCTGTCCATCTCTCTGCCATCTGTTCCTCTGCAGCTCTTCTGGTCAGTGATCCTCCTGCTAGTCCTCTGGGTACTGTGAGTATAACTTTTTTTTTTTTTCCGTATCCCCTGTCAATTTTTACACCTCATCCGTCCGTGCGTCCCGCCAAGCGCTGATCAGGGATGCAGATAACGGATCGGCATCCCTGCTCAATTTTTGGCGTGACTTTTTTTTTTCCGTATCCCCGACGCTTTTTGTATCGCATCCATCCGTGCGTCCCGCCAAGCGCTGATCAGGGATGCAGATAACGGATCGGCATCCATGGTCAATTTTTGGCGTGACTTTTTTTTCCGTATTCACGACGCTTTTTGTATCGCATCCGTCCGTGCGTCCCGCCAAGCGCTGATCAGGGATGCAGATAACGGATCGGCATCCATGGTCAATTTTTGGCGTGACTTTTTTTTCCGTATTCACGACGCTTTTTGTATCGCATCGGTCCGTGCGTCCCGCCGAGTGCTGATCAGGGATGCAGATAATGGATCGGCATCCATGGTCAGTTTTTGGCGTGACTTTTTTTTCCGTATCCCCGACGCTTTTTGTATCGCATCCGTCCGTGCGTCCCGCCAAGCGCTGATCAGGGATGCACAGAACGGATCGGCATCCATGGTCAATTTTTGGCGTGACTTTTTTCCGTATTCACGACGCTTTTTGTATCGCATCCGTCCGTGCGTCCCGCCAAGCGCTGATCAGGGATGCACATAACGGATCGGCATCCCTGCTCAATTTTTGGCGTGACTTTTTTCCGTATTTGCGACGCTTTTTGTATCGCATCCGTCCGTGCGTCCCGCCAAGCGCTGATCAGGGATGCACATAACGTATCTGCATCCATGGTCAATTTTTGGCGTGACTTTTTTTTTTACGTATCCCCGACGCTTTTTTTTATCGCATCCGACCGTGCGTCCTGCAGCGGCCGATCAGTGCACTGCGTCTGTGCGTTTGAAAAGTCAAATGGCGCTCCTTCTCTTCTGAGCCCCGCCATTTGCCCAAACAATTACTTTCCACCACATATGAGGTATCTGCGTACTCAGGAGAAATTGCACAATACGTTTTATGGTGCATTTTTTCCTGATAGCCTTGTGAAAAAAAAAGCTACCTAGTTGAAGCAACCGTTTTGTGGTAAAAAAAAAATTTTTTCTTTTCACGGCTCAACGCTATAAACTTCTGTGAAGCCCCCAGGTGTTCAAAGTGCTCACCAAACATCTAGAAAAATTATTTGAGGGCTCTAGTTTCCAAAATGGTGTCACTTGTGGGGGAGCTCCACTGTTTAGGCACCATAGGGGGTCTCCAAACGTGACATGGCGTCCGCTAATGATTCCAACCAATTTTGCTGTCAAATGGCGCTCCTTCTCTTCTGAGCCCCGCCATGCGCCCAAACAATTACTTTTCACCACATATGAGGTATCTGCGTACTCAGGAGAAAATGCACAATACATTTTATGGTGCATTTTTTCCTGATAGCCTTGTGAAAAAAAAAGCTACCTAGTTGAAGCAACCGTTTTGTGGTAAAAAAAATTTTTTTTCTTTTCACGGCTCAACGCTATAAACTTCTGTGAAGCCCCCAGGTGTTCAAAGTGCTCACCAAACATCTAGAAAAATTATTTGAGGGCTCTAGCTTCCAAAATGGTGTCACTTGTGGGGGAGCTCCACTGTTTAGGCACCATAGGGGGTCTCCAAACGTGACACGGTGTCCGCTAATGATTCCAACCAATTTTGCTGTCAAATGGCGCTCCTTCTCTTCTGAGCCCCGCCATGCGCCCAAACAATTACTTTCCACCACATATGAGGTATCTGCGTACTCAGGAGAAAATGCACAATACATTTTATGGTGCATTTTTTCCTGTTACCCTTGTGAAAAAAAAAAGCTACCTAGTTGAAGCAACCGTTTTGTGGTAAAAAATTTTTTTTTTCTTTTCACGGCTCAACGCTATAAACTTTTGTGAAGCCCCCAGGGGTTCAAAGTGCTCACCAAACATCTAGAAAAATTATTTGAGGCCTCTAGTTTCCAAAATGGGGTCACTTGTGGGGGAGCTCCATTGTTTAGGCACCTCAGGGGGTCTTCAAACCCGACATGGCGTCCGCTAACAGGTGCAGCTAATTTTGCACTCAAAATTTCAAATGGCGCTCCTTGCCTTCCGAGCACTGCTGTGTGTCCAAACATTTGATTTCCACCACATATGAGGTATCTGCATACTCAGGAGAAAATGCACAATACATTTTATGGTGCATTTTTTCCTGTTACCCTTGTGAAAAAAAAAGCTACCTAGTTGAAGCAACCGTTTTGTGGTAAAAAAAATTTTTTTTCTTTTCACGGCTCAACGCTATAAACTTTTGTGAAGCCCCCAGGTGTTCAAAGTGCTCACCAAACATCTAGAAAAATTATTTGAGGCCTCTAGTTTCCAAAATGGGGTCACTTGTGGGGGAGCTCCATTGTTTAGGCACCTCAGGGGGTCTTCAAACCCGACATGGCGTCCGCTAACAGGTGCAGCTAATTTTGCACTCAAAAATTCAAATGGCGCTCCTTGCCTTCCGAGCACTGCTGTGTGTCCAAACATTTGATTTCCACCACATATGAGGTATCTGCGTACTCAGGAGAAAATGCACAATACATTTTATGGTGCATTTTTTCCTGTTACCCTTGTGAAAAAAAAAGCTACCTAGTTGAAGCAACCGTTTTGTGGTAAAAAATTTTTTTTTTCTTTTCACGGCTCAACGCTATAAACTTTTGTGAAGCCCCCAGGGGTTCAAAGTGCTCACCAAACATCTAGAAAAATTATTTGAGGCCTCTAGTTTCCAAAATGGGGTCACTTATGGGGGAGCTCCATTGTTTAGGCACCTCAGGGGGTCTTCAAACCCGACATGGCGTCCGCTAATGAGTGCAGCTAATTTTGCGTTCAAAAATTCAAATGGCGCTCCTTCCCTTCCGAGCTCTGCCGTGCGCCCAAACAATTGATTTTTACCACATATGGGGTATCAGCGTACTCAGGAGAACATGCACAATAAATTGTATTGTGTACTTTCTCTTTTCTCCCTTGTAAAAATGAAAATTTTATGGCTAAAGTAACATTTTTGTGTTAAAAAGTAAAATTTTCATTTTTTCCTTCCACATTGCTTTGGTTCCTGTGAAGCACCTAAAGGGTTAATAATCTTATTGGATGTGGTTTTGAGCAGTGTGAGGGGTGTAGTTTTTAGAATGGGGTCACTTTTGGGTATTTTCTGTCACATCGGCCTCTCAAAGTCACTTCAAATGTGATGTGGTCCCTAAAAAAATTATTTTGTAAATTTTGTTGGAAAAATGAGAATTTGCTGATGACCTTTGACCCCTTCTAACTTCCTAACGGAAAAAAAATTTGTTTCGAAAATTGCGCTGATGTAAAGTAGACAAGTGGGAAATGTTATTTAGTAACTATTTTGTGTGACATATCTCTCAGATTTATGGGCATAAATTTTCAAAGTTTGAAATTTGCGAAATTTTCAAAATTTTCGCCAAATTTCCTAAATTTTCACAAATAAACGCAAAAAATATCGGCCTCAATTTACCACTGACATGAAGTACAATATGTCACGAAAAAACAATCTCAGAATCGCCAGGATCCGTTGAAGCGTCCCAGAGTTATAACCTGTCAAAGTGACACTGGTCAGAATTGCAAAAAATGGCCCGGTCATTAGGGTGTTTTAGTGGCCGGGGGTGAAGGGGTTAAAATGGATTTGGAGCATGGAGACGATTATCTCGGGATTGCAAGATAACCAAACAAAACTTTTAGTGGATTTCTACTTATTTTATTAAATATCATCTCCACCAAACAGGACAAGCTTGCATCTGTTATAGTTTTGGAGAAAAATGTGTTCATTTCATGTATGCGCGAAATGCCTTAAAAATGGCTTTAAAATGGATTTGGAGCATGGAGACGATTATCTCGGGATTGCAAGATAACCAAACAAAACTTTTAGTGGATTTCTACTTATTTTATTAAATATCATCTCCAACAAACAGGACAAGCTTGCATCTGTTATAGTTTTGGAGAAAAATGTGTTCATTTCATGTATGCGCGAAATGCCTTAAAAATGGCTTTAAAATGGATTTGGAGCATGGAGACGATTATCTCGGGATTGCAAGATAACCAAACAAAACTTTTAGTGGATTTCTACTTATTTTATTAAATATCATCTCCACCAAACAGGACAAGCTTGCATCTGTTAAAGTTTTGGAGAAAAATGTGTTCATTTCATGTATGCGCGAAATGCCTTAAAAATGGCTTTAAAATGGATTTGGAGCATGGAGACGATTATCTCGGGATTGCAAGATAACCAAACAAAACTTTTAGTGGATTTCTACTTATTTTATTAAATATCATCTCCACCAAACAGGACAAGCTTGCATCTGTTATAGTTTTGGAGAAAAATGTGTTCATTTCATGTATGCGCGAATTGCCTTAAAAATGGCTTTAAAATGGATTTGGAGCATGGAGACGATTATCTCGGGATTGCAAGATAACCAAACAAAACTTTTAGTGGATTTCTACTTATTTTATTAAATATCATCTCCACCAAACAGGACAAGCTTGCATCTGTTATAGTTTTGGAGAAAAATGTGTTCATTTCATGTATGCGCGAAATGCCTTAAAAATGGCTTTAAAATGGATTTGGAGCATGGAGACGATTATCTCGGGATTGCAAGATAACCAAACAAAACTTTTAGTGGATTTCTACTTATTTTATTAAATATCATCTCCACCAAACAGGACAAGCTTGCATCTGTTATAGTTTTGGAGAAAAATGTGTTCATTTCATGTATGCGCGAAATGCCTTAAAAATGGCTTTAAAATGGATTTGGAGCATGGAGACGATTATCTCGGGATTGCAAGATAACCAAACAAAACTTTTAGTGGATTTCTACTTATTTTATTAAATATCATCTCCACCAAACAGGACAAGCTTGCATCTGTTATAGTTTTGGAGAAAAATGTGTTTATTTCATGTATGCGCGAAATGCCTTAAAAATGGCTTTAAAATGGATTTGGAGCATGGAGACGATTATCTCGGGATTGCAAGATAACCAAACAAAACGTTTAGTGGATTTCTACTTATTTTATTAAATATCATCTCCACCAAACAGGACAAGCTTGCATGTGTTATAGTTTTGGAGAAAAATGTGTTCATTTCATGTATGCGCAAAATGCCTTTGAAATGGCTTTAAAATGGATTTGGAGCATGGAGACGATTATCTCGGGATTGCAAGATAACCAAACAAAACTTTTAGTGGATTTCTACTTATTTTATTAAATATCATCTCCACCAAACAGGACAAGCTTGCATGTGTTATAGTTTTGGAGAAAAATGTGTTCATTTCATGTATGCGCAAAATGCCTTTGAAATGGCTTTAAAATGGATTTGGAGCATGGAGACGATTATCTCGGGATTGCAAGATAACCAAACAAAACTTTTAGTGGATTTCTACTTATTTTATTAAATATCATCTCCACCAAACAGGACAAGCTTGCATCTGTTATAGTTTTGGAGAAAAATGTGTTCATTTCATGTATGCGCGAAATGCCTTAAAAATGGCTTTAAAATGGATTTGGAGCATGGAGACGATTATCTCGGGATTGCAAGATAACCAAACAAAACTTTTAGTGGATTTCTACTTATTTTATTAAATATCATCTCCACCAAACAGGACAAGCTTGCATCTGTTATAGTTTTGGAGAAAAATGTGTTCATTTCATGTATGCGCGAAATGCCTTAAAAATGGCTTTAAAATGGATTTGGAGCATGGAGACGATTATCTCGGGATTGCAAGATAACCAAACAAAACTTTTAGTGGATTTCTACTTATTTTATTAAATATCATCTCCACCAAACAGGACAAGCTTGCATCTGTTATAGTTTTGGAGAAAAATGTGTTCATTTCATGTATGCGCGAAATGCCTTAAAAATGGCTTTAAAATGGATTTGGAGCATGGAGACGATTATCTCGGGATTGCAAGATAACCAAACAAAACTTTTAGTGGATTTCTACTTATTTTATTAAATATCATCTCCACCAAACAGGACAAGCTTGCATATGTTATAGTTTTGGAGAAAAATGTGTTCATTTCATGTATGCGCAAAATGCCTTTGAAATGGCTTTAAAATGGATTTGGAGCATGGAGACGATTATCTCAGGATGGCAATATAAACAAACGAAACTTTTAGTAGATTTCTACTTATTTTATTAAATATCATCTCCACCAAACAGGACAAGCTTGCATCTGTTATAGTTTTGGAGAAAAATGTGTTCATTTCATGTATGCGCGAAATGCCTTAAAAATGGCTTTAAAATGGATTTGGAGCATGGAGACGATTATCTCGGGATTGCAAGATAACCAAACAAAGCTTTTAGTGGATTTCTACTTATTTTATTAAATATCATCTCCACCAAACAGGACAAGCTTGCATCTGTTATAGTTTTGGAGAAAAATGTGTTCATTTCATGTATGCGCGAAATGCCTTAAAAATGGCTTTAAAATGGATTTGGAGCATGGAGACGATTATCTCGGGATTGCAAGATAACCAAACAAAACTTTTAGTGGATTTCTACTTATTTTATTAAATATCATCTCCACCAAACAGGACAAGCTTGCATCTGTTATAGTTTTGGAGAAAAATGTGTTCATTTCATGTATGCGCGAAATGCCTTAAAAATGGCTTTAAAATGGATTTGGAGCATGGAGACGATTATCTCGGGATTGCAAGATAACCAAACAAAACTTTTAGTGGATTTCTACTTATTTTATTAAATATCATCTCCACCAAACAGGACAAGCTTGCATGTGTTATAGTTTTGGAGAAAAATGTGTTCATTTCATGTATGCGCAAAATGCCTTTGAAATGGCTTTAAAATGGATTTGGAGCATGGAGACGATTATCTCAGGATGGCAATATAAACAAACGAAACTTTTAGTAGATTTCTACTTATTTTATTAAATATCATCTCCACCAAACAGGACAAGCTTGCATCTGTTATAGTTTTGGAGAAAAATGTGTTCATTTCATGTATGCGCGAAATGCCTTAAAAATGGCTTTAAAATGGATTTGGAGCATGGAGACGATTATCTCGGGATTGCAAGATAACCAAACAAAACTTTTAGTGGATTTCTACTTATTTTATTAAATATCATCTCCACCAAACAGGACAAGCTTGCATCTGTTATAGTTTTGGAGAAAAATGTGTTCATTTCATGTATGCGCGAAATGCCTTAAAAATGGCTTTAAAATGGATTTGGAGCATGGAGACGATTATCTCGGGATTGCAAGATAACCAAACAAAACTTTTAGTGGATTTCTACTTATTTTATTAAATATCATCTCCACCAAACAGGACAAGCTTGCATCTGTTATAGTTTTGGAGAAAAATGTGTTCATTTCATGTATGCGCAAAATGCCTTTGAAATGGCTTTAAAATGGATTTGGAGCATGGAGACGATTATCTCGGGATTGCAAGATAACCAAACAAAACTTTTAGTGGATTTCTACTTATTTTATTAAATATCATCTCCACCAAACAGGACAAGCTTGCATCTGTTATAGTTTTGGAGAAAAATGTGTTCATTTCATGTATGCGCGAAATGCCTTAAAAATGGCTTTAAAATGGATTTGGAGCATGGAGACGATTATCTCGGGATTGCAAGATAACCAAACAAAACTTTTAGTGGATTTCTACTTATTTTATTAAATATCATCTCCACCAAACAGGACAAGCTTGCATCTGTTATAGTTTTGGAGAAAAATGTGTTCATTTCATGTATGCGCGAAATGCCTTAAAAATGGCTTTAAAATGGATTTGGAGCATGGAGACGATTATCTCGGGATTGCAAGATAACCAAACAAAACTTTTAGTGGATTTCTACTTATTTTATTAAATATCATCTCCACCAAACAGGACAAGCTTGCATGTGTTATAGTTTTGGAGAAAAATGTGTTCATTTCATGTATGCGCAAAATGCCTTTGAAATGGCTTTAAAATGGATTTGGAGCATGGAGACGATTATCTCGGGATTGCAAGATAACCAAACAAAACTTTTAGTGGATTTCTACTTATTTTATTAAATATCATCTCCACCAAACAGGACAAGCTTGCATCTGTTATAGTTTTGGAGAAAAATGTGTTCATTTCATGTATGCGCGAAATGCCTTAAAAATGGCTTTAAAATGGATTTGGAGCATGGAGACGATTATCTCGGGATTGCAATATAACCAAACAAAACTTTTAGTGGATTTCTACTTATTTTATTAAATATCATCTCCACCAAACAGGACAAGCTTGCATGTGTTATAGTTTTGGAAAAAAATGTGTTCATTTCATGTATGCGCAAAATGCCTTTGAAATGGCTTTAAAATGGATTTGGAGCATGGAGACGATTATCTCAGGATGGCAATATAAACAAACGAAACTTTTAGTAGATTTCTACTTATTTTATTAAATATTATCTCCACCAAACAGGACAAGCTTGCATCTGTTATAGTTTTGGAGAAAAATGTGTTCATTTCATGTATGCGCGAAATGCCTTAAAAATGGCTTTAAAATGGATTTGGAGCATGGAGACGATTATCTCGGGATTGCAAGATAACCAAACAAAACTTTTAGTGGATTTCTACTTATTTTATTAAATATCATCTCCACCAAACAGGACAAGCTTGCATCTGTTATAGTTTTGGAGAAAAATGTGTTCATTTTATGTATGCGCGAAATGCCTTAAAAATGGCTTTAAAATGGATTTGGAGCATGGAGACGATTATCTCGGGATTGCAAGATAACCAAACAAAACTTTTAGTGGATTTCTACTTATTTTATTAAATATCATCTCCACCAAACAGGACAAGCTTGCATCTGTTATAGTTTTGGAGAAAAATGTGTTCATTTCATGTGTGCGCGAAATGCCTTAAAAATGGCTTTAAAATGGATTTGGAGCATGGAGACGATTATCTCGGGATTGCAAGATAACCAAACAAAAATTTTAGTGGATTTCTACTTATTTTATTAAATATCATCTCCACCAAACAGGACAAGCTTGCATCATGTGTTATAGTTTTGGAGAAAAATGTGTTCATTTCATGTATGCGCGAAATGCCTTAAAAATGGCTTTAAAATGGATTTGGAGCATGGAGACGATTATCTCGGGATTGCAAGATAACCAAACAAAACTTTTAGTGGATTTCTACTTATTTTATTAAATATCATCTCCACCAAACAGGACAAGCTTGCATCTGTTATAGTTTTGGAGAAAAATGTGTTTATTTCATGTATGCGCGAAATGCCTTAAAAATGGCTTTAAAATGGATTTGGAGCATGGAGACGATTATCTCGGGATTGCAAGATAACCAAACAAAACTTTTAGTGGATTTCTACTTATTTTAATAAATATCATCTCCACCAAACAGGACAAGCTTGCATGTGTTATAGTTTTGGAGAAAAATGTGTTCATTTCATGTATGCGCAAAATGCCTTTGAAATGGCTTTAAAATGGATTTGGAGCATGGAGACGATTATCTCAGGATGGCAATATAAACAAACGAAACTTTTAGTAGATTTCTACTTATTTTATTAAATATTATCTCCACCAAACAGGACAAGCTTGCATCTGTTATAGTTTTGGAGAAAAATGTGTTCATTTCATGTATGCGCGAAATGCCTTCAAAATGGCTTTAAAATGGATTTGGAGCATGGAGACGATTATCTCGGGATTGCAAGATAACCAAACAAAACTTTTAGTGGATTTCTACTTATTTTATTAAATATCATCTCCACCAAACAGGACAAGCTTGCATCTGTTATAGTTTTGGAGAAAAATGTGTTCATTTCATGTATGCGCGAAATGCCTTAAAAATGGCTTTAAAATGGATTTGGAGCATGGAGACGATTATCTCGGGATTGCAAGATAACCAAACAAAACTTTTAGTGGATTTCTACTTATTTTATTAAATATCATCTCCACCAAACAGGACAAGCTTGCATCTGTTATAGTTTTGGAGAAAAATGTGTTCATTTCATGTATGCGCGAAATGCCTTAAAAATGGCTTTAAAATGGATTTGGAGCATGGAGACGATTATCTCGGGATTGCAAGATAACCAAACAAAACTTTTAGTGGATTTCTACTTATTTTATTAAATATCATCTCCACCAAACAGGACAAGCTTGCATCTGTTATAGTTTTGGAGAAAAATGTGTTTATTTCATGTATGCGCGAAATGCCTTAAAAATGGCTTTAAAATGGATTTGGAGCATGGAGACGATTATCTCGGGATTGCAAGATAACCAAACAAAACTTTTAGTGGATTTCTACTTATTTTATTAAATATCATCTCCACCAAACAGGACAAGCTTGCATGTGTTATAGTTTTGGAGAAAAATGTGTTCATTTCATGTATGCGCAAAATGCCTTTGAAATGGCTTTAAAATGGATTTGGAGCATGGAGACGATTATCTCAGGATGGCAATATAAACAAACGAAACTTTTAGTAGATTTCTACTTATTTTATTAAATATTATCTCCACCAAACAGGACAAGCTTGCATCTGTTATAGTTTTGGAGAAAAATGTGTTCATTTCATGTATGCGCGAAATGCCTTAAAAATGGCTTTAAAATGGATTTGGAGCATGGAGACAATTATCTCGGGATTGCAAGATAACCAAACAAAACTTTTAGTGGATTTCTACTTATTTTATTAAATATCATCTCCACCAAACAGGACAAGCTTGCATGTGTTATAGTTTTGGAGAAAAATGTGTTCATTTCATGTATGCGCAAAATGCCTTTGAAATGGCTTTAAAATGGATTTGGAGCATGGAGACGATTATCTCAGGATGGCAATATAAACAAACGAAACTTTTAGTAGATTTCTACTTATTTTATTAAATCTTATCTCCACCAAACAGGACAAGCTTGCATCTTAGTTTTGGAGAAAAATGTGTTCATTTCATGTATGCGCGAAATGCCTTAAAAATGGCTTTAAAATGGATTTGGAGCATGGAGACGATTATCTCGGGATTGCAAGATAACCAAACAAAACTTTTAGTGGATTTCTACTTATTTTATTAAATATCATCTCCACCAAACAGGACAAGCTTGCATCTGTTATAGTTTTGGAGAAAAATGTGTTTATTTCATGTATGCGCGAAATGCCTTAAAAATGGCTTTAAAATGGATTTGGAGCATGGAGACGATTATCTCGGGATTGCAAGATAACCAAACAAAACTTTTAGTGGATTTCTACTTATTTTATTAAATATCATCTCCACCAAACAGGACAAGCTTGCATCTGTTATAGTTTTGGAGAAAAATGTGTTCATTTCATGTATGCGCGAAATGCCTTTGAAATGGCATTAAAATGGATTTGGAGCATGGAGACGATTATCTCGGGATTGCAAGATAACCAAACAAAACTTTTAGTGGATTTCTACTTATTTTATTAAATATCATCTCCACCAAACAGGACAAGCTTGCATCTGTTATAGTTTTGGAGAAAAATGTGTTCATTTCATGTATGCGCGAAATGCCTTAAAAATGGCTTTAAAATGGATTTGGAGCATGGAGACGATTATCTCGGGATTGCAAGATAACCAAACAAAACTTTTAGTGGATTTCTACTTATTTTATTAAATATCATCTCCACCAAACAGGACAAGCTTGCATCTGTTATAGTTTTGGAGAAAAATGTGTTCATTTCATGTATGCGCGAAATGCCTTAAAAATGGCTTTAAAATGGATTTGGAGCATGGAGACGATTATCTCGGGATTGCAAGATAACCAAACAAAACTTTTAGTGGATTTCTACTTATTTTATTAAATATCATCTCCACCAAACAGGACAAGCTTGCATCTGTTATAGTTTTGGAGAAAAATGTGTTTATTTCATGTATGCGCGAAATGCCTTAAAAATGGCTTTAAAATGGATTTGGAGCATGGAGACGATTATCTCGGGATTGCAAGATAACCAAACAAAACTTTTAGTGGATTTCTACTTATTTTATTAAATATCATCTCCACCAAACAGGACAAGCTTGCATGTGTTATAGTTTTGGAGAAAAATGTGTTCATTTCATGTATGCGCAAAATGCCTTTGAAATGGCTTTAAAATGGATTTGGAGCATGGAGACGATTATCTCAGGATGGCAATATAAACAAACGAAACTTTTAGTAGATTTCTACTTATTTTATTAAATATTATCTCCACCAAACAGGACAAGCTTGCATCTGTTATAGTTTTGGAGAAAAATGTGTTCATTTCATGTATGCGCGAAATGCCTTAAAAATGGCTTTAAAATGGATTTGGAGCATGGAGACGATTATCTCGGGATTGCAAGATAACCAAACAAAACTTTTAGTGGATTTCTACTTATTTTATTAAATATCATCTCCACCAAACAGGACAAGCTTGCATCTGTTATAGTTTTGGAGAAAAATGTGTTCATTTCATGTATGCGCGAAATGCCTTAAAAATGGCTTTAAAATGGATTTGGAGCATGGAGACGGTTATCTCGGGATTGCAAGATAACCAAACAAAACTTTTAGTTAATTTCTACTTATTTTATTAAATATCATCTCCACCAAACAGGACAAGCTTGCATCTGTTATAGTTTTGGAGAAAAATGTGTTCATTTCATGTATGCGCGAAATGCCTTAAAAATGGCTTTAAAATGGATTTGGAGCATGGAGACGATTATCTCGGGATTGCAAGATAACCAAACAAAACTTTTAGTGGATTTCTACTTATTTTATTAAATATCATTTCCACCAAACAGGACAAGCTTGCATGTGTTATAGTTTTGGAGAAAAATGTGTTCATTTCATGTATGCGCAAAATGCCTTTGAAATGGCTTTAAAATGAATTTGGAGCATGGAGACGATTATCTCAGGATGGCAATATAAACAAACGAAACTTTTAGTAGATTTCTACTTATTTTATTAAATATTATCTCCACCAAACAGGACAAGCTTGCATCTGTTATAGTTTTGGAGAAAAATGTGTTCATTTCATGTATGCGCGAAATGCCTTAAAAATGGCTTTAAAATGGATTTGGAGCATGGAGACGATTATCTCGGGATTGCAATATAACCAAACAAAACTTTTAGTGGATTTCTACCTATTTTATTAAATATCATCTCCACCAAACAGGACAAGCTTGCATCTGTTATAGTTTTGGAGAAAAATGTGTTCATTTCATGTATGCGCGAAATGCCTTAAAAATGGCTTTAAAATGGATTTGGAGCATGGAGACGATTATCTTGGGATTGCAAGATAACCAAACAAAACTTTTAGTGGATTTCTACTTATTTTATTAAATATCATCTCCACCAAACAGGACAAGCTTGCATCTGTTATAGTTTTGGAGAAAAATGTGTTCATTTCATGTATGCGCGAAATGCCTTAAAAATGGCTTTAAAATGGATTTGGAGCATGGAGACGATTATCTCGGGATTGCAAGATAACCAAACAAAACTTTTAGTGGATTTCTACTTATTTTATTAAATATCATCTCCACCAAACAGGACAAGCTTGCATCTGTTATAGTTTTGGAGAAAAATGTGTTCATTTCATGTATGCGCGAAATGCCTTAAAAATGGCTTTAAAATGGATTTGGAGCATGGAGACGATTATCTCGGGATTGCAAGATAACCAAACAAAACTTTTAGTGGATTTCTACTTATTTTATTAAATATCATCTCCACCAAACAGGACAAGCTTGCATCTGTTATAGTTTTGGAGAAAAATGTGTTCATTTCATGTATGCGCGAAATGCCTTAAAAATGGCTTTAAAATGGATTTGGAGCATGGAGACGATTATCTCGGGTTTGCAAGATAACCAAACAAAACTTTTAGTGGATTTCTACTTATTTTATTAAATATCATCTCCACCAAACAGGACAAGCTTGCATCTGTTATAGTTTTGGAGAAAAATGTGTTCATTTCATGTATGCGCGAAATGCCTTAAAAATGGCTTTAAAATGGATTTGGAGCATGGAGACGATTATCTCGGGATTGCAAGATAACCAAACAAAACTTTTAGTGGATTTCTACTTATTTTATTAAATATCATCTCCACCAAACAGGACAAGCTTGCATCTGTTATAGTTTTGAAAAAAAATGTGTTCATTTCATGTATGCGCGAAATGCCTTAAAAATGGCTTTAAAATGGATTTGGAGCATGGAGACGATTATCTCGGGATTGCAAGATAACCAAACAAAACTTTTAGTGGATTTCTACTTATTTTATTAAATATCATCTCCACCAAACAGGACAAGCTTGCATCTGTTATAGTTTTGGAGAAAAATGTGTTTATTTCATGTATGCGCGAAATGCCTTAAAAATGGCTTTAAAATGGATTTGGAGCATGGAGACGATTATCTCGGGATTGCAAGATAACCAAACAAAACTTTTAGTGGATTTCTACTTATTTTATTAAATATCATCTCCACCAAACAGGACAAGCTTGCATGTGTTATAGTTTTGGAGAAAAATGTGTTCATTTCATGTATGCGCAAAATGCCTTTGAAATGGCTTTAAAATGGATTTGGAGCATGGAGACGATTATCTCAGGATGGCAATATAAACAAACGAAACTTTTAGTAGTTTTCTACTTATTTTATTAAATATTATCTCCACCAAACAGGACAAGCTTGCATCTGTTATAGTTTTGGAGAAAAATGTGTTCATTTTATGTATGCGCGAAATGCCTTAAAAATGGCTTTAAAATGGATTTGGAGCATGGAGACGATTATCTCGGGATTGCAAGATAACCAAACAAAACTTTTAGTGGATTTCTACTTATTTTATTAAATATCATCTCCACCAAACAGGACAAGCTTGCATCTGTTATAGTTTTGGAGAAAAATGTGTTCATTTCATGTATGCGCGAAATGCCTTAAAAATGGCTTTAAAATGGATTTGGAGCATGGAGACGATTATCTCGGGATTGCAAGATAACCAAACAAAACTTTTAGTGGATTTCTACTTATTTTATTAAATATCATCTCCACCAAACAGGACAAGCTTGCATCTGTTATAGTTTTGGAGAAAAATGTGTTCATTTCATGTATGCGCGAAATGCCTTAAAAATGGCTTTAAAATGGATTTGGAGCATGGAGACGATTATCTCGGGATTGCAAGATAACCAAACAAAACTTTTAGTGAATTTCTACTTATTTTATTAAATATCATCTCCACCAAACAGGACAAGCTTGCATCTGTTATAGTTTTGGAGAAAAATGTGTTCATTTCATGTATGCGCGAAATGCCTTAAAAATAACTTTAAAATGGATTTGGAGCATGGAGACGATTATCTCGGGATTGCAAGATAACCAAACAAAACTTTTAGTGGATTTCTACTTATTTTATTAAATATCATCTCCACCAAACAGGACAAGCTTGCATGTGTTATAGTTTTGGAGAAAAATGTGTTCATTTCATGTATGCGCAAAATGCCTTTGAAATGGCTTTAAAATGGATTTGGAGCATGGAGACGATTATCTCAGGATGGCAATATAAACAAACGAAACTTTTAGTAGATTTCTACTTATTTTATTAAATATTATCTCGACCAAACAGGACAAGCTTGCATCTGTTATAGTTTTGGAGAAAAATGTGTTCATTTCATGTATGCGCGAAATGCCTTAAAAAAGGCTTTAAAATGGATTTGGAGCATGGAGACGATTATCTCGGGATTGCAAGATAACCAAACAAAACTTTTAGTGGATTTCTACTTATTTTATTAAATATCATCTCCACCAAACAGGACAAGCTTGCATCTGTTATAGTTTTGGAGAAAAATGTGTTCATTTCATGTATGCGCGAAATGCCTTAAAAATGGCTTTAAAATGGATTTGGAGCATGGAGACGATTATCTCGGGATTGCAATATAACCAAACAAAACTTTTAGTGGATTTCTACTTATTTTATTAAATATCATCTCCACCAAACAGGACAAGCTTGCATCTGTTATAGTTTTGGAGAAAAATGTGTTCATTTCATGTATGCGCGAAATGCCTTAAAAATGGCTTTAAAATGGATTTGGAGCATGGAGACGATTATCTCGGGATTGCAAGATAACCAAACAAAACTTTTAGTGGATTTCTACTTATTTTATTAAATATCATCTCCACCAAACAGGACAAGCTTGCATCTGTTATAGTTTTGGAGAAAAATGTGTTCATTTCATGTATGCGCGAAATGCCTTAAAAATGGCTTTAAAATGGATTTGGAGCATGGAGACGATTATCTCGGGATTGCAAGATAACCAAACAAAACTTTTAGTGGATTTCTACTTATTTTATTAAATATCATCTCCACCAAACAGGATAAGCTTGCATCTGTTATAGTTTTGGAGAAAAATGTGTTCATTTCATGTATGCGCGAAATGCCTTAAAAATGGCTTTAAAATGGATTTGGAGCATGGAGACGATTATCTCGGGATTGCAAGATAACCAAACAAAACTTTTAGTGGATTTCTACTTATTTTATTAAATATCATCTCCACCAAACAGGACAAGCTTGCATCTGTTATAGTTTTGGAGAAAAATGTGTTCATTTCATGTATGCGCGAAATGCCTTAAAAATGGCTTTAAAATGGATTTGGAGCATGGAGACGATTATCTCGGGATTGCAAGATAACCAAACAAAACTTTTAGTGGATTTCTACTTATTTTATTAAATATCATCTCCACCAAACAGGACAAGCTTGCATCTGTTATAGTTTTGGAGAAAAATGTGTTCATTTCATGTATGCGCGAAATGCCTTAAAAATGGCTTTAAAATGGATTTGGAGCATGGAGACGATTATCTCGGGATTGCAAGATAACCAAACAAAACTTTTAGTGGATTTCTACTTATTTTATTAAATATCATCTCCACCAAACAGGACAAGCTTGCATCTGTTATAGTTTTGGAGAAAAATGTGTTCATTTCATGTATGCGCGAAATGCCTTAAAAATGGCTTTAAAATGGATTTGGAGCATGGAGACGATTATCTCGGGATTGCAAGATAACCAAACAAAACTTTTAGTGGATTTCTACTTATTTTATTAAATATCATCTCCACCAAACAGGACAAGCTTGCATCTGTTATAGTTTTGGAGAAAAATGTGTTCATTTCATGTATGAGCGAAATGCCTTAAAAATGGCTTTAAAATGGATTTGGAGCATGGAGACGATTATCTCGGGATTGCAAGATAACCAAACAAAACTTTTAGTGGATTTCTACTTATTTTATTAAATATCATCTCCACCAAACAGGACAAGCTTGCATCTGTTATAGTTTTGGAGAAAAATGTGTTCATTTCATGTATGCGCGATTTGCTTTTAAAATGGCTTTAAAATGGATTTGGAGCATGGAGACGATTATCTCGGGATTGCAAGATAACCAAACAAAACTTTTAGTGGATTTCTACTTATTTTATTAAATATCATCTCCACCAAACAGGACAAGCTTGCATCTGTTATAGTTTTGGAGAAAAATGTGTTCATTTCATGTATGCGCGAAATGCCTTAAAAATGGCTTTAAAATGGATTTGGAGCATGGAGACGATTATCTCGGGATTGCAAGATAACCAAACAAAACTTTTAGTGGATTTCTACTTATTTTATTAAATATCATCTCCACCAAACAGGACAAGCTTGCATCTGTTATAGTTTTGGAGAAAAATGTGTTCATTTCATGTATGCGCGAAATGCCTTAAAAATGGCTTTAAAATGGATTTGGAGCATGGAGACGATTATCTCGGGATTGCAAGATAACCAAACAAAACTTTTAGTGGATTTCTACTTATTTTATTAAATATCATCTCCACCAAACAGGACAAGCTTGCATCTGTTATAGTTTTGGAGAAAAATGTGTTCATTTCATGTATGCGCGAAATGCCTTAAAAATGGCTTTAAAATGGATTTGGAGCATGGAGACGATTATCTCGGGTTTGCAAGATAACCAAACAAAACTTTTAGTGGATTTCTACTTATTTTATTAAATATCATCTCCACCAAACAGGACAAGCTTGCATCTGTTATAGTTTTGGAGAAAAATGTGTTCATTTCATGTATGCGCGAAATGCCTTAAAAATGGCTTTAAAATGGATTTGGAGCATGGAGACGATTATCTCGGGATTGCAAGATAACCAAACAAAACTTTTAGTGGATTTCTACTTATTTTATTAAATATCATCTCCACCAAACAGGACAAGCTTGCATCTGTTATAGTTTTGGAGAAAAATGTGTTCATTTCATGTATGCGCGAAATGCCTTAAAAATGGCTTTAAAATGGATTTGGAGCATGGAGACGATTATCTCGGGATTGCAAGATAACCAAACAAAACTTTTAGTGGATTTCTACTTATTTTATTAAATATCATCTCCACCAAACAGGACAAGCTTGCATCTGTTATAGTTTTGGAGAAAAATGTGTTTATTTCATGTATGCGCGAAATGCCTTAAAAATGGCTTTAAAATGGATTTGGAGCATGGAGACGATTATCTCGGGATTGCAAGATAACCAAACAAAACTTTTAGTGGATTTCTACTTATTTTATTAAATATCATCTCCACCAAACAGGACAAGCTTGCATGTGTTATAGTTTTGGAGAAAAATGTGTTCATTTCATGTATGCGCAAAATGCCTTTGAAATGGCTTTAAAATGGATTTGGAGCATGGAGACGATTATCTCAGGATGGCAATATAAACAAACGAAACTTTTAGTAGTTTTCTACTTATTTTATTAAATATTATCTCCACCAAACAGGACAAGCTTGCATCTGTTATAGTTTTGGAGAAAAATGTGTTCATTTTATGTATGCGCGAAATGCCTTAAAAATGGCTTTAAAATGGATTTGGAGCATGGAGACGATTATCTCGGGATTGCAAGATAACCAAACAAAACTTTTAGTGGATTTCTACTTATTTTATTAAATATCATCTCCACCAAACAGGACAAGCTTGCATCTGTTATAGTTTTGGAGAAAAATGTGTTCATTTCATGTATGAGCGAAATGCCTTAAAAATGGCTTTAAAATGGATTTGGAGCATGGAGACGATTATCTCGGGATTGCAAGATAACCAAACAAAACTTTTAGTGGATTTCTACTTATTTTATTAAATATCATCTCCACCAAACAGGACAAGCTTGCATCTGTTATAGTTTTGGAGAAAAATGTGTTCATTTCATGTATGCGCGATTTGCTTTTAAAATGGCTTTAAAATGGATTTGGAGCATGGAGACGATTATCTCGGGATTGCAAGATAACCAAACAAAACTTTTAGTGGATTTCTACTTATTTTATTAAATATCATCTCCACCAAACAGGACAAGCTTGCATCTGTTATAGTTTTGGAGAAAAATGTGTTCATTTCATGTATGCGCGAAATGCCTTAAAAATGGCTTTAAAATGGATTTGGAGCATGGAGACGATTATCTCGGGATTGCAAGATAACCAAACAAAACTTTTAGTGGATTTCTACTTATTTTATTAAATATCATCTCCACCAAACAGGACAAGCTTGCATCTGTTATAGTTTTGGAGAAAAATGTGTTCATTTCATGTATGCGCGAAATGCCTTAAAAATGGCTTTAAAATGGATTTGGAGCATGGAGACGATTATCTCGGGATTGCAAGATAACCAAACAAAACTTTTAGTGGATTTCTACTTATTTTATTAAATATCATCTCCACCAAACAGGACAAGCTTGCATCTGTTATAGTTTTGGAGAAAAATGTGTTCATTTCATGTATGCGCGAAATGCCTTAAAAATGGCTTTAAAATGGATTTGGAGCATGGAGACGATTATCTCGGGTTTGCAAGATAACCAAACAAAACTTTTAGTGGATTTCTACTTATTTTATTAAATATCATCTCCACCAAACAGGACAAGCTTGCATCTGTTATAGTTTTGGAGAAAAATGTGTTCATTTCATGTATGCGCGAAATGCCTTAAAAATGGCTTTAAAATGGATTTGGAGCATGGAGACGATTATCTCGGGATTGCAAGATAACCAAACAAAACTTTTAGTGGATTTCTACTTATTTTATTAAATATCATCTCCACCAAACAGGACAAGCTTGCATCTGTTATAGTTTTGGAGAAAAATGTGTTCATTTCATGTATGCGCGAAATGCCTTAAAAATGGCTTTAAAATGGATTTGGAGCATGGAGACGATTATCTCGGGATTGCAAGATAACCAAACAAAACTTTTAGTGGATTTCTACTTATTTTATTAAATATCATCTCCACCAAACAGGACAAGCTTGCATCTGTTATAGTTTTGGAGAAAAATGTGTTTATTTCATGTATGCGCGAAATGCCTTAAAAATGGCTTTAAAATGGATTTGGAGCATGGAGACGATTATCTCGGGATTGCAAGATAACCAAACAAAACTTTTAGTGGATTTCTACTTATTTTATTAAATATCATCTCCACCAAACAGGACAAGCTTGCATGTGTTATAGTTTTGGAGAAAAATGTGTTCATTTCATGTATGCGCAAAATGCCTTTGAAATGGCTTTAAAATGGATTTGGAGCATGGAGACGATTATCTCAGGATGGCAATATAAACAAACGAAACTTTTAGTAGTTTTCTACTTATTTTATTAAATATTATCTCCACCAAACAGGACAAGCTTGCATCTGTTATAGTTTTGGAGAAAAATGTGTTCATTTTATGTATGCGCGAAATGCCTTAAAAATGGCTTTAAAATGGATTTGGAGCATGGAGACGATTATCTCGGGATTGCAAGATAACCAAACAAAACTTTTAGTGGATTTCTACTTATTTTATTAAATATCATCTCCACCAAACAGGACAAGCTTGCATCTGTTATAGTTTTGGAGAAAAATGTGTTCATTTCATGTATGCGCGAAATGCCTTAAAAATGGCTTTAAAATGGATTTGGAGCATGGAGACGATTATCTCGGGATTGCAAGATAACCAAACAAAACTTTTAGTGGATTTCTACTTATTTTATTAAATATCATCTCCACCAAACAGGACAAGCTTGCATCTGTTATAGTTTTGGAGAAAAATGTGTTCATTTCATGTATGCGCGAAATGCCTTAAAAATGGCTTTAAAATGGATTGGGAGCATGGAGACGATTATCTCGGGATTGCAAGATAACCAAACAAAACTTTTAGTGGATTTCTACTTATTTTATTAAATATCATCTCCACCAAACAGGACAAGCTTGCATCTGTTATAGTTTTGGAGAAAAATGTGTTCATTTCATGTATGCGCGAAATGCCTTAAAAATAACTTTAAAATGGATTTGGAGCATGGAGACGATTATCTCGGGATTGCAAGATAACCAAACAAAACTTTTAGTGGATTTCTACTTATTTTATTAAATATCATCTCCACCAAACAGGACAAGCTTGCATGTGTTGTAGTTTTGGAGAAAAATGTGTTCATTTCATGTATGCGCAAAATGCCTTTGAAATGGCTTTAAAATGGATTTGGAGCATGGAGACGATTATCTCAGGATGGCAATATAAACAAACGAAACTTTTAGTAGATTTCTACTTATTTTGTTAAATATTATCTCGACCAAACAGTACAAGCTTGCATCTGTTATAGTTTTGGAGAAAAATGTGTTCATTTCATGTATGCGCGAAATGCCTTAAAAATGGCTTTAAAATGGATTTGGAGCATGGAGACGATTATCTCGGGATTGCAAGATAACCAAACAAAACTTTTAGTGGATTTCTACTTATTTTATTAAATATCATCTCCACCAAACAGGACAAGCTTGCATCTGTTATAGTTTTGGAGAAAAATGTGTTCATTTCATGTATGCGCGAAATGCCTTAAAAATGGCTTTAAAATGGATTTGGAGCATGGAGACGATTATCTCGGGATTGCAAGATAACCAAACAAAACTTTTAGTGGATTTCTACTTATTTTATTAAATATCATCTCCACCAAACAGGACAAGCTTGCATCTGTTATAGTTTTGGAGAAAAATGTGTTCATTTCATGTATGCGCGAAATGCCTTAAAAATAACTTTAAAATGGATTTGGAGCATGGAGACGATTATCTCGGGATTGCAAGATAACCAAACAAAACTTTTAGTGGATTTCTACTTATTTTATTAAATATCATCTCCACCAAACAGGACAAGCTTGCATGTGTTATAGTTTTGGAGAAAAATGTGTTCATTTCATGTATGCGCAAAATGCCTTTGAAATGGCTTTAAAATGGATTTGGAGCATGGAGACGATTATCTCAGGATGGCAATATAAACAAACGAAACTTTTAGTAGATTTCTACTTATTTTATTAAATATTATCTCGACCAAACAGGACAAGCTTGCATCTGTTATAGTTTTGGAGAAAAATGTGTTCATTTCATGTATGCGCGAAATGCCTTAAAAATGGCTTTAAAATGGATTTGGAGCATGGAGACGATTATCTCGGGATTGCAAGATAACCAAACAAAACTTTTAGTGGATTTCTACTTATTTTATTAAATATCATCTCCACCAAACAGGACAAGCTTGCATCTGTTATAGTTTTGGAGAAAAATGTGTTCATTTCATGTATGCGCGAAATGCCTTAAAAATGGCTTTAAAATGGATTTGGAGCATGGAGACGATTATCTCGGGATTGCAATATAACCAAACAAAACTTTTAGTGGATTTCTACTTATTTTATTAAATATCATCTCCACCAAACAGGACAAGCTTGCATCTGTTATAGTTTTGGAGAAAAATGTGTTCATTTCATGTATGCGCGAAATGCCTTAAAAATGGCTTTAAAATGGATTTGGAGCATGGAGACGATTATCTCGGGATTGCAAGATAACCAAACAAAACTTTTAGTGGATTTCTACTTATTTTATTAAATATCATCTCCACCAAACAGGACAAGCTTGCATCTGTTATAGTTTTGGAGAAAAATGTGTTCATTTCATGTATGCGCGAAATGCCTTAAAAATGGCTTTAAAATGGATTTCGAGCATGGAGACGATTATCTCGGGATTGCAAGATAACCAAACAAAACTTTTAGTGGATTTCTACTTATTTTATTAAATATCATCTCCACCAAACAGGATAAGCTTGCATCTGTTATAGTTTTGGAGAAAAATGTGTTCATTTCATGTATGCGCGAAATGCCTTAAAAATGGCTTTAAAATGGATTTGGAGCATGGAGACGATTATCTCGGGATTGCAAGATAACCAAACAAAACTTTTAGTGGATTTCTACTTATTTTATTAAATATCATCTCCACCAAACAGGACAAGCTTGCATCTGTTATAGTTTTGGAGAAAAATGTGTTCATTTCATGTATGCGCGAAATGCCTTAAAAATGGCTTTAAAATGGATTTGGAGCATGGAGACGATTATCTCGGGATTGCAAGATAACCAAACAAAACTTTTAGTGGATTTCTACTTATTTTATTAAATATCATCTCCACCAAACAGGACAAGCTTGCATCTGTTATAGTTTTGGAGAAAAATGTGTTCATTTCATGTATGCGCGAAATGCCTTAAAAATGGCTTTAAAATGGATTTGGAGCATGGAGACGATTATCTCGGGATTGCAAGATAACCAAACAAAACTTTTAGTGGATTTCTACTTATTTTATTAAATATCATCTCCACCAAACAGGACAAGCTTGCATCTGTTATAGTTTTGGAGAAAAATGTGTTCATTTCATGTATGCGCGAAATGCCTTAAAAATGGCTTTAAAATGGATTTGGAGCATGGAGACGATTATCTCGGGATTGCAAGATAACCAAACAAAACTTTTAGTGGATTTCTACTTATTTTATTAAATATCATCTCCACCAAACAGGACAAGCTTGCATCTGTTATAGTTTTGGAGAAAAATGTGTTCATTTCATGTATGCGCGATTTGCTTTTAAAATGGCTTTAAAATGGATTTGGAGCATGGAGACGATTATCTCGGGATTGCAAGATAACCAAACAAAACTTTTAGTGGATTTCTACTTATTTTATTAAATATCATCTCCACCAAACAGGACAAGCTTGCATCTGTTATAGTTTTGGAGAAAAATGTGTTCATTTCATGTATGCGCGAAATGCCTTAAAAATGGCTTTAAAATGGATTTGGAGCATGGAGACGATTATCTCGGGATTGCAAGATAACCAAACAAAACTTTTAGTGGATTTCTACTTATTTTATTAAATATCATCTCCACCAAACAGGACAAGCTTGCATCTGTTATAGTTTTGGAGAAAAATGTGTTCATTTCATGTATGCGCGAAATGCCTTAAAAATGGCTTTAAAATGGATTTGGAGCATGGAGACGATTATCTCGGGATTGCAAGATAACCAAACAAAACTTTTAGTGGATTTCTACTTATTTTATTAAATATCATCTCCACCAAACAGGACAAGCTTGCATCTGTTATAGTTTTGGAGAAAAATGTGTTCATTTCATGTATGCGCGAAATGCCTTAAAAATGGCTTTAAAATGGATTTGGAGCATGGAGACGATTATCTCGGGTTTGCAAGATAACCAAACAAAACTTTTAGTGGATTTCTACTTATTTTATTAAATATCATCTCCACCAAACAGGACAAGCTTGCATCTGTTATAGTTTTGGAGAAAAATGTGTTCATTTCATGTATGCGCGAAATGCCTTAAAAATGGCTTTAAAATGGATTTGGAGCATGGAGACGATTATCTCGGGATTGCAAGATAACCAAACAAAACTTTTAGTGGATTTCTACTTATTTTATTAAATATCATCTCCACCAAACAGGACAAGCTTGCATCTGTTATAGTTTTGGAGAAAAATGTGTTCATTTCATGTATGCGCGAAATGCCTTAAAAATGGCTTTAAAATGGATTTGGAGCATGGAGACGATTATCTCGGGATTGCAAGATAACCAAACAAAACTTTTAGTGGATTTCTACTTATTTTATTAAATATCATCTCCACCAAACAGGACAAGCTTGCATCTGTTATAGTTTTGGAGAAAAATGTGTTTATTTCATGTATGCGCGAAATGCCTTAAAAATGGCTTTAAAATGGATTTGGAGCATGGAGACGATTATCTCGGGATTGCAAGATAACCAAACAAAACTTTTAGTGGATTTCTACTTATTTTATTAAATATCATCTCCACCAAACAGGACAAGCTTGCATGTGTTATAGTTTTGGAGAAAAATGTGTTCATTTCATGTATGCGCAAAATGCCTTTGAAATGGCTTTAAAATGGATTTGGAGCATGGAGACGATTATCTCAGGATGGCAATATAAACAAACGAAACTTTTAGTAGTTTTCTACTTATTTTATTAAATATTATCTCCACCAAACAGGACAAGCTTGCATCTGTTATAGTTTTGGAGAAAAATGTGTTCATTTTATGTATGCGCGAAATGCCTTAAAAATGGCTTTAAAATGGATTTGGAGCATGGAGACGATTATCTCGGGATTGCAAGATAACCAAACAAAACTTTTAGTGGATTTCTACTTATTTTATTAAATATCATCTCCACCAAACAGGACAAGCTTGCATCTGTTATAGTTTTGGAGAAAAATGTGTTCATTTCATGTATGCGCGAAATGCCTTAAAAATGGCTTTAAAATGGATTTGGAGCATGGAGACGATTATCTCGGGATTGCAAGATAACCAAACAAAACTTTTAGTGGATTTCTACTTATTTTATTAAATATCATCTCCACCAAACAGGACAAGCTTGCATCTGTTATAGTTTTGGAGAAAAATGTGTTCATTTCATGTATGCGCGAAATGCCTTAAAAATGGCTTTAAAATGGATTGGGAGCATGGAGACGATTATCTCGGGATTGCAAGATAACCAAACAAAACTTTTAGTGGATTTCTACTTATTTTATTAAATATCATCTCCACCAAACAGGACAAGCTTGCATCTGTTATAGTTTTGGAGAAAAATGTGTTCATTTCATGTATGCGCGAAATGCCTTAAAAATAACTTTAAAATGGATTTGGAGCATGGAGACGATTATCTCGGGATTGCAAGATAACCAAACAAAACTTTTAGTGGATTTCTACTTATTTTATTAAATATCATCTCCACCAAACAGGACAAGCTTGCATGTGTTGTAGTTTTGGAGAAAAATGTGTTCATTTCATGTATGCGCAAAATGCCTTTGAAATGGCTTTAAAATGGATTTGGAGCATGGAGACGATTATCTCAGGATGGCAATATAAACAAACGAAACTTTTAGTAGATTTCTACTTATTTTGTTAAATATTATCTCGACCAAACAGGACAAGCTTGCATCTGTTATAGTTTTGGAGAAAAATGTGTTCATTTCATGTATGCGCGAAATGCCTTAAAAATGGCTTTAAAATGGATTTGGAGCATGGAGACGATTATCTCGGGATTGCAAGATAACCAAACAAAACTTTTAGTGGATTTCTACTTATTTTATTAAATATCATCTCCACCAAACAGGACAAGCTTGCATCTGTTATAGTTTTGGAGAAAAATGTGTTCATTTCATGTATGCGCGAAATGCCTTAAAAATGGCTTTAAAATGGATTTGGAGCATGGAGACGATTATCTCGGGATTGCAATATAACCAAACAAAACTTTTAGTGGATTTCTACTTATTTTATTAAATATCATCTCCACCAAACAGGACAAGCTTGCATCTGTTATAGTTTTGGAGAAAAATGTGTTCATTTCATGTATGCGCGAAATGCCTTAAAAATGGCTTTAAAATGGATTTGGAGCATGGAGACGATTATCTCGGGATTGCAAGATAACCAAACAAAACTTTTAGTGGATTTCTACTTATTTTATTAAATATCATCTCCACCAAACAGGACAAGCTTGCATCTGTTATAGTTTTGGAGAAAAATGTGTTCATTTCATGTATGCGCGAAATGCCTTAAAAATGGCTTTAAAATGGATTTGGAGCATGGAGACGATTATCTCGGGATTGCAAGATAACCAAACAAAACTTTTAGTGGATTTCTACTTATTTTATTAAATATCATCTCCACCAAACAGGACAAGCTTGCATCTGTTATAGTTTTGGAGAAAAATGTGTTCATTTCATGTATGCGCGAAATGCCTTAAAAATGGCTTTAAAATGGATTTGGAGCATGGAGACGATTATCTCGGGATTGCAAGATAACCAAACAAAACTTTTAGTGGATTTCTACTTATTTTATTAAATATCATCTCCACCAAACAGGACAAGCTTGCATCTGTTATAGTTTTGGAGAAAAATGTGTTAATTTCATGTATGCGCGAAATGCCTTAAAAATGGCTTTAAAATGGATTTGGAGCATGGAGACGATTATCTCGGGATTGCAAGATAACCAAACAAAACTTTTAGTGGATTTCTACTTATTTTATTAAATATCATCTCCACCAAACAGGACAAGCTTGCATCTGTTATAGTTTTGGAGAAAAATGTGTTCATTTCATGTATGCGCGAAATGCCTTAAAAATGGCTTTAAAATGGATTTGGAGCATGGAGACAATTATCTCGGGATTGCAAGATAACCAAACAAAACTTTTAGTGGATTTCTACTTATTTTATTAAATATCATCTCCCCCAAACAGGACAAGCTTGCATCTGTTATAGTTTTGGAGAAAAATGTGTTCATTTCATGTATGCGCGATTTGCTTTTAAAATGGCTTTAAAATGGATTTGGAGCATGGAGACGATTATCTCGGGATTGCAAGATAACCAAACAAAACTTTTAGTGGATTTCTACTTATTTTATTAAATATCATCTCCACCAAACAGGACAAGCTTGCATCTGTTATAGTTTTGGAGAAAAATGTGTTCATTTCATGTATGCGCGAAATGCCTTAAAAATGGCTTTAAAATGGATTTGGAGCATGGAGACGATTATCTCGGGATTGCAAGATAACCAAACAAAACTTTTAGTGGATTTCTACTTATTTTATTAAATATCATCTCCACCAAACAGGACAAGCTTGCATCTGTTATAGTTTTGGAGAAAAATGTGTTCATTTCATGTATGCGCGAAATGCCTTAAAAATGGCTTTAAAATGGATTTGGAGCATGGAGACGATTATCTCGGGATTGCAAGATAACCAAACAAAACTTTTAGTGGATTTCTACTTATTTTATTAAATATCATCTCCACCAAACAGGACAAGCTTGCATCTGTTATAGTTTTGGAGAAAAATGTGTTCATTTCATGTATGCGCGAAATGCCTTAAAAATGGCTTTAAAATGGATTTGGAGCATGGAGACGATTATCTCGGGTTTGCAAGATAACCAAACAAAACTTTTAGTGGATTTCTACTTATTTTATTAAATATCATCTCCACCAAACAGGACAAGCTTGCATCTGTTATAGTTTTGGAGAAAAATGTGTTCATTTCATGTATGCGCGAAATGCCTTAAAAATGGCTTTAAAATGGATTTGGAGCATGGAGACGATTATCTCGGGATTGCAAGATAACCAAACAAAACTTTTAGTGGATTTCTACTTATTTTATTAAATATCATCTCCACCAAACAGGACAAGCTTGCATCTGTTATAGTTTTGGAGAAAAATGTGTTCATTTCATGTATGCGCGAAATGCCTTAAAAATGGCTTTAAAATGGATTTGGAGCATGGAGACGATTATCTCGGGATTGCAAGATAACCAAACAAAAC
The DNA here is from genome assembly GCF_048569485.1 of Anomaloglossus baeobatrachus. NCBI lineage: Eukaryota > Metazoa > Chordata > Amphibia > Anura > Aromobatidae > Anomaloglossus > Anomaloglossus baeobatrachus. The sequence continues at coordinate 185,270 of NW_027442257.1, forward strand.
TTTTAGTGGATTTCTACTTATTTTATTAAATATCATCTCCACCAAACAGGACAAGCTTGCATCTGTTATAGTTTTGGAGAAAAATGTGTTTATTTCATGTATGCGCGAAATGCCTTAAAAATGGCTTTAAAATGGATTTGGAGCATGGAGACGATTATCTCGGGATTGCAAGATAACCAAACAAAACTTTTAGTGGATTTCTACTTATTTTATTAAATATCATCTCCACCAAACAGGACAAGCTTGCATGTGTTATAGTTTTGGAGAAAAATGTGTTCATTTCATGTATGCGCAAAATGCCTTTGAAATGGCTTTAAAATGGATTTGGAGCATGGAGACGATTATCTCAGGATGGCAATATAAACAAACGAAACTTTTAGTAGTTTTCTACTTATTTTATTAAATATTATCTCCACCAAACAGGACAAGCTTGCATCTGTTATAGTTTTGGAGAAAAATGTGTTCATTTTATGTATGCGCGAAATGCCTTAAAAATGGCTTTAAAATGGATTTGGAGCATGGAGACGATTATCTCGGGATTGCAAGATAACCAAACAAAACTTTTAGTGGATTTCTACTTATTTTATTAAATATCATCTCCACCAAACAGGACAAGCTTGCATCTGTTATAGTTTTGGAGAAAAATGTGTTCATTTCATGTATGCGCGAAATGCCTTAAAAATGGCTTTAAAATGGATTTGGAGCATGGAGACGATTATCTCGGGATTGCAAGATAACCAAACAAAACTTTTAGTGGATTTCTACTTATTTTATTAAATATCATCTCCACCAAACAGGACAAGCTTGCATCTGTTATAGTTTTGGAGAAAAATGTGTTCATTTCATGTATGCGCGAAATGCCTTAAAAATGGCTTTAAAATGGATTGGGAGCATGGAGACGATTATCTCGGGATTGCAAGATAACCAAACAAAACTTTTAGTGGATTTCTACTTATTTTATTAAATATCATCTCCACCAAACAGGACAAGCTTGCATCTGTTATAGTTTTGGAGAAAAATGTGTTCATTTCATGTATGCGCGAAATGCCTTAAAAATAACTTTAAAATGGATTTGGAGCATGGAGACGATTATCTCGGGATTGCAAGATAACCAAACAAAACTTTTAGTGGATTTCTACTTATTTTATTAAATATCATCTCCACCAAACAGGACAAGCTTGCATGTGTTGTAGTTTTGGAGAAAAATGTGTTCATTTCATGTATGCGCAAAATGCCTTTGAAATGGCTTTAAAATGGATTTGGAGCATGGAGACGATTATCTCAGGATGGCAATATAAACAAACGAAACTTTTAGTAGATTTCTACTTATTTTGTTAAATATTATCTCGACCAAACAGGACAAGCTTGCATCTGTTATAGTTTTGGAGAAAAATGTGTTCATTTCATGTATGCGCGAAATGCCTTAAAAATGGCTTTAAAATGGATTTGGAGCATGGAGACGATTATCTCGGGATTGCAAGATAACCAAACAAAACTTTTAGTGGATTTCTACTTATTTTATTAAATATCATCTCCACCAAACAGGACAAGCTTGCATCTGTTATAGTTTTGGAGAAAAATGTGTTCATTTCATGTATGCGCGAAATGCCTTAAAAATGGCTTTAAAATGGATTTGGAGCATGGAGACGATTATCTCGGGATTGCAATATAACCAAACAAAACGTTTAGTGGATTTCTACTTATTTTATTAAATATCATCTCCACCAAACAGGACAAGCTTGCATCTGTTATAGTTTTGGAGAAAAATGTGTTCATTTCATGTATGCGCGAAATGCCTTAAAAATGGCTTTAAAATGGATTTGGAGCATGGAGACGATTATCTCGGGATTGCAAGATAACCAAACAAAACTTTTAGTGGATTTCTACTTATTTTATTAAATATCATCTCCACCAAACAGGACAAGCTTGCATCTGTTATAGTTTTGGAGAAAAATGTGTTCATTTCATGTATGCGCGAAATGCCTTAAAAATGGCTTTAAAATGGATTTGGAGCATGGAGACGATTATCTCGGGATTGCAAGATAACCAAACAAAACTTTTAGTGGATTTCTACTTATTTTATTAAATATCATCTCCACCAAACAGGACAAGCTTGCATCTGTTATAGTTTTGGAGAAAAATGTGTTCATTTCATGTATGCGCGAAATGCCTTAAAAATGGCTTTAAAATGGATTTGGAGCATGGAGACGATTATCTCGGGATTGCAAGATAACCAAACAAAACTTTTAGTGGATTTCTACTTATTTTATTAAATATCATCTCCACCAAACAGGACAAGCTTGCATCTGTTATAGTTTTGGAGAAAAATGTGTTAATTTCATGTATGCGCGAAATGCCTTAAAAATGGCTTTAAAATGGATTTGGAGCATGGAGACGATTATCTCGGGATTGCAAGATAACCAAACAAAACTTTTAGTGGATTTCTACTTATTTTATTAAATATCATCTCCACCAAACAGGACAAGCTTGCATCTGTTATAGTTTTGGAGAAAAATGTGTTCATTTCATGTATGCGCGAAATGCCTTAAAAATGGCTTTAAAATGGATTTGGAGCATGGAGACGATTATCTCGGGATTGCAAGATAACCAAACAAAACTTTTAGTGGATTTCTACTTATTTTATTAAATATCATCTCCACCAAACAGGACAAGCTTGCATCTGTTATAGTTTTGGAGAAAAATGTGTTCATTTCATGTATGCGCGATTTGCTTTTAAAATGGCTTTAAAATGGATTTGGAGCATGGAGACGATTATCTCGGGATTGCAAGATAACCAAACAAAACTTTTAGTGGATTTCTACTTATTTTATTAAATATCATCTCCACCAAACAGGACAAGCTTGCATCTGTTATAGTTTTGGAGAAAAATGTGTTCATTTCATGTATGCGCGAAATGCCTTAAAAATGGCTTTAAAATGGATTTGGAGCATGGAGACGATTATCTCGGGATTGCAAGATAACCAAACAAAACTTTTAGTGGATTTCTACTTATTTTATTAAATATCATCTCCACCAAACAGGACAAGCTTGCATCTGTTATAGTTTTGGAGAAAAATGTGTTCATTTCATGTATGCGCGAAATGCCTTAAAAATGGCTTTAAAATGGATTTGGAGCATGGAGACGATTATCTCAGGTTTTTCAAGATAACCAAACAAAACTTTTAGTGGATTTCTACTTATTTTATTAAATATCATCTCCACCAAACAGGACAAGCTTGCATCTGTTATAGTTTTGGAGAAAAATGTGTTCATTTCATGTATGCGCGAAATGCCTTAAAAATGGCTTTAAAATGGATTTGGAGCATGGAGACGATTATCTCGGGATTGCAAGATAACCAAACAAAACTTTTAGTGGATTTCTACTTATTTTATTAAATATCATCTCCACCAAACAGGACAAGCTTGCATCTGTTATAGTTTTGGAGAAAAATGTGTTCATTTCATGTATGCGCGAAATGCCTTAAAAATGGCTTTAAAATGGATTTGGAGCATGGAGACGATTATCTCGGGATTGCAAGATAACCAAACAAAACTTTTAGTGGATTTCTACTTATTTTATTAAATATCATCTCCACCAAACAGGACAAGCTTGCATCTGTTATAGTTTTGGAGAAAAATGTGTTCATTTCATGTATGCGCGAAATGCTTTAAAAATGGCTTTAAAATGGATTTGGAGCATGGAGACGATTATCTCGGGATTGCAAGATAACCAAACAAAACTTTTAGTGGATTTCTACTTATTTTATTAAATATCATCTCCACCAAACAGGACAAGCTTGCATCTGTTATAGTTTTGGAGAAAAATGTGTTCATTTCATGTATGCGCGAAATGCCTTAAAAATGGCTTTAAAATGGATTTGGAGCATGGAGACGATTATCTCGGGATTGCAAGATAACCAAACAAAACTTTTAGTGGATTTCTACTTATTTTATTAAATATCATCTCCACCAAACAGGACAAGCTTGCATGTGTTATAGTTTTGGAGAAAAATGTGTTCATTTCATGTATGCGCAAAATGCCTTTGAAATGGCTTTAAAATGGATTTGGAGCATGGAGACGATTATCTCGGGATTGCAAGATAACCAAACAAAACTTTTAGTGGATTTCTACTTATTTTATTAAATATCATCTCCACCAAACAGGACAAGCTTGCATCTGTTATAGTTTTGGAGAAAAATGTGTTCATTTCATGTATGCGCGAAATGCTTTAAAAATGGCTTTAAAATGGATTTGGAGCATGGAGACGATTATCTCGGGATTGCAAGATAACCAAACAAAACTTTTAGTGGATTTCTACTTATTTTATTAAATATCATCTCCACCAAACAGGACAAGCTTGCATCTGTTATAGTTTTGGAGAAAAATGTGTTCATTTCATGTATGCGCGAAATGCCTTAAAAATGGCTTTAAAATGGATTTGGAGCATGGAGACGATTATCTCGGGATTGCAAGATAACCAAACAAAACTTTTAGTGGATTTCTACTTATTTTATTAAATATCATCTCCACCAAACAGGACAAGCTTGCATCTGTTATAGTTTTGGAGAAAAATGTGTTCATTTCATGTATGCGCGAAATGCCTTAAAAATGGCTTTAAAATGGATTTGGAGCATGGAGACGATTATCTCGGGATTGCAATATAACCAAACAAAACTTTTAGTGGATTTCTACTTATTTTATTAAATATCATCTCCACCAAACAGGACAAGCTTGCATCTGTTATAGTTTTGGAGAAAAATGTGTTCATTTCATGTATGCGCGAAATGCCTTAAAAATGGCTTTAAAATGCATTTGGAGCATGGAGACGATTATCTCGGGATTGCAAGATAACCAAACAAAACTTTTAGTGGATTTCTACTTATTTTATTAAATATCATCTCCACCAAACAGGACAAGCTTGCATCTGTTATAGTTTTGGAGAAAAATGTGTTCATTTCATGTATGCGCGAAATGCCTTAAAAATGGCTTTAAAATGGATTTGGAGCATGGAGACGATTATCTCGGGATTGCAAGATAACCAAACAAAACTTTTAGTGGATTTCTACTTATTTTATTAAATATCATCTCCACCAAACAGGACAAGCTTGCATCTGTTATAGTTTTGGAGAAAAATGTGTTCATTTCATGTATGCGCGAAATGCCTTAAAAATGGCTTTAAAATGGATTTGGAGCATGGAGACGATTATCTCGGGATTGCAAGATAACCAAACAAAACTTTTAGTGGATTTCTACTTATTTTATTAAATATCATCTCCACCAAACAGGACAAGCTTGCATCTGTTATAGTTTTGGAGAAAAATGTGTTCATTTCATGTATGCGCGAAATGCCTTAAAAATGGCTTTAAAATGGATTTGGAGCATGGAGACGATTATCTCGGGATTGCAAGATAACCAAACAAAACTTTTAGTGGATTTCTACTTATTTTATTAAATATCATCTCCACCAAACAGGACAAGCTTGCATCTGTTATAGTTTTGGAGAAAAATGTGTTCATTTCATGTATGCGCGAAATGCCTTAAAAATGGCTTTAAAATGGATTTGGAGCATGGAGACGATTATCTCGGGATTGCAAGATAACCAAACAAAACTTTTAGTGGATTTCTACTTATTTTATTAAATATCATCTCCACCAAACAGGACAAGCTTGCATCTGTTATAGTTTTGGAGAAAAATGTGTTCATTTCATGTATGCGCGATTTGCTTTTAAAATGGCTTTAACCCCTTTACGACCGCCGATACGCCTTTTAACGGCGGTAAATAAGGGTACTTTTTCCGATCCGCCGCTTTTTAACGGCGGTCGGAAAAAAGGGTCTAGCGCCCCCCAGAGTCAGAAAATTTCCGGGGTCTCAGCTGCCGGGGGTAGCTGAGACCCTGGAGATCATGATTCGGGCCGGTTTTTCCGGTCCCCGCTCACCTGATGACCGGTATACACCGTATACCGATCATCAAGTTATAGTAAATGACCGCGCCGGTAAAAAATGATTTATCTCCCATCTGGCATGATCAAACATGCCAGATGGGAGATAAATCTTTTTCCCGGTTCCCTCCGGTCCCCCGGTGTCCCCAAAGTGCCCCCCCCGACCCCCAACCCCCTCCCGAAAATCCAAGATGGCCGCGCGCACCGGCGATCACAGCAGCGCGCCGGCCGCATTTACACTGTTCCTATGGTTTCTGTCGTATGTGCCATAACACATACGACAGAAACCTGCTCCCTAGGCCCCGCCGGGTCCCCCCCTACCCCCCCCTGGTGTCCCCCGGTGTCCCCCGGTGTCATACATACCTGTCGGAGCCCTGATCCCCCGCGGCCCCCTCCTCCGGCTCCTTCTCTGCAGACTCCGGTCACATGTGCAGAGCGCAGCTGTCAGCTTCCTGTGTTCAGAGAGCTGTGCTGGCTGCTCGCACTCTGCAGCTGTGACCCGGGGAGAGTGGGTGCAGATTCTTTGCACCCACTCTCCTCAAATGGAGGGTCTGCCCTCCTAGAAAATGGGGGATACGTTCCCTGACCGTGTCCCCCATATTCTAGAAGGTCCAGAGGCAACGTGGGACATCCAAATGGATTATTGTGGATATTTTTTTTTTTCTTTTCAATAAATTGGTCAATCAGGGAATGTTTGGGGGAGTGTTTTTTCAAATAAATTTTTTTTTGTTGTCAATTTTTTTTTTATTACTGTCAATTAGTTATGTCGGGTATCTGATAGACGCCGTGACATAACTAATTGCTGGGCTTGATGCCAGGTGACATTACACACCTGGTATCAACCCCATTCATTACCCCGTTAGCCAACGCACCAAGGCGCGGGATGAGCTGGGGCGAAGCGCCAGAATTGGCGCATCTAATGGATGCGCCACTTCTGGGGCGGCTGCGGCCTGCTATTTTTAGGCTGGGAAGAGTCCAATAACCGTGGCTCTTCCCATCCTGAGAATACCAGACCCCAGCTGTCAGCTTCACCTTGGCTGGTGATCTAATTTGGGGGGACCCCACGTTTGGTTTTTTTTTTTAATTATTTATTTATAAATAATTAAAAAAAAAAAACAGCTTGGGGAGCCCTCCAAATTGATCACCAGACAAGATGAAGCTGTCAGCTGTGGTTTGCAGGCTACAGCTGTCTGCTTTACCCTAGCTGGCTATCAAAAATAGGGGGGACCCCACGTCATTTATTTTAATTCTTTTTTTTTTTTTTGGGCTAAATACAAGGCTAGGCATCCTTTAGTGTCACATGAAAGGCAGGTAAGGGGAGCTTCCTCGTTCCTGCGGCGTCACACATAGCGATGTGTGCTGCCGCAGGAGCGACGAACTACATCGTTACTGCTGCAGTAACGATAATCGATGCAAAATCGCTCATCGGTGTCACACGCAGCAACATCGCTAATGCGGCCGGATGTGCGTCACCAATTCCGTGACCCTAACGACTCCGCATTAGCGATGTCGCAGCGTGTAAAGCCCCCTTAACAGTGAGAAATTTTTTGATACAGCAACAGTTTTGTGAAGTACCTGTGGATTCAAAATGTTTACTATACTCTTGAATAAAATCCTTGAGGGGTCCAGTTTCCAAAATGAGGTCACTTGTGGGGGGTTTCTGATGTATAGGTGCCCAAGGGGCCCTGCTAATGTGACATGGTGCGCGCAATTTACTTCAACTTTTCCAAAATTCAAATGGTGCTCCTTCCATTCCAAGCCCTCCCATTTATCCAAACAAAGGTTTTTGGCCACATGTGTGGTATCCCTGCGCTCACAAGAAATTAGATAACAACCTGTGGGGTACACGTTTTGTTGTTGCCTCTTGAAAAAGTGAAAAATGTGTCGCTAAATCAACATTTTTGTGAAAAAAATGAAAATTTCAATATGGCAACCTAAGCTTATCAAATTCTGTGAAGTATTCGTGGATTCAAAATGCTCAATATACACCTAGATTAAAGCCTTGAGGGGTCTTATTTCCAGAATGGGGTCACTTGTGGGGGACCTCCACTGCTTAGGCACCTCAGGGGTTCTCCTAATGCAACATGGCGTCCGCTATTGATTCCAGCCAATTTTGCAGTCAAATTGCACTCCTTCTCTTCTGAGCCCTGTAGTGTGCCCAAACAGTTGATTTCCACCACATACAAGATATCAACAAACTCAGGAGAAATTGCGCAATAAATTTCATGGTGATTTTTTTCCTGTTACCCTTGTGAAAAAAAAAGCTACCTGGTTGAAGTAACAATTTTGTGGTAAAATTTTATTTTTTTATTTTCATGGCTCAACGTTATAAACTTCTGTAAAGCACCTGGGGGTTCAGGGTACTCACCAAACATCAAGATAAATTCCTTGAGGGGCCTAGTTTCCAATATGGGGTCACTTGTGGTGTTTTTTTGCTGTTTACGTACCTTAGGGGTCCTCCAAATGTGACATGGTGCCCGCAATCTTTTTCAGCCAAATTTCCTTTCCAAAATTCAAATATTGCTCCTTCCGTTCCAAGCCCTCCCATTTCTCCAAACAAAGGTTTCAGACCACAAGTGAGGTATCACCGCGCTCATAAAAAAGTGGGTAACAAACATTGGGGTCACATTTTTGGAATTACCTCTTGAAAAAGTGAAAAAATTGATGCTAAAGCAACATTTTTGAGAAAAAAATGAAAATTTTCAATGTGACAACGTAACGTTATCAAAATCTGTGAAGTACCTGTGGATCCAAAATGCTCACTATACCCCTAGATAGAAGCCTTAAGGGGTCTAGTTTCCAAAATGGTGTCACTTGTAAGGGGTTTCTGCTGTTTAGGTACCTTGGCGGACATGTAAATGCAACATGGTGCCCGCAATCTATTTCAGCCAAATTTGCTTTCCAAAATTCAAATATTGCTCCTTCTGTTCCGAGCCCTCCCATTTGTCCAAACAAAGGTTTCTGACCACATGTGGGGTATCGGCGCGTTCATAAGAAAGTGGGTAACAAGTTTTGGGGTTCATTTTGTTGTGTTATTTCTTCTAAAAGTGAACACATTTGGGGTAGAGCAACATTTTAGGTAAAATTTTATTTTTTGCTTTTTTTCATTCCACTTTGCTTTAGTTCCTGTGAAGCACCTGAAGGGTTAATAAACTTCTTGGATGTGGTTTTGAGTACTTTGAGGCGTGCTGTTTTGAGAATGGTGTCACTTTTAGGTATTTTCTGTCACTTAGGCCTCTCAAAGTCACTTCAAATGTGATGTGGTCCCTAAAAAAATGGTTTTGTGAATTTTGTTGAAAAAATGGGAAATTGCTGATGAACTTTGACCCCTTCTAACTTCCTAACCCCAAAACATTTTGTTTCAGAAATTGCGCTAATGTAAAGTAGACATGTGGGAAATGTTATTTATTAACTGTTTTGTGTGACATAACTCTCTGGGTTAAGGGCATAAAAATTAAAAGTTTGAAAATTGCAAAATTTTCAAAATTTTCATCAAATTTCCGATTTTTTCACAAATAAAAGCAAAAAATATCGTTCTAAATTTATAACTATCATGAAGTACAATATGTCACGAAAAAACAATGTCAGAATCACCGGGATCCGTTGAAGCGTTCCAGAGTTATGACCTCATAAAGTGACACTGGTCAGAATTGCAAAAAATGGCCTGGTCATTAAGTACAAAACTGGCTTCGTCCTTAAGGGGTTAAAATGGATTTGGAGCATGGAGACGATTATCTCGGGATTGCAAGATAACCAAACAAAACTTTTAGTGGATTTCTACTTATTTTATTAAATATCATCTCCACCAAACAGGACAAGCTTGCATCTGTTATAGTTTTGGAGAAAAATGTGTTCATTTCATGTATGCGCGAAATGCCTTAAAAATGGCTTTAAAATGGATTTGGAGCATGGAGACGATTATCTCAGGTTTTTCAAGATAACCAAACAAAACTTTTAGTGGATTTCTACTTATTTTATTAAATATCATCTCCACTAAACAGGACAAGCTTGCATCTGTTATAGTTTTGGAGAAAAATGTGTTCATTTCATGTATGCGCGAAATGCCTTAAAAATGGCTTTAAAATGGATTTGGAGCATGGAGACGATTATCTCGGGATTGCAAGATAACCAAACAAAACTTTTAGTGGATTTCTACTTATTTTATTAAATATCATCTCCACCAAACAGGACAAGCTTGCATCTGTTATAGTTTTGGAGAAAAATGTGTTCATTTCATGTATGCGCGAAATGCCTTAAAAATGGCTTTAAAATGGATTTGGAGTATGCGCGAAATGCCTTAAAAATGGCTTTAAAATGGATTTGGAGCATGGAGACGATTATCTCGGGATTGCAAGATAACCAAACAAAACTTTTAGTGGATTTCTACTTATTTTATTAAATATCATCTCCACCAAACAGGACAAGCTTGCATGTGTTATAGTTTTGGAGAAAAATGTGTTCATTTCATGTATGCGCAAAATGCCTTTGAAATGGCTTTAAAATGGATTTGGAGCATGGAGACGATTATCTCGGGATTGCAAGATAACCAAACAAAACTTTTAGTGGATTTCTACTTATTTTATTAAATATCATCTCCACCAAACAGGACAAGCTTGCATCTGTTATAGTTTTGGAGAAAAATGTGTTCATTTCATGTATGCGCGAAATGCTTTAAAAATGGCTTTAAAATGGATTTGGAGCATGGAGACGATTATCTCGGGATTGCAAGATAACCAAACAAAACTTTTAGTGGATTTCTACTTATTTTATTAAATATCATCTCCACCAAACAGGACAAGCTTGCATCTGTTATAGTTTTGGAGAAAAATGTGTTCATTTCATGTATGCGCGAAATGCCTTAAAAATGGCTTTAAATGGATTTGGAGCATGGAGACGATTATCTCGGGATTGCAAGATAACCAAACAAAACTTTTAGTGGATTTCTACTTATTTTATTAAATATCATCTCCACCAAACAGGACAAGCTTGCATATGTTATAGTTTTGGAGAAAAATGTGTTCATTTCATGTATGCGCGAAATGCCTTAAAAATGGCTTTAAAATGGATTTGGAGCATGGAGACGATTATCTCGGGATTGCAAGATAACCAAACAAAACTTTTAGTGGATTTCTACTTATTTTATTAAATATCATCTCCACCAAACAGGACAAGCTTGCATGTGTTATAGTTTTGGAGAAAAATGTGTTCATTTCATGTATGCGCAAAATGCCTTTGAAATGGCTTTAAAATGGATTTGGAGCATGGAGACGATTATCTCGGGATTGCAAGATAACCAAACAAAAATTTTAGTGGATTTCTACTTATTTTATTAAATATCATCTCCACCAAACAGGACAAGCTTGCATCTGTTATAGTTTTGGAGAAAAATGTGTTCATTTCATGTATGCGCGAAATGCCTTAAAAATGGCTTTAAAATGGATTTGGAACATGGAGACGATTATCTCGGGATTGCAAGATAACCAAACAAAACTTTTAGTGGATTCTACTTATTTTATTAAATATCATCTCCACCAAACAGGACAAGCTTGCATCTGTTATAGTTTTGGAGAAAAATGTGTTCATTTCATGTATGCGCGAAATGCCTTAAAAATGGCTTTAAAATGGATTTGGAGCATGGAGACGATTATCTCGGGATTGCAAGATAACCAAACAAAACTTTTAGTGGATTTCTACTTATTTTATTAAATATCATCTCCACCAAACAGGACAAGCTTGCATCTGTTATAGTTTTGGAGAAAAATGTGTTCATTTCATGTATGCGCGAAATGCTTTAAAAATGGCTTTAAAATGGATTTGGAGCATGGAGACGATTATCTCGGGATTGCAAGATAACCAAACAAAACTTTTAGTGGATTTCTACTTATTTTATTAAATATCATCTCCACCAAACAGGACAAGCTTGCATCTGTTATAGTTTTGGAGAAAAATGTGTTCATTTCATGTATGCGCGAAATGCCTTAAAAATGGCTTTAAAATGGATTTGGAGCATGGAGACGATTATCTCGGGATTGCAAGATAACCAAACAAAACTTTTAGTGGATTTCTACTTATTTTATTAAATATCATCTCCACCAAACAGGACAAGCTTGCATATGTTATAGTTTTGGAGAAAAATGTGTTCATTTCATGTATGCGCGAAATGCCTTAAAAATGGCTTTAAAATGGATTTGGAGCATGGAGACGATTATCTCGGGATTGCAAGATAACCAAACAAAACTTTTAGTGGATTTCTACTTATTTTATTAAATATCATCTCCACCAAACAGGACAAGCTTGCATGTGTTATAGTTTTGGAGAAAAATGTGTTCATTTCATGTATGCGCAAAATGCCTTTGAAATGGCTTTAAAATGGATTTGGAGCATGGAGACGATTATCTCGGGATTGCAAGATAACCAAACAAAAATTTTAGTGGATTTCTACTTATTTTATTAAATATCATCTCCACCAAACAGGACAAGCTTGCATCTGTTATAGTTTTGGAGAAAAATGTGTTCATTTCATGTATGCGCGAAATGCCTTAAAAATGGCTTTAAAATGGATTTGGAACATGGAGACGATTATCTCGGGATTGCAAGATAACCAAACAAAACTTTTAGTGGATTCTACTTATTTTATTAAATATCATCTCCACCAAACAGGACAAGCTTGCATCTGTTATAGTTTTGGAGAAAAATGTGTTCATTTCATGTATGCGCGAAATGCCTTAAAAATGGCTTTAAAATGGATTTGGAGCATGGAGACGATTATCTCGGGATTGCAAGATAACCAAACAAAACTTTTAGTGGATTTCTACTTATTTTATTAAATATCATCTCCACCAAACAGGACAAGCTTGCATCTGTTATAGTTTTGGAGAAAAATGTGTTCATTTCATGTATGCGCGAAATGCCTTAAAAATGGCTTTAAAATGGATTTGGAGCATGGAGACGATTATCTCGGGATTGCAAGATAACCAAACAAAACTTTTAGTGGATTTCTACTTATTTTATTAAATATCATCTCCACCAAACAGGACAAGCTTGCATCTGTTATAGTTTTGGAGAAAAATGTGTTCATTTCATGTATGCGCGAAATGCCTTAAAAATGGCTTTAAAATGGATTTGGAGCATGGAGACGATTATCTCGGGATTGCAAGATAACCAAACAAAACATTTAGTGGATTTCTACTTATTTTATTAAATATCATCTCCACCAAACAGGACAAGCTTGCATCTGTTATAGTTTTGGAGAAAAATGTGTTCATTTCATGTATGCGCGAAATGCCTTAAAAATGGCTTTAAAATGGATTTGGAGCATGGAGACGATTATCTCGGGATTGCAAGATAACCAAACAAAACTTTTAGTGGATTTCTACTTATTTTATTAAATATCATCTCCACCAAACAGGACAAGCTTGCATCTGTTATAGTTTTGGAGAAAAATGTGTTCATTTCATGTATGCGCGAAATGCCTTAAAAATGGCTTTAAAATGGATTTGGAGCATGGAGACGATTATCTCGGGATTGCAAGATAACCAAACAAAACTTTTAGTGGATTTCTACTTATTTTATTAAATATCATCTCCACCAAACAGGACAAGCTTGCATCTGTTATAGTTTTGGAGAAAAATGTGTTCATTTCATGTATGCGCGAAATGCCTTAAAAATGGCTTTAAAATGGATTTGGAGCATGGAGACGATTATCTCGGGATTGCAAGATAACCAAACAAAACTTTTAGTGGATTTCTACTTATTTTATTAAATATCATCTCCACCAAACAGGACAAGCTTGCATCTGTTATAGTTTTGGAGAAAAATGTGTTCATTTCATGTATGCGCGAAATGCCTTAAAAATGGCTTTAAAATGGATTTGGAGCATGGAGACGATTATCTCGGGATTGCAAGATAACCAAACGAAACTTTTAGTAGATTTCTACTTATTTTATTAAATATTATCTCCACCAAACAGGACAAGCTTGCATCTGTTATAGTTTTGGAGAAAAATGTGTTTATTTCATGTATGCGCGAAATGCCTTAAAAATGGCTTTAAAATGGATTTGGAGCATGGAGACGATTATCTCGGGATTGCAAGATAACCAAACTAAACTTTTAGTGGATTTCTACTTATTTTATTAAATATCATCTCCACCAAACAGGACAAGCTTGCATCTGTTATAGTTTTGGAGAAAAATGTGTTCATTTCATGTATGCGCGAAATGCCTTAAAAATGGCTTTAAAATGGATTTGGAGCATGGAGACGATTATCTCGGGATTGCAAGATAACCAAACAAAACTTTTAGTGGATTTCTACTTATTTTATTAAATATCATCTCCACCAAACAGGACAAGCTTGCATCTCTTATAGTTTTGGAGAAAAATGTGTTCATTTCATGTATGCGCGAAATGCCTTAAAAATGGCTTTAAAATGGATTTGGAGCATGGAGACGATTATCTCGGGATTGCAAGATAACCAAACAAAACTTTTAGTGGATTTCTACTTATTTTATTAAATATCATCTCCACCAAACAGGACAAGCTTGCATGTGTTATAGTTTTGGAGAAAAATGTGTTCATTTCATGTATGCGCAGAATGCCTTTGAAATGGCTTTAAAATGGATTTGGAGCATGGAGACGATTATCTCAGGATGGCAATATAAACAAACGAAACTTTTAGTAGATTTCTACTTATTTTATTAAATATTATCTCCACCAAACAGGACAAGCTTGCATCTGTTATAGTTTTGGAGAAAAATGTGTTCATTTCATGTATGCGCGAAATGCCTTAAAAATGGCTTTAAAATGGATTTGGAGCATGGAGACGATTATCTCGGGATTGCAAGATAACCAAACAAAACTTTTAGTGGATTTCTACTTATTTTATTAAATATCATCTCCACCAAACAGGACAAGCTTGCATCTGTTATAGTTTTGGAGAAAAATGTGTTCATTTCATGTATGCGCGAAATGCCTTAAAAATGGCTTTAAAATGGATTTGGAGCATGGAGACGATTATCTCGGGATTGCAAGATAACCAAACAAAACTTTTAGTGGATTTCTACTTACTTTATGAAATATCATCTCCACCAAACAGGACAAGCTTGCATCTGTTATAGTTTTGGAGAAAAATGTGTTCATTTCATGTATGCGCGAAATGCCTTAAAAATGGCTTTAAAATGGATTTGGAGCATGGAGACGATTATCTCGGGATTGCAAGATAACCAAACAAAACTTTTAGTGGATTTCTACTTATTTTATTAAATATCATCTCCACCAAACAGGACAAGCTTGCATCTGTTATAGTTTTGGAGAAAAATGTGTTCATTTCATGTATGCGCGAAATGCCTTAAAAATGGCTTTAAAATGGATTTGGAGCATGGAGACGATTATCTCGGGATTGCAAGATAACCAAACAAAACTTTTAGTGGATTTCTACTTATTTTATTAAATAACATCTCCACCAAACAGGACAAGCTTGCATCTGTTATAGTTTTGGAGAAAAATGTGTTCATTTCATGTATGCGCGAAATGCCTTAAAAATGGCTTTAAAATGGATTTGGAGCATGGAGACGATTATCTCGGGATTGCAAGATAACCAAACAAAACTTTTAGTGGATTTCTACTTATTTTATTAAATATCATCTCCACCAAACAGGACAAGCTTGCATCTGTTATAGTTTTTGAGAAAAATGTGTTCATTTCATGTATGCGCGAAATGCATTAAAAATGGCTTTAAAATGGATTTGGAGCATGGAGACGATTATCTCGGGATTGCAATATAACCAAACAAAACTTTTAGTGGATTTCTACCTATTTTATTAAATATCATCTCCACCAAACAGGACAAGCTTGCATCTGTTATAGTTTTGGAGAAAAATGTGTTCATTTCATGTGTGCGCGAAATGCCTTAAAAATGGCTTTAAAATGGATTTGGAGCATGGAGACGATTATCTCGGGATTGCAAGATAACCAAACAAAACTTTTAGTGGATTTCTACTTATTTTATTAAATATCATCTCCACCAAACAGGACAAGCTTGCATCTGTTATAGTTTTGGAGAAAAATGTGTTCATTTCATGTATGCGCGAAATGCCTTAAAAATGGCTTTAAAATGGATTTGGAGCATGGAGACGATTATCTCGGGATTGCAAGATAACCAAACAAAACTTTTAGTGGATTTCTACTTATTTTATTAAATATCATCTCCACCAAACAGGACAAGCTTGCATCTGTTATAGTTTTGGAGAAAAATGTGTTCATTTCATGTATGCGCGAAATGCCTTAAAAATGGCTTTAAAATGGATTTGGAGCATGGAGACGATTATCTCGGGATTGCAAGATAACCAAACAAAACTTTTAGTGGATTTCTACTTATTTTATTAAATATCATCTCCACCAAACAGGACAAGCTTGCATCTGTTATAGTTTTGGAGAAAAATGTGTTCATTTCATGTATGCGCGAAATGCCTTAAAAATGGCTTTAAAATGGATTTGGAGCATGGAGACGATTATCTCTTGATTGCAAGATAACCAAACAAAACTTTTAGTGGATTTCTACTTATTTTATTAAATATCATCTCCACCAAACAGGACAAGCTTGCATCTGTTATAGTTTTGGAGAAAAATGTGTTTATTTCATGTATGCGCGAAATGCCTTAAAAATGGCTTTAAAATGGATTTGGAGCATGGAGACGATTATCTCGGGATTGCAAGATAACCAAACTAAACTTTTAGTGGATTTCTACTTATTTTATTAAATATCATCTCCACCAAACAGGACAAGCTTGCATCTGTTATAGTTTTGGAGAAAAATGTGTTCATTTCATGTATGCGCGAAATGCCTTAAAAATGGCTTTAAAATGGATTTGGAGCATGGAGACGATTATCTCGGGATTGCAAGATAACCAAACAAAACTTTTAGTGGATTTCTACTTATTTTATTAAATATCATCTCCACCAAACAGGACAAGCTTGCATCTCTTATAGTTTTGGAGAAAAATGTGTTCATTTCATGTATGCGCGAAATGCCTTAAAAATGGCTTTAAAATGGATTTGGAGCATGGAGACGATTATCTCGGGATTGCAAGATAACCAAACAAAACTTTTAGTGGATTTCTACTTATTTTATTAAATATCATCTCCACCAAACAGGACAAGCTTGCATGTGTTATAGTTTTGGAGAAAAATGTGTTCATTTCATGTATGCGCAGAATGCCTTTGAAATGGCTTTAAAATGGATTTGGAGCATGGAGACGATTATCTCAGGATGGCAATATAAACAAACGAAACTTTTAGTAGATTTCTACTTATTTTATTAAATATTATCTCCACCAAACAGGACAAGCTTGCATCTGTTATAGTTTTGGAGAAAAATGTGTTCATTTCATGTATGCGCGAAATGCCTTAAAAATGGCTTTAAAATGGATTTGGAGCATGGAGACGATTATCTCGGGATTGCAAGATAACCAAACAAAACTTTTAGTGGATTTCTACTTATTTTATTAAATATCATCTCCACCAAACAGGACAAGCTTGCATCTGTTATAGTTTTGGAGAAAAATGTGTTCATTTCATGTATGCGCGAAATGCCTTAAAAATGGCTTTAAAATGGATTTGGAGCATGGAGACGATTATCTCGGGATTGCAAGATAACCAAACAAAACTTTTAGTGGATTTCTACTTACTTTATGAAATATCATCTCCACCAAACAGGACAAGCTTGCATCTGTTATAGTTTTGGAGAAAAATGTGTTCATTTCATGTATGCGCGAAATGCCTTAAAAATGGCTTTAAAATGGATTTGGAGCATGGAGACGATTATCTCGGGATTGCAAGATAACCAAACAAAACTTTTAGTGGATTTCTACTTATTTTATTAAATATCATCTCCACCAAACAGGACAAGCTTGCATCTGTTATAGTTTTGGAGAAAAATGTGTTCATTTCATGTATGCGCGAAATGCCTTAAAAATGGCTTTAAAATGGATTTGGAGCATGGAGACGATTATCTCGGGATTGCAAGATAACCAAACAAAACTTTTAGTGGATTTCTACTTATTTTATTAAATAACATCTCCACCAAACAGGACAAGCTTGCATCTGTTATAGTTTTGGAGAAAAATGTGTTCATTTCATGTATGCGCGAAATGCCTTAAAAATGGCTTTAAAATGGATTTGGAGCATGGAGACGATTATCTCGGGATTGCAAGATAACCAAACAAAACTTTTAGTGGATTTCTACTTATTTTATTAAATATCATCTCCACCAAACAGGACAAGCTTGCATCTGTTATAGTTTTTGAGAAAAATGTGTTCATTTCATGTATGCGCGAAATGCCTTAAAAATGGCTTTAAAATGGATTTGGAGCATGGAGACGATTATCTCGGGATTGCAATATAACCAAACAAAACTTTTAGTGGATTTCTACCTATTTTATTAAATATCATCTCCACCAAACAGGACAAGCTTGCATCTGTTATAGTTTTGGAGAAAAATGTGTTCATTTCATGTATGCGCGAAATGCCTTAAAAATGGCTTTAAAATGGATTTGGAGCATGGAGACGATTATCTCGGGATTGCAAGATAACCAAACAAAACTTTTAGTGGATTTCTACTTATTTTATTAAATATCATCTCCACCAAACAGGACAAGCTTGCATCTGTTATAGTTTTGGAGAAAAATGTGTTCATTTCATGTATGCGCGAAATGCCTTAAAAATGGCTTTAAAATGGATTTGGAGCATGGAGACGATTATCTCGGGATTGCAAGATAACCAAACAAAACTTTTAGTGGATTTCTACTTATTTTATTAAATATCATCTCCACCAAACAGGACAAGCTTGCATCTGTTATAGTTTTGGAGAAAAATGTGTTCATTTCATGTATGCGCGAAATGCCTTAAAAATGGCTTTAAAATGGATTTGGAGCATGGAGACGATTATCTCGGGATTGCAAGATAACCAAACAAAACTTTTAGTGGATTTCTACTTATTTTATTAAATATCATCTCCACCAAACAGGACAAGCTTGCATCTGTTATAGTTTTGGAGAAAAATGTGTTCATTTCATGTATGCGCGAAATGCCTTAAAAATGGCTTTAAAATGGATTTGGAGCATGGAGACGATTATCTCGGGATTGCAAGATAACCAAACAAAACTTTTAGTGGATTTCTACTTATTTTATTAAATATCATCTCCACCAAACAGGACAAGCTTGCATCTGTTATAGTTTTGGAGAAAAATGTGTTCATTTCATGTATGCGCGAAATGCCTTAAAAATGGCTTTAAAATGGATTTGGAGCATGGAGACGATTATCTCGGGATTGCAAGATAACCAAACAAAACTTTTAGTGGATTTCTACTTATTTTATTAAATATCATCTCCACCAAACAGGACAAGCTTGCATCTGTTATAGTTTTGGAGAAAAATGTGTTCATTTCATGTATGCGCGAAATGCCTTAAAAATGGCTTTAAAATGGATTTGGAGCATGGAGACGATTATCTCGGGATTGCAAGATAACCAAACAAAACTTTTAGTGGACTTCTACTTATTTTATTAAATATCATCTCCACCAAACAGGACAAGCTTGCATCTGTTATAGTTTTGGAGAAAAATGTGTTCATTTCATGTATGCGCAAAATGCCTTTGAAATGGCTTTAAAATGGATTTGGAGCATGGAGACGATTATCTCAGGATGGCAATATAAACAAACGAAACTTTTAGTAGATTTCTACTTATTTTATTAAATATCATCTCCACCAAACAGGACAAGCTTTCATCTGTTATAGTTTTGGAGAAAAATGTGTTCATTTCATGTATGCGCGAAATGCCTTAAAAATGGCTTTAAAATGGATTTGGAGCATGGAGACGATTATCTCGGGATTGCAAGATAACCAAACAAAACTTTTAGTGGATTTCTACTTATTTTATTAAATATCATCTCCACCAAACAGGACAAGCTTGCATCTGTTATAGTTTTGGAGAAAAATGTGTTCATTTCATGTATGCGCGAAATGCCTTAAAAATGGCTTTAAAATGGATTTGGAGCATGGAGACGATTATCTCGGGATTGCAAGATAACCAAACAAAACTTTTAGTGGATTTCTACTTATTTTATTAAATATCATCTCCACCAAACAGGACAAGCTTGCATCTGTTATAGTTTTGGAGAAAAATGTGTTCATTTCATGTATGCGCGAAATGCCTTTGAAATGGCTTTAAAATGGATTTGGAGCATGGAGACGATTATCTCGGGATTGCAAGATAACCAAACAAAACTTTTAGTGGATTTCTACTTATTTTATTAAATATCATCTCCACCAAACAGGACAAGCTTGCATGTGTTATAGTTTTGGAGAAAAATGTGTTCATTTCATGTATGCGCAAAATGCCTTTGAAATGGCTTTAAAATGGATTTGGAGCATGGAGACGATTATCTCGGGATTGCAAGATAACCAAACAAAACTTTTAGTGGATTTCTACTTATTTTATTAAATATCATCTCCACCAAACAGGACAAGCTTGCATGTGTTATAGTTTTGGAGAAAAATGTGTTCATTTCATGTATGCGCAAAATGCCTTTGAAATGGCTTTAAAATGGATTTGGAGCATGGAGACGATTATCTCGGGATTGCAAGATAACCAAACAAAACTTTTAGTGGATTTCTACTTATTTTATTAAATATCATCTCCACCAAACAGGACAAGCTTGCATCTGTTATAGTTTTGGAGAAAAATGTGTTCATTTCATGTATGCGCGAAATGCCTTAAAAATGGCTTTAAAATGGATTTGGAGCATGGAGACGATTATCTCGGGATTGCAAGATAACCAAACAAAACTTTTAGTGGATTTCTACTTATTTTATTAAATATCATCTCCACCAAACAGGACAAGCTTGCATCTGTTATAGTTTTGGAGAAAAATGTGTTCATTTCATGTATGCGCGAAATGCCTTAAAAATGGCTTTAAAATGGATTTGGAGCATGGAGACGATTATCTCGGGATTGCAAGATAACCAAACAAAACTTTTAGTGGATTTCTACTTATTTTATTAAATATCATCTCCACCAAACAGGACAAGCTTGCATCTGTTATAGTTTTGGAGAAAAATGTGTTCATTTCATGTATGCGCGAAATGCCTTAAAAATGGCTTTAAAATGGATTTGGAGCATGGAGACGATTATCTCGGGATTGCAAGATAACCAAACAAAACTTTTAGTGGACTTCTACTTATTTTATTAAATATCATCTCCACCAAACAGGACAAGCTTGCATCTGTTATAGTTTTGGAGAAAAATGTGTTCATTTCATGTATGCGCAAAATGCCTTTGAAATGGCTTTAAAATGGATTTGGAGCATGGAGACGATTATCTCAGGATGGCAATATAAACAAACGAAACTTTTAGTAGATTTCTACTTATTTTATTAAATATCATCTCCACCAAACAGGACAAGCTTTCATCTGTTATAGTTTTGGAGAAAAATGTGTTCATTTCATGTATGCGCGAAATGCCTTAAAAATGGCTTTAAAATGGATTTGGAGCATGGAGACGATTATCTCGGGATTGCAAGATAACCAAACAAAACTTTTAGTGGATTTCTACTTATTTTATTAAATATCATCTCCACCAAACAGGACAAGCTTGCATCTGTTATAGTTTTGGAGAAAAATGTGTTCATTTCATGTATGCGCGAAATGCCTTAAAAATGGCTTTAAAATGGATTTGGAGCATGGAGACGATTATCTCGGGATTGCAAGATAACCAAACAAAACTTTTAGTGGATTTCTACTTATTTTATTAAATATCATCTCCACCAAACAGGACAAGCTTGCATCTGTTATAGTTTTGGAGAAAAATGTGTTCATTTCATGTATGCGCGAAATGCCTTTGAAATGGCTTTAAAATGGATTTGGAGCATGGAGACGATTATCTCGGGATTGCAAGATAACCAAACAAAACTTTTAGTGGATTTCTACTTATTTTATTAAATATCATCTCCACCAAACAGGACAAGCTTGCATGTGTTATAGTTTTGGAGAAAAATGTGTTCATTTCATGTATGCGCAAAATGCCTTTGAAATGGCTTTAAAATGGATTTGGAGCATGGAGCCGATTATCTCAGGATGGCAATATAAACAAACGAAACTTTTAGTAGATTTCTACTTATTTTATTAAATATCATCTCCACCAAACAGGACAAGCTTGCATCTGTTATAGTTTTGGAGAAAAATGTGTTCATTTCATGTATGCGCGAAATGCCTTAAAAATGGCTTTAAAATGGATTTGGAGCATGGAGACGATTATCTCGGGATTGCAAGATAACCAAACAAAACTTTTAGTGGATTTCTACTTATTTTATTAAATATCATCTCCACCAAACAGGACAAGCTTGCATCTGTTATAGTTTTGGAGAAAAATGTGTTCATTTCATGTATGCGCGAAATGCCTTAAAAATGGCTTTAAAATGGATTTGGAGCATGGAGACGATTATCTCGGGATTGCAAGATAACCAAACAAAACTTTTAGTGGATTTCTACTTATTTTATTAAATATCATCTCCACCAAACAGGACAAGCTTGCATCTGTTATAGTTTTGGAGAAAAATGTGTTCATTTCATGTATGCGCAAAATGCCTTTGAAATGGCTTTAAAATGGATTTGGAGCATGGAGACGATTATCTCGGGATTGCAAGATAACCAAACAAAACTTTTAGTGGATTTCTACTTATTTTATTAAATATCATCTCCACCAAACAGGACAAGCTTGCATCTGTTATAGTTTTGGAGAAAAATGTGTTCATTTCATGTATGCGCGAAATGCCTTAAAAATGGCTTTAAAATGGATTTGGAGCATGGAGACGATTATCTCGGGATTGCAAGATAACCAAACAAAACTTTTAGTGGATTTCTACTTATTTTATTAAATATCATCTCCACCAAACAGGACAAGCTTGCATGTGTTATAGTTTTGGAGAAAAATGTGTTCATTTCATGTATGCGCAAAATGCCTTTGAAATGGCTTTAAAATGGATTTGGAGCATGGAGACGATTATCTCAGGATGGCAATATAAACAAACGAAACTTTTAGTAGATTTCTACTTATTTTATTAAATATCATCTCCACCAAACAGGACAA
This sequence comes from Anomaloglossus baeobatrachus, assembly GCF_048569485.1. Taxonomy (NCBI): domain Eukaryota; kingdom Metazoa; phylum Chordata; class Amphibia; order Anura; family Aromobatidae; genus Anomaloglossus; species Anomaloglossus baeobatrachus. Next base: position 208,347 of record NW_027442257.1, read on the forward strand.
GCTTGCATCTGTTATAGTTTTGGAGAAAAATGTGTTCATTTCATGTATGCGCGAAATGCCTTAAAAATGGCTTTAAAATGGATTTGGAGCATGGAGACGATTATCTCGGGATTGCAAGATAACCAAACAAAACTTTTAGTGGATTTCTACTTATTTTATTAAATATTATCTCCACCAAACAGGACAAGCTTGCATCTGTTATAGTTTTGGAGAAAAATGTGTTCATTTCATGTATGCGCGAAATGCCTTAAAAATGGCTTTAAAATGGATTTGGAGCATGGAGACGATTATCTCGGGATTGCAAGATAACCAAACAAAACTTTTAGTGGATTTCTACTTATTTTATTAAATATCATCTCCACCAAACAGGACAAGCTTGCATCTGTTATAGTTTTGGAGAAAAATGTGTTCATTTCATGTATGCGCGAAATGCCTTAAAAATGGCTTTAAAATGGATTTGGAGCATGGAGACGATTATCTCGGGATTGCAAGATAACCAAACAAAACTTTTAGTGGATTTCTACTTATTTTATTAAATATCATCTCCACCAAACAGGACAAGCTTGCATCTGTTATAGTTTTGGAGAAAAATGTGTTCATTTCATGTATGCGCGAAATGCCTTAAAAATGGCTTTAAAATGGATTTGGAGCATGGAGACGATTATCTCGGGATTGCAAGATAACCAAACAAAACTTTTAGTGGATTTCTACTTATTTTATTAAATATCATCTCCACCAAACAGGACAAGCTTGCATGTGTTATAGTTTTGGAGAAAAATGTGTTCATTTCATGTATGCGCAAAATGCCTTTGAAATGGCTTTAAAATGGATTTGGAGCATGGAGACGATTATCTCGGGATTGCAAGATAACCAAACAAAACTTTTAGTGGATTTCTACTTATTTTATTAAATATCATCTCCACCAAACAGGACAAGCTTGCATCTGTTATAGTTTTGGAGAAAAATGTGTTCATTTCATGTATGCGCGAAATGCCTTAAAAATGGCTTTAAAATGGATTTGGAGCATGGAGACGATTATCTCGGGATTGCAATATAACCAAACAAAACTTTTAGTGGATTTCTACTTATTTTATTAAATATCATCTCCACCAAACAGGACAAGCTTGCATGTGTTATAGTTTTGGAAAAAAATGTGTTCATTTCATGTATGCGCAAAATGCCTTTGAAATGGCTTTAAAATGGATTTGGAGCATGGAGACGATTATCTCAGGATGGCAATATAAACAAACGAAACTTTTAGTAGATTTCTACTTATTTTATTAAATATTATCTCCACCAAACAGGACAAGCTTGCATCTGTTATAGTTTTGGAGAAAAATGTGTTCATTTCATGTATGCGCGAAATGCCTTAAAAATGGCTTTAAAATGGATTTGGAGCATGGAGACGATTATCTCGGGATTGCAAAATAACCAAACAAAACTTTTAGTGGATTTCTACTTATTTTATTAAATATCATCTCCACCAAACAGGACAAGCTTGCATCTGTTATAGTTTTGGAGAAAAATGTGTTCATTTCATGTATGCGCGAAATGCCTTAAAAATGGCTTTAAAATGGATTTGGAGCATGGAGACGATTATCTCGGGATTGCAAGATAACCAAACAAAACTTTTAGTGGATTTCTACTTATTTTATTAAATATCATCTCCACCAAACAGGACAAGCTTGCATGTGTTATAGTTTTGGAGAAAAATGTGTTCATTTCATGTATGCGCAAAATGCCTTTGAAATGGCTTTAAAATGGATTTGGAGCATGGAGACGATTATCTCAGGATGGCAATATAAACAAACGAAACTTTTAGTAGATTTCTACTTATTTTATTAAATATTATCTCCACCAAACAGGACAAGCTTGCATCTTAGTTTTGGAGAAAAATGTGTTCATTTCATGTATGCGCGAAATGCCTTAAAAATGGCTTTAAAATGGATTTGGAGCATGGAGACGATTATCTCGGGATTGCAAGATAACCAAACAAAACTTTTAGTGGATTTCTACTTATTTTATTAAATATCATCTCCACCAAACAGGACAAGCTTGCATCTGTTATAGTTTTGGAGAAAAATGTGTTCATTTCATGTATGCGCAAAATGCCTTTGAAATGGCTTTAAAATGGATTTGGAGCATGGAGACGATTATCTCGGGATTGCAAGATAACCAAACAAAACTTTTAGTGGATTTCTACTTATTTTATTAAATATCATCTCCACCAAACAGGACAAGCTTGCATCTGTTATAGTTTTGGAGAAAAATGTGTTCATTTCATGTATGCGCGAAATGCCTTAAAAATGGCTTTAAAATGGATTTGGAGCATGGAGACGATTATCTCGGGATTGCAAGATAACCAAACAAAACTTTTAGTGGATTTCTACTTATTTTATTAAATATCATCTCCACCAAACAGGACAAGCTTGCATCTGTTATAGTTTTGGAGAAAAATGTGTTCATTTCATGTATGCGCGAAATGCCTTAAAAATGGCTTTAAAATGGATTTGGAGCATGGAGACGATTATCTCGGGATTGCAAGATAACCAAACAAAACTTTTAGTGGATTTCTACTTATTTTATTAAATATCATCTCCACCAAACAGGACAAGCTTGCATCTGTTATAGTTTTGGAGAAAAATGTGTTCATTTCATGTATGCGCGAAATGCCTTAAAAATGGCTTTAAAATGGATTTGGAGCATGGAGACGATTATCTCGGGATTGCAAGATAACCAAACAAAACTTTTAGTGGATTTCTACTTATTTTATTAAATATCATCTCCACCAAACAGGACAAGCTTGCATGTGTTATAGTTTAGGAGAGAAATGTGTTCATTTCATGTATGCGCGAAATGCCTTTGAAATGGCTTTAAAATGGATTTGGAGCATGGAGACGATTATCTCGGGATTGCAAGATAACCAAACAAAACTTTTGGTGGATTTCTACTTATTTTATTAAATATCATCTCCACCAAACAGGACAAGCTTGCATCTGTTATAGTTTTGGAGAAAAATGTGTTCATTTCATGTATGCGCGAAATGCCTTAAAAATGGCTTTAAAATGGATTTGGAGCATGGAGACGATTATCTCGGGATTGCAATATAACCAAACAAAACTTTTAGTGGATTTCTACTTATTTTATTAAATATCATCTCCACCAAACAGGACAAGCTTGCATGTGTTATAGTTTTGGAAAAAAATGTGTTCATTTCATGTATGCGCAAAATGCCTTTGAAATGGCTTTAAAATGGATTTGGAGCATGGAGACGATTATCTCAGGATGGCAATATAAACAAACGAAACTTTTAGTAGATTTCTACTTATTTTATTAAATATCATCTCCACCAAACAGGACAAGCTTGCATCTGTTATAGTTTTGGAGAAAAATGTGTTCATTTCATGTATGCGCGAAATGCCTTAAAAATGGCTTTAAAATGGATTTGGAGCATGGAGACGATTATCTCGGGATTGCAAGATAACCAAACAAAACTTTTAGTGGATTTCTACTTATTTTATTAAATATCATCTCCACCAAACAGGACAAGCTTGCATCTGTTATAGTTTTGGAGAAAAATGTGTTCATTTCATGTATGCGCGAAATGCCTTAAAAATGGCTTTAAAATGGATTTGGAGCATGGAGACGATTATCTCGGGATTGCAAGATAACCAAACAAAACTTTTAGTGGATTTCTACTTATTTTATTAAATATCATCTCCACCAAACAGGACAAGCTTGCATCTGTTATAGTTTTGGAGAAAAATGTGTTCATTTCATGTATGCGCAAAATGCCTTTGAAATGGCTTTAAAATGGATTTGGAGCATGGAGACGATTATCTCAGGATGGCAATATAAATAAACGAAACTTTTAGTAGATTTCTACTTATTTTAATAAATATTATCTCCACCAAACAGGACAAGCTTGCATGTGTTATAGTTTTGGAGAAAAATGTGTTCATTTCATGTATGCGCGAAATGCCTTAGAAATGGCTTTAAAATGGATTTGGAGCATGGAGACGATTATCTCGGGATTGCAAGATAACCAAACGAAACTTTTAGTAGATTTCTACTTATTTTATTAAATATTATCTCCACCAAACAGGACAAGCTTGCATCTTAGTTTTGGAGAAAAATGTGTTCATTTCATGTATGCGCGAAATGCCTTAAAAATAGCTTTAAAATGGATTTGGAGCATGGAGACGATTATCTCGGGATTGCAAGATAACCAAACAAAACTTTTAGTGGATTTCTACTTATTTTATTAAATATCATCTCCACCAAACAGGACAAGCTTGCATCTGTTATAGTTTTGGAGAAAAATGTGTTCATTTCATGTATGCGCGAAATGCCTTAAAAATGGCTTTAAAATGGATTTGGAGCATGGAGACGATTATCTCGGGATTGCAATAAAACCAAACAAAACTTTTAGTGGATTTCTACTTATTTTATTAAATATCATCTCCACCAAACAGGACAAGCTTGCATCTGTTATAGTTTTGGAGAAAAATGTGTTCATTTCATGTATGCGCGAAATGCCTTAAAAATGGCTTTAAAATGGATTTGGAGCATGGAGACGATTATCTCGGGATTGCAAGATAACCAAACAAAACTTTTAGTGGATTTCTACTTATTTTATTAAATATCATCTCCACCAAACAGGACAAGCTTGCATCTGTTATAGTTTTGGAGAAAAATGTGTTCATTTCATGTATGCGCGAAATGCCTTAAAAATGGCTTTAAAATGGATTTGGAGCATGGAGACGATTATCTCGGGATTGCAAGATAACCAAACAAAACTTTTAGTGGATTTCTACTTATTTTATTAAATATCATCTCCACCAAACAGGACAAGCTTGCATCTGTTATAGTTTTGGAGAAAAAATGTGTTCATTTCATGTATGCGCGAAATGCCTTAAAAATGGCTTTAAAATGGATTTGGAGCATGGAGACGATTATCTCGGGATTGCAATATAACCAAACAAAACTTTTAGTGGATTTCTACTTATTTTCTTAAATATCATCTCCACCAAACAGGACAAGCTTGCATCTGTTATAGTTTTGGAGAAAAATGTGTTCATTTCATGTATGCGCGAAATGCCTTAAAAATGGCTTTAAAATGGATTTGGAGCATGGAGACGATTATCTCGGGATTGCAAGATAACCAAACAAAAATTTTAGTGGATTTCTACTTATTTTATTAAATATCATCTCCACCAAACAGGACAAGCTTGCATCTGTTATAGTTTTGGAGAAAAATGTGTTCATTTCATGTATGCGCGAAATGCCTTAAAAATGGCTTTAAAATGGATTTGGAGCATGGAGACGATTATCTCGGGATTGCAAGATAACCAAACAAAACTTTTAGTAAATTTCTACTTATTTTATTAAATATCATCTCCACCAAACAAGACAAGCTTGCATCTGTTATAGTTTTGGAGAAAAATGTGTTCATTTCATGTATGCGCGAAATGCCTTAAAAATGGCTTTAAAATGGATTTGGAGCATGGAGACGATTATCTCGGGATTGCAAGATAACCAAACAAAACTTTTAGTGGATTTCTACTTATTTTATTAAATATCATCTCCACCAAACAGGACAAGCTTGCATGTGTTATAGTTTTGGAGAAAAATGTGTTCATTTCATGTATGCGCAAAATGCCTTTGAAATGGCTTTAAAATGGATTTGGAGCATGGAGACGATTATCTCGGGATTGCAAGATAACCAAACAAAACTTTTAGTGGATTTCTACTTATTTTATTAAATATCATCTCCACCAAACAGGACAAGCTTGCATCTGTTATAGTTTTGGAGAAAAATGTGTTCATTTCATGTATGCGCGAAATGCCTTAAAAATGGCTTTAAAATGGATTTGGAGCATGGAGACGATTATCTCGGGATTGCAAGATAACCAAACAAAACTTTTAGTGGATTTCTACTTATTTTATTAAATATCATCTCCACCAAACAGGACAAGCTTGCATCTGTTATAGTTTTGGAGAAAAATGTGTTCATTTTATGTATGCGCGAAATGCCTTAAAAATGGCTTTAAAATGGATTTGGAGCATGGAGACGATTATCTCGGGATTGCAAGATAACCAAACAAAACTTTTAGTGGATTTCTACTTATTTTATTAAATATCATCTCCACCAAACAAGACAAGCTTGCATCTGTTATAGTTTTGGAGAAAAATGTGTTCATTTCATGTATGCGCGAAATGCCTTAAAAATGGCTTTAAAATGGATTTGGAGCATGGAGACGATTATCTCGGGATTGCAAGATAACCAAACAAAACTTTTAGTGGATTTCTACTTATTTTATTAAATATCATCTCCACCAAACAGGACAAGCTTGCATCTGTTATAGTTTTGGAGAAAAATGTGTTCATTTCATGTATGCGCGAAATGCCTTAAAAATGGCTTTAAAATGGATTTGGAGCATGGAGACGATTATCTCGGGATTGCAAGATAACCAAACAAAACTTTTAGTGGATTTCTACTTATTTTATTAAATATCATCTCCACCAAACAGGACAAGCTTGCATCTGTTATAGTTTTGGAGAAAAATGTGTTCATTTCATGTATGCGCGAAATGCCTTAAAAATGGCTTTAAAATGGATTTGGAGCATGGAGACGATTATCTCGGGATTGCAAGATAACCAAACAAAACTTTTAGTGGATTTCTACTTATTTTATTAAATATCATCTCCACCAAACAAGACAAGCTTGCATCTGTTATAGTTTTGGAGAAAAATATGTTCATTTCATGTATGCGCGAAATGCCTTAAAAATGGCTTTAAAATGGATTTGGAGCATGGAGACGATTATCTCGGGATTGCAAGATAACCAAACAAAACTTTTAGTGGATTTCTACTTATTTTATTAAATATCATCTCCACCAAACAGGACAAGCTTGCATCTGTTATAGTTTTGGAGAAAAATGTGTTCATTTCATGTATGCGCGAAATGCCTTAAAAATGGCTTTAAAATGGATTTGGAGCATGGAGACGATTATCTCGGGATTGCAAGATAACCAAACAAAACTTTTAGTGGATTTCTACTTATTTTATTAAATATCATCTCCACCAAACAGGACAAGCTTGCATCTGTTATAGTTTTGGAGAAAAATGTGTTCATTTCATGTATGCGCGAAATGCCTTAAAAATGGCTTTAAAATGGATTTGGAGCATGGAGACGATTATCTCGGGATTGCAAGATAACCAAACAAAACTTTTAGTGGATTTCTACTTATTTTATTAAATATCATCTCCACCAAACAGGACAAGCTTGCATCTGTTATAGTTTTGGAGAAAAATGTGTTCATTTCATGTATGCGCGAAATGCCTTAAAAATGGCTTTAAAATGGATTTGGAGCATGGAGACGATTATCTCGGGATTGCAAGATAACCAAACAAAACTTTTAGTGGATTTCTACTTATTTTATTAAATATCATCTCCACCAAACAAGACAAGCTTGCATCTGTTATAGTTTTGGAGAAAAATGTGTTCATTTCATGTATGCGCGAAATGCCTTAAAAATGGCTTTAAAATGGATTTGGAGCATGGAGACGATTATCTCGGGATTGCAAGATAACCAAACAAAACTTTTAGTGGATTTCTACTTATTTTATTAAATATCATCTCCACCAAACAGGACAAGCTTGCATCTGTTATAGTTTTGGAGAAAAATGTGTTCATTTCATGTATGCGCAAAATGCCTTTGAAATGGCTTTAAAATGGATTTGGAGCATGGAGACGATTATCTCGGGATTGCAAGATAACCAAACAAAACTTTTAGTGGATTTCTACTTATTTTATTAAATATCATCTCCACCAAACAGGACAAGATTGCAAGTGTTATAGTTTTGGAGAAAAATGTGTTCATTTCATGTATGCGCAAAATGCCTTTGAAATGGCTTTAAAATGGATTTGGAGCATGGAGACGATTATCTCAGGATGGCAATATAAACAAACGAAACTTTTAGTAGATTTCTACTTATTTTATTAAATATTATCTCCACCAAACAGGACAAGCTTGCATCTGTTATAGTTTTGGAGAAAAATGTGTTCATTTCATGTATGCGCGAAATGCCTTAAAAATGGCTTTAAAATGGATTTGGAGCATGGAGACGATTATCTCGGGATTGCAAGATAACCAAACAAAACTTTTAGTGGATTTCTACTTATTTTATTAAATATCATCTCCACCAAACAGGACAAGCTTGCATCTGTTATAGTTTTGGAGAAAAATGTGTTCATTTCATGTATGCGCGAAATGCCTTAAAAATGGCTTTAAAATGGATTTGGAGCATGGAGACGATTATCTCGGGATTGCAAGATAACCAAACAAAACCTTTAGTGGATTTCTACTTATTTTATTAAATATCATCTCCACCAAACAGGACAAGCTTGCATCTGTTATAGTTTTGGAGAAAAATGTGTTCATTTCATGTATGCGCGAAATGCCTTACAAATGGCTTTAAAATGGATTTGGAGCATGGAAACGATTATCTCGGGATTGCAAGATAACCAAACAAAACTTTTAGTGGATTTCTACTTATTTTATTAAATATCATCTCCACCAAACAGGACAAGCTTGCATCTGTTATAGTTTTGGAGAAAAATGTGTTCATTTCATGTATGCGCGAAATGCCTTAAAAATGGCTTTAAAATGGATTTGGAGCATGGAGACGATTATCTCGGGATTGCAATATAACCAAACAAAACTTTTAGTGGATTTCTACTTATTTTATTAAATATCATCTCCACCAAACAGGACAAGCTTGCATCTGTTATAGTTTTGGAGAAAAATGTGTTCATTTCATGTATGCGCGAAATGCCTTAAAAATGGCTTTAAAATGGATTTGGAGCATGGAGACGATTATCTCGGGATTGCAAGATAACCAAACAAAACTTTTAGTGGATTTCTATTTATTTTATTAAATATCATCTCCACCAAACAGGACAAGCTTGCATGTGTTATAGTTTTTGAGAAAAATGTGTTCATTTCATGTATGCGCAAAATGCCTTTGAAATGGCTTTAAAATGGATTTGGAGGATGAAGACGATTATCTCAGGATGGCAATATAAACAAACGAAACTTTTAGTAGATTTCTACTTATTTTATTAAATATCATCTCCACCAAACAGGACAAGCTTGCATCTGTTATAGTTTTGGAGAAAAATGTGTTCATTTCATGTATGCGCGAAATGCCTTAAAAATGGCTTTAAAATGGATTTGGAGCATGGAGACGATTATCTCGGGATTGCAAGATAACCAAACAAAACTTTTAGTGGATTTCTACTTATTTTATTAAATATCATCTCCACCAAACAGGACAAGCTTGCATCTGTTATAGTTTTGGAGAAAAATGTGTTCATTTCATGTATGCGCGAAATGCCTTAAAAATGGCTTTAAAATGGATTTGGAGCATGGAGACGATTATCTCGGGATTGCAAGATAACCAAACAAAACTTTTAGTGGATTTCTACTTATTTTATTAAATATCATCTCCACCAAACAGGACAAGCTTGCATCTGTTATAGTTTTGGAGAAAAATGTGTTCATTTCATGTATGCGCGAAATGCCTTAAAAATTGCTTTAAAATGGATTTGGAGCATGGAGACGATTATCTCGGGATTGCAATATAACCAAACAAAACTTTTAGTGGATTTCTACTTATTTTATTAAATATCATCTCCACCAAACAGGACAAGCTTGCATCTGTTATAGTTTTGGAGAAAAATGTGTTCATTTCATGTATGCGCGAAATGCCTTAAAAATGGCTTTAAAATGGATTTGGAGCATGGAGACGATTATCTCGGGATTGCAAGATAACCAAACAAAACTTTTAGTGGATTTCTATTTATTTTATTAAATATCATCTCCACCAAACAGGACAAGCTTGCATGTGTTATAGTTTTTGAGAAAAATGTGTTCATTTCATGTATGCGCAAAATGCCTTTGAAATGGCTTTAAAATGGATTTGGAGGATGGAGACGATTATCTCAGGATGGCAATATAAACAAACGAAACTTTTAGTAGATTTCTACTTATTTTATTAAATATCATCTCCACCAAACAGGACAAGCTTGCATCTGTTATAGTTTTGGAGAAAAATGTGTTCATTTCATGTATGCGCGAAATGCCTTAAAAATGGCTTTAAAATGGATTTGGAGCATGGAGACGATTATCTCGGGATTGCAAGATAACCAAACAAAACTTTTAGTGGATTTCTACTTATTTTATTAAATATCATCTCCACCAAACAGGACAAGCTTGCATCTGTTATAGTTTTGGAGAAAAATGTGTTCATTTCATGTATGCGCGAAATGCCTTAAAAATGGCTTTAAAATGGATTTGGAGCATGGAGACGATTATCTCAGGATGGCAATATAAACAAACGAAACTTTTAGTAGATTTCTACTTATTTTATTAAATATTATCTCCACCAAACAGGACAAGCTTGCATCTGTTATAGTTTTGGAGAAAAATGTGTTCATTTCATGTATGCGCGAAATGCCTTAAAAATGGCTTTAAAATGGATTTGGAGCATGGAGACGATTATCTCGGGATTGCAAGATAACCAAACAAAACTTTTAGTGGATTTCTACTTATTTTATTAAATATCATCTCCACCAAACAGGACAAGCTTGCATCTGTTATAGTTTTGGAGAAAAATGTGTTCATTTCATGTATGCGCGAAATGCCTTAAAAATGGCTTTAAAACGGATTTGGAGCATGGAGACGATTATCTCGGGATTGCAAGATAACCAAACAAAACTTTTAGTGGATTTCTACTTATTTTATTAAATATCATCTCCACCAAACAGGACAAGCTTGCATCTGTTATAGTTTTGGAGAAAAATGTGTTCATTTCATGTATGCGCGAAATGCCTTAAAAATGGCTTTAAAATGGATTTGGAGCATGGAGACGATTATCTCGGGATTGCAATATAACCAAACAAAACTTTTAGTGGATTTCTACTTATTTTATTAAATATCATCTCCACCAAACAGGACAAGCTTGCATCTGTTATAGTTTTGGAGAAAAATGTGTTCATTTCATGTATGCGCGAAATGCCTTAAAAATGGCTTTAAAATGGATTTGGAGCATGGAGACGATTATCTCGGGATTGCAAGATAACCAAACAAAAATTTTAGTGGATTTCTACTTATTTTATTAAATATCATCTCCACCAAACAGGACAAGCTTGCATCTGTTATAGTTTTGGAGAAAAATGTGTTCATTTCATGTATGCGCGAAATGCCTTAAAAATGGCTTTAAAATGGATTTGGAGCATGGAGACGATTATCTCGGGATTGCAAGATAACCAAACAAAACTTTTAGTGGATTTCTACTTATTTTATTAAATATCATCTCCACCAAACAGGACAAGCTTGCATGTGTTATAGTTTTGGAGAAAAATGTGTTCATTTCATGTATGCGCAAAATGCCTTTGAAATGGCTTTAAAATGGATTTGGAGCATGGAGACGATTATCTCGGGATTGCAAGATAACCAAACAAAACTTTTAGTGGATTTCTACTTATTTTATTAAATATCATCTCCACCAAACAGGACAAGCTTGCATCTGTTATAGTTTTGGAGAAAAATGTGTTCATTTCATGTATGCGCGAAATGCCTTAAAAATGGCTTTAAAATGGATTTGGAGCATGGAGACGATTATCTCGGGATTGCCAGATAACCAAACAAAACTTTTAGTGGATTTCTACTTATTTTATTAAATATCATCTCCACCAAACAGGACAAGCTTGCATCTGTTATAGTTTTGGAGAAAAATGTGTTCATTTCATGTATGCGCGAAATGCCTTAAAAATGGCTTTAAAATGGATTTGGAGCATGGAGACGATTATCTCGGGATTGCAAGATAACCAAACAAAACTTTTAGTGGATTTCTACTTATTTTATGAAATATCATCTCCACCAAACAGGACAAGCTTGCATCTGTTATAGTTTTGGAGAAAAATGTGTTCATTTCATGTATGCGCGAAATGCCTTAAAAATGGCTTTAAAATGGATTTGGAGCATGGAGACGATTATCTCGGGATTGCAAGATAACCAAACAAAACTTTTAGTGGATTTCTACTTATTTTATTAAATATCATCTCCACCAAACAGGACAAGCTTGCATCTGTTATAGTTTTGGAGAAAAATGTGTTCATTTCATGTATGCGCGAAATGCCTTAAAAATGGCTTTAAAATGGATTTGGAGCATGGAGACGATTATCTCGGGATTGCAAGATAACCAAACAAAACTTTTAGTGGATTTCTACTTATTTTATTAAATAACATCTCCACCAAACAGGACAAGCTTGCATCTGTTATAGTTTTGGAGAAAAATGTGTTCATTTCATGTATGCGCGAAATGCCTTAAAAATGGCTTTAAAATGGATTTGGAGCATGGAGACGATTATCTCGGGATTGCAAGATAACCAAACAAAACTTTTAGTGGATTTCTACTTATTTTATTAAATATCATCTCCACCAAACAGGACAAGCTTGCATCTGTTATAGTTTTGGAGAAAAATGTGTTCATTTCATGTATGCGCGAAATGCCTTAAAAATGGCTTTAAAATGGATTTGGAGCATGGAGACGATTATCTCGGGATTGCAATATAACCAAACAAAACTTTTAGTGGATTTCTACCTATTTTATTAAATATCATCTCCACCAAACAGGACAAGCTTGCATCTGTTATAGTTTTGGAGAAAAATGTGTTCATTTCATGTATGCGCGAAATGCCTTAAAAATGGCTTTAAAATGGATTTGGAGCATGGAGACGATTATCTCGGGATTGCAAGATAACCAAACAAAACTTTTAGTGGATTTCTACTTATTTTATTAAATATCATCTCCACCAAACAGGACAAGCTTGCATCTGTTATAGTTTTGGAGAAAAATGTGTTCATTTCATGTATGCGCGAAATGCCTTAAAAATGGCTTTAAAATGGATTTGGAGCATGGAGACGATTATCTCGGGATTGCAAGATAACCAAACAAAACTTTTAGTGGATTTCTACTTATTTTATTAAATATCATCTCCACCAAACAGGACAAGCTTGCATCTGTTATAGTTTTGGAGAAAAATGTGTTCATTTCATGTATGCGCGAAATGCCTTAAAAATGGCTTTAAAATGGATTTGGAGCATGGAGACGATTATCTCGGGATTGCAAGATAACCAAACAAAACTTTTAGTGGATTTCTACTTATTTTATTAAATATCATCTCCACCAAACAGGACAAGCTTGCATCTGTTATAGTTTTGGAGAAAAATGTGTTCATTTCATGTATGCGCGAAATGCCTTAAAAATGGCTTTAAAATGGATTTGGAGCATGGAGACGATTATCTCGGGATTGCAAGATAACCAAACAAAACTTTTAGTGGATTTCTACTTATTTTATTAAATATCATCTCCACCAAACAGGACAAGCTTGCATCTGTTATAGTTTTGGAGAAAAATGTGTTCATTTCATGTATGCGCGAAATGCCTTAAAAATGGCTTTAAAATGGATTTGGAGCATGGAGACGATTATCTAGGGATTGCAAGATAACCAAACAAAACTTTTAGTGGATTTCTACTTATTTTATTAAATATCATCTCCACCAAACAGGACAAGCTTGCATCTGTTATAGTTTTGGAGAAAAATGTGTTCATTTCATGTATGCGCGAAATGCCTTAAAAATGGCTTTAAAATGGATTTGGAGCATGGAGACGATTATCTCGGGATTGCAAGATAACCAAACAAAACTTTTAGTGGATTTCTACTTATTTTATTAAATATCATCTCCACCAAACAGGACAAGCTTGCATCTGTTATAGTTTTGGAGAAAAATGTGTTTATTTCATGTATGCGCGAAATGCCTTAAAAATGGCTTTAAAATGGATTTGGAGCATGGAGACGATTATCTCGGGATTGCAAGATAACCAAACAAAACTTTTAGTGGATTTCTACTTATTTTATTAAATATCATCTCCACCAAACAGGACAAGCTTGCATGTGTTATAGTTTTGGAGAAAAATGTGTTCATTTCATGTATGCGCAAAATGCCTTTGAAATGGCTTTAAAATGGATTTGGAGCATGGAGACGATTATCTCGGGATTGCAAGATAACCAAACAAAACTTTTAGTGGATTTCTACTTATTTTATTAAATATCATCTCCACCAAACAGGACAAGCTTGCATCTGTTATAGTTTTGGAGAAAAATGTGTTCATTTCATGTATGCGCGAAATGCCTTAAAAATGGCTTTAAAATGGATTTGGAGCATGGAGACGATTATCTCGGGATTGCAAGATAACCAAACAAAACTTTTAGTGGATTTCTACTTATTTTATTAAATATCATCTCCACCAAACAGGACAAGCTTGCATCTGTTATAGTTTTGGAGAAAAATGTGTTCATTTCATGTATGCGCGAAATGCCTTAAAAATGGCTTTAAAATGGATTTGGAGCATGGAGACGATTATCTCGGGATTGCAAGATAACCAAACAAAACTTTTAGTGGATTTCTACTTATTTTATTAAATATCATCTCCACCAAACAGGACAAGCTTGCATCTGTTATAGTTTTGGAGAAAAATGTGTTCATTTCATGTATGCGCGAAATGCCTTAAAAATGGCTTTAAAATGGATTTGGAGCATGGAGACGATTATCTCGGGATTGCAAGATAACCAAACAAAACTTTTAGTGGATTTCTACTTATTTTATTAAATATCATCTCCACCAAACAGGACAAGCTTGCATCTGTTATAGTTTTGGAGAAAAATGTGTTCATTTCATGTATGCGCGAAATGCCTTAAAAATGGCTTTAAAATGGATTTGGAGCATGGAGACGATTATCTCGGGATTGCAAGATAACCAAACAAAACTTTTAGTGGATTTCTACTTATTTTATTAAATATCATCTCCACCAAACAGGACAAGCTTGCATCTGTTATAGTTTTGGAGAAAAATGTGTTCATTTCATGTATGCGCGAAATGCCTTAAAAATGGCTTTAAAATGGATTTGGAGCATGGAGACGATTATCTCGGGATTGCAAGATAACCAAACAAAACTTTTAGTGGATTTCTACTTATTTTATTAAATATCATCTCCACCAAACAGGACAAGCTTGCATCTGTTATAGTTTTGGAGAAAAATGTGTTCATTTCATGTATGCGCGAAATGCCTTAAAAATGGCTTTAAAATGGATTTGGAGCATGGAGACGATTATCTCGGGATTGCAAGATAACCAAACAAAACTTTTAGTGGATTTCTACTTATTTTATTAAATATCATCTCCACCAAACAGGACAAGCTTGCATCTGTTATAGTTTTGGAGAAAAATGTGTTTATTTCATGTATGCGCGAAATGCCTTAAAAATGGCTTTAAAATGGATTTGGAGCATGGAGACGATTATCTCGGGATTGCAAGATAACCAAACAAAACTTTTAGTGGATTTCTACTTATTTTATTAAATATCATCTCCACCAAACAGGACAAGCTTGCATGTGTTATAGTTTTGGAGAAAAATGTGTTCATTTCATGTATGCGCAAAATGCCTTTGAAATGGCTTTAAAATGGATTTGGAGCATGGAGACGATTATCTCGGGATTGCAAGATAACCAAACAAAACTTTTAGTGGATTTCTACTTATTTTATTAAATATCATCTCCACCAAACAGGACAAGCTTGCATCTGTTATAGTTTTGGAGAAAAATGTGTTCATTTCATGTATGCGCGAAATGCCTTAAAAATGGCTTTAAAATGGATTTGGAGCATGGAGACGATTATCTCGGGATTGCAAGATAACCAAACAAAACTTTTAGTGGATTTCTACTTATTTTTATTAAATATCATCTCCACCAAACAGGACAAGCTTGCATCTGTTATAGTTTTGGAGAAAAATGTGTTCATTTCATGTATGCGCGAAATGCCTTAAAAATGGCTTTAAAATGGATTTGGAGCATGGAGACGATTATCTCGGGATTGCAAGATAACCAAACAAAACTTTTAGTGGATTTCTACTTATTTTATTAAATATCATCTCCACCAAACAGGACAAGCTTGCATCTGTTATAGTTTTGGAGAAAAATGTGTTCATTTCATGTATGCGCGAAATGCCTTAAAAATGGCTTTAAAATGGATTTGGAGCATGGAGACGATTATCTCGGGATTGCAAGATAACCAAACAAAACTTTTAGTGGATTTCTACTTATTTTATTAAATATCATCTCCACCAAACAGGACAAGCTTGCATCTGTTATAGTTTTGGAGAAAAATGTGTTCATTTCATGTATGCGCGAAATGCCTTAAAAATGGCTTTAAAATGGATTTGGAGCATGGAGACGATTATCTCGGGATTGCAAGATAACCAAACAAAACTTTTAGTGGATTTCTACTTATTTTATTAAATATCATCTCCACCAAACAGGACAAGCTTGCATCTGTTATAGTTTTGGAGAAAAATGTGTTTATTTCATGTATGCGCGAAATGCCTTAAAAATGGCTTTAAAATGGATTTGGAGCATGGAGACGATTATCTCGGGATTGCAAGATAACCAAACAAAACTTTTAGTGGATTTCTACTTATTTTATTAAATATCATCTCCACCAAACAGGACAAGCTTGCATGTGTTATAGTTTTGGAGAAAAATGTGTTCATTTCATGTATGCGCAAAATGCCTTTGAAATGGCTTTAAAATGGATTTGGAGCATGGAGACGATTATCTCGGGATTGCAAGATAACCAAACAAAACTTTTAGTGGATTTCTACTTATTTTATTAAATATCATCTCCACCAAACAGGACAAGCTTGCATCTGTTATAGTTTTGGAGAAAAATGTGTTCATTTCATGTATGCGCGAAATGCCTTAAAAATGGCTTTAAAATGGATTTGGAGCATGGAGACGATTATCTCGGGATTGCAAGATAACCAAACAAAACTTTTAGTGGATTTCTACTTATTTTTATTAAATATCATCTCCACCAAACAGGACAAGCTTGCATCTGTTATAGTTTTGGAGAAAAATGTGTTCATTTCATGTATGCGCGAAATGCCTTAAAAATGGCTTTAAAATGGATTTGGAGCATGGAGACGATTATCTCGGGATTGCAAGATAACCAAACAAAACTTTTAGTGGATTTCTACTTATTTTATTAAATATCATCTCCACCAAACAGGACAAGCTTGCATCTGTTATAGTTTTGGAGAAAAATGTGTTCATTTCATGTATGCGCGAAATGCCTTAAAAATGGCTTTAAAATGGATTTGGAGCATGGAGACGATTATCTCGGGATTGCAAGATAACCAAACAAAACTTTTAGTGGATTTCTACTTATTTTATTAAATATCATCTCCACCAAACAGGACAAGCTTGCATCTGTTATAGTTTTGGAGAAAAATGTGTTCATTTCATGTATGTGCAAAATGCCTTTGAAATGGCTTTAAAATGGATTTGGAGCATGGAGACGATTATCTCAGGATGGCAATATAAACAAACGAAACTTTTAGTAGATTTCTACTTATTTTATTAAATATCATCTCCACCAAACAGGACAAGCTTTCATCTGTTATAGTTTTGGAGAAAAATGTGTTCATTTCATGTATGCGCGAAATGCCTTAAAAATGGCTTTAAAATGGATTTGGAGCATGGAGACGATTATCTCGGGATTGCAAGATAACCAAACAAAACTTTTAGTGGATTTCTACTTATTTTATTAAATATCATCTCCACCAAACAGGACAAGCTTGCATCTGTTATAGTTTTGGAGAAAAATGTGTTCATTTCATGTATGCGCGAAATGCCTTAAAAATGGCTTTAAAATGGATTTGGAGCATGGAGACGATTATCTCGGGATTACAAGATAACCAAACAAAACTTTTAGTGGATTTCTACTTATTTTATTAAATATCATCTCCACCAAACAGGACAAGCTTGCATCTGTTATAGTTTTGGAGAAAAATGTGTTCATTTCATGTATGCGCGAAATGCCTTAAAAATGGCTTTAAAATGGATTTGGAGCATGGAGACGATTATCTCGGGATTGCAAGATAACCAAACAAAACTTTTAGTGGATTTCTACTTATTTTATTAAATATCATCTCCACCAAACAGGACAAGCTTGCATGTGTTATAGTTTTGGAGAAAAATGTGTTCATTTCATGTATGCGCAAAATGCCTTTGAAATGGCTTTAAAATGGATTTGGAGCATGGAGCCGATTATCTCAGGATGGCAATATAAACAAACGAAACTTTTAGTAGATTTCTACTTATTTTATTAAATATCATCTCCACCAAACAGGACAAGCTTGCATCTGTTATAGTTTTGGAGAAAAATGTGTTCATTTCATGTATGCGCGAAATGCCTTAAAAATGGCTTTAAAATGGATTTGGAGCATGGAGACGATTATCTCGGGATTGCAAGATAACCAAACAAAACTTTTAGTGGATTTCTACTTATTTTATTAAATATCATCTCCACCAAACAGGACAAGCTTGCATCTGTTATAGTTTTGGAGAAAAATGTGTTCATTTCATGTATGCGCGAAATGCCTTAAAAATGGCTTTAAAATGGATTTGGAGCATGGAGACGATTATCTCGGGATTGCAAGATAACCAAACAAAACTTATAGTGGATTTCTACTTATTTTATTAAATATCATCTCCACCAAACAGGACAAGCTTGCATCTGTTATAGTTTTGGAGAAAAATGTGTTCATTTCATGTATGCGCAAAATGCCTTTGAAATGGCTTTAAAATGGATTTGGAGCATGGAGACGATTATCTCGGGATTGCAAGATAACCAAACAAAACTTTTAGTGGATTTCTACTTATTTTATTAAATATCATCTCCACCAAACAGGACAAGCTTGCATCTGTTATAGTTTTGGAGAAAAATGTGTTCATTTCATGTATGCGCGAAATGCCTTAAAAATGGCTTTAAAATGGATTTGGAGCATGGAGACGATTATCTCGGGATTGCAAGATAACCAAACAAAACTTTTAGTGGATTTCTACTTATTTTATTAAATATCATCTCCACCAAACAGGACAAGCTTGCATGTGTTATAGTTTTGGAGAAAAATGTGTTCATTTCATGTATGCGCAAAATGCCTTTGAAATGGCTTTAAAATGGATTTGGAGCATGGAGACGATTATCTCAGGATGGCAATATAAACAAACGAAACTTTTAGTAGATTTCTACTTATTTTATTAAATATCATCTCCACCAAACAGGACAAGCTTGCATCTGTTATAGTTTTGGAGAAAAATGTGTTCATTTCATGTATGCGCGAAATGCCTTAAAAATGGCTTTAAAATGGATTTGGAGCATGGAGACGATTATCTCGGGATTGCAAGATAACCAAACAAAACTTTTAGTGGATTTCTACTTATTTTATTAAATATCATCTCCACCAAACAGGACAAGCTTGCATCTGCTATAGTTTTGGAGAAAAATGTGTTCATTTCATGTATGCGCGAAATGCCTTAAAAATGGCTTTAAAATGGATTTGGAGCATGGAGACGATTATCTCGGGATTGCAAGATAACCAAACAAAACTTTTAGTGGATTTCTACTTATTTTATTAAATATCATCTCCACCAAACAGGACAAGCTTGCATCTGTTATAGTTTTGGAGAAAAATGTGTTCATTTCATGTATGCGCAAAATGCCTTTGAAATGGCTTTAAAATGGATTTGGAGCATGGAGACGATTATCTCGGGATTGCAAGATTACCAAACAAAACTTTTAGTGGATTTCTACTTATTTTATTAAATATCATCTCCACCAAACAGGACAAGCTTGCATCTGTTATAGTTTTGGAGAAAAATGTGTTCATTTCATGTATGCGCGAAATGCCTTAAAAATGGCTTTAAAATGGATTTGGAGCATGGAGACGATTATCTCGGGATTGCAAGATAACCAAACAAAACTTTTAGTGGATTTCTACTTATTTTATTAAATATCATCTCCACCAAACAGGACAAGCTTGCATGTGTTATAGTTTTGGAGAAAAATGTGTTCATTTCATGTATGCGCAAAATGCCTTTGAAATGGCTTTAAAATGGATTTGGAGCATGGAGACGATTATCTCGGGATTGCAAGATAACCAAACAAAACTTTTAGTGGATTTCTACTTATTTTATTAAATATCATCTCCACCAAAAGGACAAGCTTGCATCTGTTATAGTTTTGGAGAAAAATGTGTTCATTTCATGTATGCGCAAAATGCCTTTGAAATGGCTTTAAAATGGATTTGGAGCATGGAGACGATTATCTCAGGATGGCAATATAAACAAACGAAACTTTTAGTAGATTTCTACTTATTTTATTAAATATTATCTCCACCAAACAGGACAAGCTTGCATCTGTTATAGTTTTGGAGAAAAATGTGTTCATTTCATGTATGCGCGAAATGCCTTAAAAATGGCTTTAAAATGGATTTGGAGCATGGAGACGATTATCTCGGGATTGCAAAATAACCAAACAAAACTTTTAGTGGATTTCTACTTATTTTATTAAATATCATCTCCACCAAACAGGACAAGCTTGCATCTGTTATAGTTTTGGAGAAAAATGTGTTCATTTCATGTATGCGCGAAATGCCTTAAAAATGGCTTTAAAATGGATTTGGAGCATGGAGACGATTATCTCGGGATTGCAAGATAACCAAACAAAACTTTTAGTGGATTTCTACTTATTTTATTAAATATCATCTCCACCAAACAGGACAAGCTTGCATGTGTTATAGTTTTGGAGAAAAATGTGTTCATTTCATGTATGCGCAAAATGCCTTTGAAATGGCTTTAAAATGGATTTGGAGCATGGAGACGATTATCTCAGGATGGCAATATAAACAAACGAAACTTTTAGTAGATTTCTACTTATTTTATTAAATATTATCTCCACCAAACAGGACAAGCTTGCATCTTAGTTTTGGAGAAAAATGTGTTCATTTCATGTATGCGCGAAATGCCTTAAAAATGGCTTTAAAATGGATTTGGAGCATGGAGACGATTATCTCGGGATTGCAAGATAACCAAACAAAACTTTTAGTGGATTTCTACTTATTTTATTAAATATCATCTCCACCAAACAGGACAAGCTTGCATCTGTTATAGTTTTGGAGAAAAATGTGTTCATTTCATGTATGCGCGAAATGCCTTAAAAATGGCTTTAAAATGGATTTGGAGCATGGAGACGATTATCTCGGGATTGCAAGATAACCAAACAAAACTTTTAGTGGATTTCTACTTATTTTATTAAATATCATCTCCACCAAACAGGACAAGCTTGCATCTGTTATAGTTTTGGAGAAAAATGTGTTCATTTCATGTATGCGCGAAATGCCTTTGAAATGGCTTTAAAATGGATTTGGAGCATGGAGACGATTATCTCGGGATTGCAAGATAACCAAACAAAACTTTTAGTGGATTTCTACTTATTTTATTAAATATCATCTCCACCAAACAGGACAAGCTTGCATCTGTTATAGTTTTGGAGAAAAATGTGTTCATTTCATGTATGCGCGAAATGCCTTAAAAATGGCTTTAAAATGGATTTGGAGCATGGAGACGATTATCTCGGGATTGCAAGATAACCAAACAAAACTTTTAGTGGATTTCTACTTATTTTATTAAATATCATCTCCACCAAACAGGACAAGCTTGCATCTGTTATAGTTTTGGAGAAAAATGTGTTCATTTCATGTATGCGCGAAATGCCTTAAAAATGGCTTTAAAATGGATTTGGAGCATGGAGACGATTATCTCGGGATTGCAAGATAACCAAACAAAACTTTTAGTGGATTTCTACTTATTTTATTAAATATCATCTCCACCAAACAGGACAAGCTTGCATGTGTTATAGTTTTGGAGAAAAATGTGTTCATTTCATGTATGCGCGAAATGCCTTTGAAATGGCTTTAAAATGGATTTGGAGCATGGAGACGATTATCTCGGGATTGCAAGATAACCAAACAAAACTTTTGGTGGATTTCTACTTATTTTATTAAATATCATCTCCACCAAACAGGACAAGCTTGCATCTGTTATAGTTTTGGAGAAAAATGTGTTCATTTCATGTATGCGCGAAATGCCTTAAAAATGGCTTTAAAATGGATTTGGAGCATGGAGACGATTATCTCGGGATTGCAAGATAACCAAACAAAACTTTTAGTGGATTTCTACTTATTTTATTAAATATCATCTCCTCCAAACAAGACAAGCTTGCATCTGTTATAGTTTTGGAGAAAAATGTGTTCATTTCATGTATGCGCGAAATGCCTTAAAAATGGCTTTAAAATGGATTTGGAGCATGGAGACGATTATCTCGGGATTGCAATATAACCAAACAAAACTTTTAGTGGATTTCTACTTATTTTATTAAATATCATCTCCACCAAACAGGACAAGCTTGCATGTGTTATAGTTTTGGAAAAAAATGTGTTCATTTCATGTATGCGCAAAATGCCTTTGAAATGGCTTTAAAATGGATTTGGAGCATGGAGTCGATTATCTCAGGATGGCAATATAAACAAACGAAACTTTTAGTAGATTTCTACTTATTTTATTAAATATCATCTCCACCAAACAGGACAAGCTTGCATCTGTTATAGTTTTGGAGAAAAATGTGTTCATTTCATGTATGCGCGAAATGCCTTAAAAATGGCTTTAAAATGGATTTGGAGCATGGAGACGATTATCTCGGGATTGCAAGATAACCAAACAAAACTTTTAGTGGATTTCTACTTATTTTATTAAATATCATCTCCACCAAACAGGACAAGCTTGCATCTGTTATAGTTTTGGAGAAAAATGTGTTCATTTCATGTATGCGCGAAATGCCTTAAAAATGGCTTTAAAATGGATTTGGAGCATGGAGACGATTATCTCGGGATTGCAAGATAACCAAACAAAACTTTTAGTGGATTTCTACTTATTTTATTAAATATCATCTCCACCAAACAGGACAAGCTTGCATGTGTTATAGTTTTGGAGAAAAATGTGTTCATTTCATGTATGCGCGAAATGCCTTTGAAATGGCTTTAAAATGGATTTGGAGCATGGAGACGAATTTCTCGGGATTGCAAGATAACCAAACAAAACTTTTGGTGGATTTCTACTTATTTTATTAAATATCATCTCCACCAAACAGGACAAGCTTGCATCTGTTATAGTTTTGGAGAAAAATGTGTTCATTTCATGTATGCGCGAAATGCCTTAAAAATGGCTTTAAAATGGATTTGGAGCATGGAGACGATTATCTCGGGATTGCAAGATAACCAAACAAAACTTTTAGTGGATTTCTACTTATTTTATTAAATATCATCTCCTCCAAACAAGACAAGCTTGCATCTGTTATAGTTTTGGAGAAAAATGTGTTCATTTCATGTATGCGCGAAATGCCTTAAAAATGGCTTTAAAATGGATTTGGAGCATGGAGACGATTATCTCGGGATTGCAATATAACCAAACAAAACTTTTAGTGGATTTCTACTTATTTTATTAAATATCATCTCCACCAAACAGGACAAGCTTGCATGTGTTATAGTTTTGGAAAAAAATGTGTTCATTTCATGTATGCGCAAAATGCCTTTGAAATGGCTTTAAAATGGATTTGGAGCATGGAGTCGATTATCTCAGGATGGCAATATAAACAAACGAAACTTTTAGTAGATTTCTACTTATTTTATTAAATATCATCTCCACCAAACAGGACAAGCTTGCATCTGTTATAGTTTTGGAGAAAAATGTGTTCATTTCATGTATGCGCGAAATGCCTTAAAAATGGCTTTAAAATGGATTTGGAGCATGGAGACGATTATCTCGGGATTGCAAGATAACCAAACAAAACTTTTAGTGGATTTCTACTTATTTTATTAAATATCATCTCCACCAAACAGGACAAGCTTGAATCTGTTATAGTTTTGGAGAAAAATGTGTTCATTTCATGTATGCGCGAAATGCCTTAAAAATGGCTTTAAAATGGATTTGGAGCATGGAGACGATTATCTCGGGATTGCAAGATAACCAAACAAAACTTTTAGTGGATTTCTACTTATTTTATTAAATATCATCTCCACCAAACAGGACAAGCTTGCATGTGTTATAGTTTTGGAGAAAAATGTGTTCATTTCATGTATGCGCAAAATGCCTTTGAAATGGCTTTAAAATGGATTTGGAGCATGGAGACGATTATCTCAGGATGGCAATATAAACAAACGAAACTTTTAGTAGATTTCTACTTATTTTAATAAATATTATCTCCACCAAACAGGACAAGCTTGCATGTGTTATAGTTTTGGAGAAAAATGTGTTCATTTCATGTATGCGCGAAATGCCTTAGAAATGGCTTTAAAATGGATTTGGAGCATGGAGACGATTATCTCGGGATTGCAAGATAACCAAACGAAACTTTTAGTAGATTTCTACTTATTTTATTAAATATTATCTCCACCAAACAGGACAAGCTTGCATCTTAGTTTTGGAGAAAAATGTGTTCATTTCATGTATGCGCGAAATGCCTTAAAAATAGCTTTAAAATGGATTTGGAGCATGGAGACGATTATCTCGGGATTGCAAGATAACCAAACAAAATTTTTAGTTGATTTCTACTTATTTTATTAAATATCATCTCCACCAAACAGGACAAGCTTGCATCTGTTATAGTTTTGGAGAAAAATGTGTTCATTTCATGTATGCGCGAAATGCCTTAAAAATGGCTTTAAAATGGATTTGGAGCATGGAGACGATTATCTCGGGATTGCAATAAAACCAAACAAAACTTTTAGTGGATTTCTACTTATTTTATTAAATATCATCTCCACCAAACAGGACAAGCTTGCATCTGTTATAGTTTTGGAGAAAAATGTGTTCATTTCATGTATGCGCGAAATGCCTTAAAAATGGCTTTAAAATGGATTTGGAGCATGGAGACGATTATCTCGGGATTGCAAGATAACCAAACAAAACTTTTAGTGGATTTCTACTTATTTTATTAAATATCATCTCCACCAAACAGGACAAGCTTGCATCTGTTATAGTTTTGGAGAAAAATGTGTTCATTTCATGTATGCGCGAAATGCCTTAAAAATGGCTTTAAAATGGATTTGGAGCATGGAGACGATTATCTCGGGATTGCAAGATAACCAAACAAAACTTTTAGTGGATTTCTACTTATTTTATTAAATATCATCTCCACCAAACAGGACAAGCTTGCATCTGTTATAGTTTTGGAGAAAAAATGTGTTCATTTCATGTATGCGCGAAATGCCTTAAAAATGGCTTTAAAATGGATTTGGAGCATGGAGACGATTATCTCGGGATTGCAATATAACCAAACAAAACTTTTAGTGGATTTCTACTTATTTTATTAAATATCATCTCCACCAAACAGGACAAGCTTGCATCTGTTATAGTTTTGGAGAAAAATGTGTTCATTTCATGTATGCGCGAAATGCCTTAAAAATGGCTTTAAAATGGATTTGGAGCATGGAGACGATTATCTCGGGATTGCAAGATAACCAAACAAAAATTTTAGTGGATTTCTACTTATTTTATTAAATATCATCTCCACCAAACAGGACAAGCTTGCATCTGTTATAGTTTTGGAGAAAAATGTGTTCATTTCATGTATGCGCGAAATGCCTTAAAAATGGCTTTAAAATGGATTTGGAGCATGGAGACGATTATCTCGGGATTGCAAGATAACCAAACAAAACTTTTAGTAAATTTCTACTTATTTTATTAAATATCATCTCCACCAAACAAGACAAGCTTGCATCTGTTATAGTTTTGGAGAAAAATGTGTTCATTTCATGTATGCGCGAAATGCCTTAGAAATGGCTTTAAAATGGATTTGGAGCATGGAGACGATTATCTCGGGATTGCAAGATAACCAAACAAAAATTTTAGTGGATTTCTACTTATTTTATTAAATATCATCTCCACCAAACAGGACAAGCTTGCATCTGTTATAGTTTTGGAGAAAAATGTGTTCATTTCATGTATGCGCGAAATGCCTTAAAAATGGCTTTAAAATGGATTTGGAGCATGGAGACGATTATCTCGGGATTGCAAGATAACCAAAAAAAACTTTTAGTAAATTTCTACTTATTTTATTAAATATCATCTCCACCAAACAGGACAAGCTTGCATGTGTTATAGTTTTGGAGAAAAATGTGTTCATTTCATGTATGCGCGAAATGCCTTAGAAATGGCTTTAAAATGGATTTGGAGCATGGAGACGATTATCTCGGGATTGCAAGATAACCAAACTAAACTTTTAGTAGATTTCTACTTATTTTATTAAATATTATCTCCACCAAACAGGACAAGCTTGCATCTTAGTTTTGGAGAAAAATGTGTTCATTTCATGTATGCGCGAAATGCCTTAAAAATAGCTTTAAAATGGATTTGGAGCATGGAGACGATTATCTCGGGATTGCAAGATAACCAAACAAAAATTTTAGTGGATTTCTACTTATTTTATTAAATATCATCTCCACCAAACAGGACAAGCTTGCATCTGTTATAGTTTTGGAGAAAAATGTGTTCATTTCATGTATGCGCGAAATGCCTTAAAAATGGCTTTAAAATGGATTTGGAGCATGGAGACGATTATCTCGGGATTGCAAGATAACCAAACAAAACTTTTAGTGGATTTCTACTTATTTTATTAAATATCATCTCCTCCAAACAAGACAAGCTTGCATCTGTTATAGTTTTGGAGAAAAATGTGTTCATTTCATGTATGCGCGAAATGCCTTAAAAATGGCTTTAAAATGGATTTGGAGCATGGAGACGATTATCTCGGGATTGCAATATAACCAAACAAAACTTTTAGTGGATTTCTACTTATTTTATTAAATATCATCTCCACCAAACAGGACAAGCTTGCATGTGTTATAGTTTTGGAAAAAAATGTGTTCATTTCATGTATGCGCAAAATGCCTTTGAAATGGCTTTAAAATGGATTTGGAGCATGGAGTCGATTATCTCAGGATGGCAATATAAACAAACGAAACTTTTAGTAGATTTCTACTTATTTTATTAAATATCATCTCCACCAAACAGGACAAGCTTGCATCTGTTATAGTTTTGGAGAAAAATGTGTTCATTTCATGTATGCGCGAAATGCCTTAAAAATGGCTTTAAAATGGATTTGGAGCATGGAGACGATTATCTCGGGATTGCAAGATAACCAAACAAAACTTTTAGTGGATTTCTACTTATTTTATTAAATATCATCTCCACCAAACAGGACAAGCTTGCATCTGTTATAGTTTTGGAGAAAAATGTGTTCATTTCATGTATGCGCGAAATGCCTTAAAAATGGCTTTAAAATGGATTTGGAGCATGGAGACGATTATCTCGGGATTGCAAGATAACCAAACAAAACTTTTAGTGGATTTCTACTTATTTTATTAAATATCATCTCCACCAAACAGGACAAGCTTGCATGTGTTATAGTTTTGGAGAAAAATGTGTTCATTTCATGTATGCGCGAAATGCCTTTGAAATGGCTTTAAAATGGATTTGGAGCATGGAGACGATTATCTCAGGATTGCAAGATAACCAAACAAAACTTTTGGTGGATTTCTACTTATTTTATTAAATATCATCTCCACCAAACAGGACAAGCTTGCATCTGTTATAGTTTTGGAGAAAAATGTGTTCATTTCATGTATGCGCGAAATGCCTTAAAAATGGCTTTAAAATGGATTTGGAGCATGGAGACGATTATCTCGGGATTGCAAGATAACCAAACAAAACTTTTAGTGGATTTCTACTTATTTTATTAAATATCATCTCCTCCAAACAAGACAAGCTTGCATCTGTTATAGTTTTGGAGAAAAATGTGTTCATTTCATGTATGCGCGAAATGCCTTAAAAATGGCTTTAAAATGGATTTGGAGCATGGAGACGATTATCTCGGGATTGCAATATAACCAAACAAAACTTTTAGTGGATTTCTACTTATTTTATTAAATATCATCTCCACCAAACAGGACAAGCTTGCATGTGTTATAGTTTTGGAAAAAAATGTGTTCATTTCATGTATGCGCAAAATGCCTTTGAAATGGCTTTAAAATGGATTTGGAGCATGGAGTCGATTATCTCAGGATGGCAATATAAACAAACGAAACTTTTAGTAGATTTCTACTTATTTTATTAAATATCATCTCCACCAAACAGGACAAGCTTGCATCTGTTATAGTTTTGGAGAAAAATGTGTTCATTTCATGTATGCGCGAAATGCCTTAAAAATGGCTTTAAAATGGATTTGGAGCATGGAGACGATTATCTCGGGATTGCAAGATAACCAAACAAAACTTTTAGTGGATTTCTACTTATTTTATTAAATATCATCTCCACCAAACAGGACAAGCTTGAATCTGTTATAGTTTTGGAGAAAAATGTGTTCATTTCATGTATGCGCGAAATGCCTTAAAAATGGCTTTAAAATGGATTTGGAGCATGGAGACGATTATCTCGGGATTGCAAGATAACCAAACAAAACTTTTAGTGGATTTCTACTTATTTTATTAAATATCATCTCCACCAAACAGGACAAGCTTGCATGTGTTATAGTTTTGGAGAAAAATGTGTTCATTTCATGTATGCGCAAAATGCCTTTGAAATGGCTTTAAAATGGATTTGGAGCATGGAGACGATTATCTCAGGATGGCAATATAAACAAACGAAACTTTTAGTAGATTTCTACTTATTTTAATAAATATTATCTCCACCAAACAGGACAAGCTTGCATGTGTTATAGTTTTGGAGAAAAATGTGTTCATTTCATGTATGCGCGAAATGCCTTAAAAATGGCTTTAAAATGGATTTGGAGCATGGAGACGATTATCTCGGGATTGCAAGATAACCAAACAAAACTTTTAGTGGATTTCTACTTATTTTATTAAATATCATCTCCACCAAACAGGACAAGCTTGCATCTGTTATAGTTTTGGAGAAAAATGTGTTCATTTCATGTATGCGCGAAATGCCTTAAAAATGGCTTTAAAATGGATTTGGAGCATGGAGACGATTATCTCGGGATTGCAAGATAACCAAACAAAACTTTTAGTGGATTTCTACTTATTTTATTAAATATCATCTCCACCA
The DNA here is from genome assembly GCF_048569485.1 of Anomaloglossus baeobatrachus. Classification (NCBI taxonomy): domain Eukaryota; kingdom Metazoa; phylum Chordata; class Amphibia; order Anura; family Aromobatidae; genus Anomaloglossus; species Anomaloglossus baeobatrachus. The sequence goes on from NW_027442257.1 coordinate 237,492, forward strand.
AACAGGACAAGCTTGCATCTGTTATAGTTTTGGAGAAAAAATGTGTTCATTTCATGTATGCGCGAAATGCCTTAAAAATGGCTTTAAAATGGATTTGGAGCATGGAGACGATTATCTCGGGATTGCAATATAACCAAACAAAACTTTTAGTGGATTTCTACTTATTTTATTAAATATCATCTCCACCAAACAGGACAAGCTTGCATCTGTTATAGTTTTGGAGAAAAATGTGTTCATTTCATGTATGCGCGAAATGCCTTAAAAATGGCTTTAAAATGGATTTGGAGCATGGAGACGATTATCTCGGGATTGCAAGATAACCAAACAAAAATTTTAGTGGATTTCTACTTATTTTATTAAATATCATCTCCACCAAACAGGACAAGCTTGCATCTGTTATAGTTTTGGAGAAAAATGTGTTCATTTCATGTATGCGCGAAATGCCTTAAAAATGGCTTTAAAATGGATTTGGAGCATGGAGACGATTATCTCGGGATTGCAAGATAACCAAACAAAACTTTTAGTAAATTTCTACTTATTTTATTAAATATCATCTCCACCAAACAAGACAAGCTTGCATCTGTTATAGTTTTGGAGAAAAATGTGTTCATTTCATGTATGCGCGAAATGCCTTAGAAATGGCTTTAAAATGGATTTGGAGCATGGAGACGATTATCTCGGGATTGCAAGATAACCAAACAAAAATTTTAGTGGATTTCTACTTATTTTATTAAATATCATCTCCACCAAACAGGACAAGCTTGCATCTGTTATAGTTTTGGAGAAAAATGTGTTCATTTCATGTATGCGCGAAATGCCTTAAAAATGGCTTTAAAATGGATTTGGAGCATGGAGACGATTATCTCGGGATTGCAAGATAACCAAACAAAACTTTTAGTAAATTTCTACTTATTTTATTAAATATCATCTCCACCAAACAGGACAAGCTTGCATGTGTTATAGTTTTGGAGAAAAATGTGTTCATTTCATGTATGCGCGAAATGCCTTAGAAATGGCTTTAAAATGGATTTGGAGCATGGAGACGATTATCTCGGGATTGCAAGATAACCAAACGAAACTTTTAGTAGATTTCTACTTATTTTATTAAATATTATCTCCACCAAACAGGACAAGCTTGCATCTTAGTTTTGGAGAAAAATGTGTTCATTTCATGTATGCGCGAAATGCCTTAAAAATAGCTTTAAAATGGATTTGGAGCATGGAGACGATTATCTCGGGATTGCAAGATAACCAAACAAAAATTTTAGTGGATTTCTACTTATTTTATTAAATATCATCTCCACCAAACAGGACAAGCTTGCATCTGTTATAGTTTTGGAGAAAAATGTGTTCATTTCATGTATGCGCGAAATGCCTTAAAAATGGCTTTAAAATGGATTTGGAGCATGGAGACGATTATCTCGGGATTGCAAGATAACCAAACAAAACTTTTAGTGGATTTCTACTTATTTTATTAAATATCATCTCCACCAAACAGGACAAGCTTGCATCTGTTATAGTTTTGGAGAAAAATGTGTTCATTTCATGTATGCGCGAAATGCCTTAAAAATGGCTTTAAAATGGATTTGGAGCATGGAGACGATTATCTCGGGATTGCAAGATAACCAAACAAAACTTTTAGTGGATTTCTACTTATTTTATTAAATATCATCTCCACCAAACAGGACAAGCTTGCATCTGTTATAGTTTTGGAGAAAAATGTGTTCATTTCATGTATGCGCGAAATGCCTTAAAAATGGCTTTAAAATGGATTTGGAGCATGGAGACGATTATCTCGGGATTGCAAGATAACCAAACAAAAATTTTAGTGGATTTCTACTTATTTTATTAAATATCATCTCCACCAAACAGGACAAGCTTGCATCTGTTATAGTTTTGGAGAAAAATGTGTTCATTTCATGTATGCGCGAAATGCCTTAAAAATGGCTTTAAAATGGATTTGGAGCATGGAGACGATTATCTCGGGATTGCAATATAACCAAACAAAACTTTTAGTGGATTTCTACTTATTTTATTAAATATCATCTCCACCAAACAGGACAAGCTTGCATCTGTTATAGTTTTGGAGAAAAATGTGTTCATTTCATGTATGCGCGAAATGCCTTAAAAATGGCTTTAAAATGGATTTGGAGCATGGAGACGATTAACTCGGGATTGCAAGATAACCAAACAAAAATTTTAGTGGATTTCTACTTATTTTATTAAATATCATCTCCACCAAACAGGACAAGCTTGCATCTGTTATAGTTTTGGAGAAAAATGTGTTCATTTCATGTATGCGCGAAATGCCTTAAAAATGGCTTTAAAATGGATTTGGAGCATGGAGACGATTATCTCGGGATTGCAAGATAACCAAACAAAACTTTTAGTAAATTTCTACTTATTTTATTAAATATCATCTCCACCAAACAAGACAAGCTTGCATCTGTTATAGTTTTGGAGAAAAATGTGTTCATTTCATGTATGCGCGAAATGCCTTAGAAATGGCTTTAAAATGGATTTGGAGCATGGAGACGATTATCTCGGGATTGCAAGATAACCAAACAAAAATTTTAGTGGATTTCTACTTATTTTATTAAATATCATCTCCACCAAACAGGACAAGCTTGCATCTGTTATAGTTTTGGAGAAAAATGTGTTCATTTCATGTATGCGCGAAATGCCTTAAAAATGGCTTTAAAATGGATTTGGAGCATGGAGACGATTATCTCGGGATTGCAAGATAACCAAACAAAACTTTTAGTAAATTTCTACTTATTTTATTAAATATCATCTCCACCAAACAGGACAAGCTTGCATGTGTTATAGTTTTGGAGAAAAATGTGTTCATTTCATGTATGCGCGAAATGCCTTAGAAATGGCTTTAAAATGGATTTGGAGCATGGAGACGATTATCTCGGGATTGCAAGATAACCAAACGAAACTTTTAGTAGATTTCTACTTATTTTATTAAATATTATCTCCACCAAACAGGACAAGCTTGCATCTTAATTTTGGAGAAAAATGTGTTCATTTCATGTATGCGCGAAATGCCTTAAAAATAGCTTTAAAATGGATTTGGAGCATGGAGACGATTATCTCGGGATTGCAAGATAACCAAACAAAAATTTTAGTGGATTTCTACTTATTTTATTAAATATCATCTCCACCAAACAGGACAAGCTTGCATCTGTTATAGTTTTGGAGAAAAATGTGTTCATTTCATGTATGCGCGAAATGCCTTAAAAATGGCTTTAAAATGGATTTGGAGCATGGAGACGATTATCTCGGGATTGCAAGATAACCAAACAAAACTTTTAGTGGATTTCTACTTATTTTATTAAATATCATCTCCACCAAACAGGACAAGCTTGCATCTGTTATAGTTTTGGAGAAAAATGTGTTCATTTCATGTATGCGCGAAATGCCTTAAAAATGGCTTTAAAATGGATTTGGAGCATGGAGACGATTATCTCGGGATTGCAAGATAACCAAACAAAACTTTTAGTGGATTTCTACTTATTTTATTAAATATCATCTCCACCAAACAGGACAAGCTTGCATCTGTTATAGTTTTGGAGAAAAATGTGTTCATTTCATGTATGCGCGAAATGCCTTAAAAATGGCTTTAAAATGGATTTGGAGCATGGAGACGATTATCTCGGGATTGCAAGATAACCAAACAAAAATTTTAGTGGATTTCTACTTATTTTATTAAATATCATCTCCACCAAACAGGACAAGCTTGCATCTGTTATAGTTTTGGAGAAAAATGTGTTCATTTCATGTATGCGCGAAATGCCTTAAAAATGGCTTTAAAATGGATTTGGAGCATGGAGACGATTATCTCGGGATTGCAAGATAACCAAACAAAACTTTTAGTAAATTTCTACTTATTTTATTAAATATCATCTCCACCAAACAGGACAAGCTTGCATGTGTTATAGTTTTGGAGAAAAATGTGTTCATTTCATGTATGCGCGAAATGCCTTAGAAATGGCTTTAAAATGGATTTGGAGCATGGAGACGATTATCTCGGGATTGCAAGATAACCAAACGAAACTTTTAGTAGATTTCTACTTATTTTATTAAATATTATCTCCACCAAACAGGACAAGCTTGCATCTTAGTTTTGGAGAAAAATGTGTTCATTTCATGTATGCGCGAAATGCCTTAAAAATAGCTTTAAAATGGATTTGGAGCATGGAGACGATTATCTCGGGATTGCAAGATAACCAAACAAAACTTTTAGTGGATTTCTACTTATTTTATTAAATATCATCTCCACCAAACAGGACAAGCTTGCATCTGTTATAGTTTTGGAGAAAAATGTGTTCATTTCATGTATGCGCGAAATGCCTTAAAAATGGCTTTAAAATGGATTTGGAGCATGGAGACGATTATCTCGGGATTGCAATAAAACCAAACAAAACTTTTAGTGGATTTCTACTTATTTTATTAAATATCATCTCCACCAAACAGGACAAGCTTGCATCTGTTATAGTTTTGGAGAAAAATGTGTTCATTTCATGTATGCGCGAAATGCCTTAAAAATGGCTTTAAAATGGATTTGGAGCATGGAGACGATTATCTCGGGATTGCAAGATAACCAAACAAAACTTTTAGTGGATTTCTACTTATTTTATTAAATATCATCTCCACCAAACAGGACAAGCTTGCATCTGTTATAGTTTTGGAGAAAAATGTGTTCATTTCATGTATGCGCGAAATGCCTTAAAAATGGCTTTAAAATGGATTTGGAGCATGGAGACGATTATCTCGGGATTGCAAGATAACCAAACAAAACTTTTAGTGGATTTCTACTTATTTTATTAAATATCATCTCCACCAAACAGGACAAGCTTGCATCTGTTATAGTTTTGGAGAAAAAATGTGTTCATTTCATGTATGCGCGAAATGCCTTAAAAATGGCTTTAAAATGGATTTGGAGCATGGAGACGATTATCTCGGGATTGCAATATAACCAAACAAAACTTTTAGTGGATTTCTACTTATTTTATTAAATATCATCTCCACCAAACAGGACAAGCTTGCATCTGTTATAGTTTTGGAGAAAAATGTGTTCATTTCATGTATGCGCGAAATGCCTTAAAAATGGCTTTAAAATGGATTTGGAGCATGGAGACGATTATCTCGGGATTGCAAGATAACCAAACAAAAATTTTAGTGGATTTCTACTTATTTTATTAAATATCATCTCCACCAAACAGGACAAGCTTGCATCTGTTATAGTTTTGGAGAAAAATGTGTTCATTTCATGTATGCGCGAAATGCCTTAAAAATGGCTTTAAAATGGATTTGGAGCATGGAGACGATTATCTCGGGATTGCAAGATAACCAAACAAAACTTTTAGTAAATTTCTACTTATTTTATTAAATATCATCTCCACCAAACAAGACAAGCTTGCATCTGTTATAGTTTTGGAGAAAAATGTGTTCATTTCATGTATGCGCGAAATGCCTTAAAAATGGCTTTAAAATGGATTTGGAGCATGGAGACGATTATCTCGGGATTGCAAGATAACCAAACAAAACTTTTAGTGGATTTCTACTTATTTTATTAAATATCATCTCCACCAAACAGGACAAGCTTGCATGTGTTATAGTTTTGGAGAAAAATGTGTTCATTTCATGTATGCGCAAAATGCCTTTGAAATGGCTTTAAAATGGATTTGGAGCATGGAGACGATTATCTCGGGATTGCAAGATAACCAAACAAAACTTTTAGTGGATTTCTACTTATTTTATTAAATATCATCTCCACCAAACAGGACAAGCTTGCATCTGTTATAGTTTTGGAGAAAAATGTGTTCATTTCATGTATGCGCGAAATGCCTTAAAAATGGCTTTAAAATGGATTTGGAGCATGGAGACGATTATCTCGGGATTGCAAGATAACCAAACAAAACTTTTAGTGGATTTCTACTTATTTTATTAAATATCATCTCCACCAAACAGGACAAGCTTGCATCTGTTATAGTTTTGGAGAAAAATGTGTTCATTTCATGTATGCGCGAAATGCCTTAAAAATGGCTTTAAAATGGATTTGGAGCATGGAGACGATTATCTCGGTATTGCAAGATAACCAAACAAAACTTTTAGTGGATTTCTACTTATTTTATTAAATATCATCTCCACCAAACAGGACAAGCTTGCATCTGTTATAGTTTTGGAGAAAAATGTGTTCATTTCATGTATGCGCGAAATGCCTTAAAAATGGCTTTAAAATGGATTTGGAGCATGGAGACGATTATCTCGGGATTGCAAGATAACCAAACAAAACTTTTAGTGGATTTCTACTTATTTTATTAAATATCATCTCCACCAAACAGGACAAGCTTGCATGTGTTATAGTTTTGGAGAAAAATGTGTTCATTTCATGTATGCGCAAAATGCCTTTGAAATGGCTTTAAAATGGATTTGGAGCATGGAGACGATTATCTCAGGATGGCAATATAAACAAACGAAACTTTTAGTAGATTTCTACTTATTTTATTAAATATTATCTCCACCAAACAGGACAAGCTTGCATCTGTTATAGTTTTGGAGAAAAATGTGTTCATTTCATGTATGCGCGAAATGCCTTAAAAATGGCTTTAAAATGGATTTGGAGCATGGAGACGATTATCTCGGGATTGCAAGATAACCAAACAAAACTTTTAGTGGATTTCTACTTATTTTATTAAATATCATCTCCACCAAACAGGACAAGCTTGCATCTGTTATAGTTTTGGAGAAAAATGTGTTCATTTCATGTATGCGCGAAATGCCTTAAAAATGGCTTTAAAATGGATTTGGAGCATGGAGACGATTATCTCGGGATTGCAAGATAACCAAACAAAACTTTTAGTGGATTTCTACTTATTTTATTAAATATCATCTCCACCAAACAGGACAAGCTTGCATCTGTTATAGTTTTGGAGAAAAATGTGTTCATTTCATGTATGCGCGAAATGCCTTAAAAATGGCTTTAAAATGGATTTGGAGCATGGAGACGATTATCTCGGGATTGCAAGATAACCAAACAAAAATTTTAGTGGAATTCTACTTATTTTATTAAATATCATCTCCACCAAACAGGACAAGCTTGCATCTGTTATAGTTTTGGAGAAAAATGTGTTCATTTCATGTATGCGCGAAATGCCTTAAAAATGGCTTTAAAATGGATTTGGAGCATGGAGACGATTATCTCGGGATTGCAAGATAACCAAACAAAACTTTTAGTGGATTTCTACTTATTTTATTAAATATCATCTCCACCAAACAAGACAAGCTTGCATCTGTTATAGTTTTGGAGAAAAATATGTTCATTTCATGTATGCGCGAAATGCCTTAAAAATGGCTTTAAAATGGATTTGGAGCATGGAGACGATTATCTCGGGATTGCAAGATAACCAAACAAAACTTTTAGTGGATTTCTACTTATTTTATTAAATATCATGTCCACCAAACAGGACAAGCTTGCATCTGTTATAGTTTTGGAGAAAAATGTGTTCATTTCATGTATGCGCGAAATGCCTTAAAAATGGCTTTAAAATGGATTTGGAGCATGGAGACGATTATCTCGGGATTGCAAGATAACCAAACAAAACTTTTAGTGGATTTCTACTTATTTTATTAAATATCATCTCCACCAAACAGGACAAGCTTGCATCTGTTATAGTTTTGGAGAAAAATGTGTTCATTTCATGTATGCGCGAAATGCCTTAAAAATGGCTTTAAAATGGATTTGGAGCATGGAGACGATTATCTCGGGATTGCAAGATAACCAAACAAAACTTTTAGTGGATTTCTACTTATTTTATTAAATATCATCTCCACCAAACAGGACAAGCTTGCATCTGTTATAGTTTTGGAGAAAAATGTGTTCATTTCATGTATGCGCGAAATGCCTTAAAAATGGCTTTAAAATGGATTTGGAGCATGGAGACGATTATCTCGGGATTGCAAGATAACCAAACAAAACTTTTAGTGGATTTCTACTTATTTTATTAAATATCATCTCCACCAAACAGGACAAGCTTGCATCTGTTATAGTTTTGGAGAAAAATGTGTTCATTTCATGTATGCGCGAAATGCCTTAAAAATGGCTTTAAAATGGATTTGGAGCATGGAGACGATTATCTCGGAATTGCAAGATAACCAAACAAAACTTTTAGTGGATTTCTACTTATTTTATTAAATATCATCTCCACCAAACAGGACAAGCTTGCAAGTGTTATAGTTTTGGAGAAAAATGTGTTCATTTCATGTATGCGCAAAATGCCTTTGAAATGGCTTTAAAATGGATTTGGAGCATGGAGACGATTATCTCAGGATGGCAATATAAACAAACGAAACTTTTAGTAGATTTCTACTTATTTTATTAAATATTATCTCCACCAAACAGGACAAGCTTGCATCTGTTATAGTTTTGGAGAAAAATGTGTTCATTTCATGTATGCGCGAAATGCCTTAAAAATGGCTTTAAAATGGATTTGGAGCATGGAGACGATTATCTCGGGATTGCAAGATAACCAAACAAAACTTTTAGTGGATTTCTACTTATTTTATTAAATATCATCTCCACCAAACAGGACAAGCTTGCATCTGTTATAGTTTTGGAGAAAAATGTGTTCATTTCATGTATGCGCGAAATGCCTTAAAAATGGCTTTAAAATGGATTTGGAGCATGGAGACGATTATCTCGGGATTGCAAGATAACCAAACAAAACTTTTAGTGGATTTCTACTTATTTTATTAAATATCATCTCCACCAAACAGGACAAGCTTGCATCTGTTATAGTTTTGGAGAAAAATGTGTTCATTTCATGTATGCGCGAAATGCCTTAAAAATGGCTTTAAAATGGATTTGGAGCATGGAGACGATTATCTCGGGATTGCAAGATAACCAAACAAAACTTTTAGTGGATTTCTACTTATTTTATTAAATATCATCTCCACCAAACAGGACAAGCTTGCATCTGTTATAGTTTTGGAGAAAAATGTGTTCATTTCATGTATGCGCGAAATGCCTTAAAAATGGCTTTAAAATGGATTTGGAGCATGGAGACGATTATCTCAGGATTGCAATATAACCAAACAAAACTTTTAGTGGATTTCTACTTATTTTATTAAATATCATCTCCACCAAACAGGACAAGCTTGCATCTGTTATAGTTTTGGAGAAAAATGTGTTCATTTCATGTATGCGCGAAATGCCTTAAAAATGGCTTTAAAATGGATTTGGAGCATGGAGACGATTATCTCGGGATTGCAAGATAACCAAACAAAACTTTTAGTGGATTTCTATTTATTTTATTAAATATCATCTCCACCAAACAGGACAAGCTTGCATGTGTTATAGTTTTGGAGAAAAATGTGTTCATTTCATGTATGCGCAAAATGCCTTTGAAATGGCTTTAAAATGGATTTGGAGGATGGAGACGATTATCTCAGGATGGCAATATAAACAAACGAAACTTTTAGTAGATTTCTACTTATTTTATTAAATATCATCTCCACCAAACAGGACAAGCTTGCATCTGTTATAGTTTTGGAGAAAAATGTGTTCATTTCATGTATGCGCGAAATGCCTTAAAAATGGCTTTAAAATGGATTTGGAGCATGGAGACGATTATCTCGGGATTGCAATATAACCAAACAAAACTTTTAGTGGATTTCTACTTATTTTATTAAATATCATCTCCACCAAACAGGACAAGCTTGCATCTGTTATAGTTTTGGAGAAAAATGTGTTCATTTCATGTATGCGCGAAATGCCTTAAAAATGGCTTTAAAATGGATTTGGAGCATGGAGACGATTATCTCGGGATTGCAAGATAACCAAACAAAACTTTTAGTGGATTTCTACTTATTTTATTAAATATCATCTCCACCAAACAGGACAAGCTTGCATCTGTTATAGTTTTGGAGAAAAATGTGTTCATTTCATGTATGCGCGAAATGCCTTAAAAATGGCTTTAAAATGGATTTGGAGCATGGAGACGATTATCTCGGGATTGCAAGATAACCAAACAAAACTTTTAGTGGATTTCTACTTATTTTATTAAATATCATCTCCACCAAACAGGACAAGCTTGCATCTGTTATAGTTTTGGAGAAAAATGTGTTCATTTCATGTATGCGCGAAATGCCTTAAAAATGGCTTTAAAATGGATTTGGAGCATGGAGACGATTATCTCAGGATGGCAATATAAACAAACGAAACTTTTAGTAGATTTCTACTTATTTTATTAAATATTATCTCCACCAAACAGGACAAGCTTGCATCTGTTATAGTTTTGGAGAAAAATGTGTTCATTTCATGTATGCGCGAAATGCCTTAAAATGGCTTTAAAATGGATTTGGAGCATGGAGACGATTATCTCGGGATTGCAAGATAACCAAACAAAACTTTTAGTGGATTTCTACTTATTTTATTAAATATCATCTCCACCAAACAGGACAAGCTTGCATCTGTTATAGTTTTGGAGAAAAATGTGTTCATTTCATGTATGCGCGAAATGCCTTAAAAATGGCTTTAAAACGGATTTGGAGCATGGAGACGATTATCTCGGGATTGCAAGATAACCAAACAAAACTTTTAGTGGATTTCTACTTATTTTATTAAATATCATCTCCACCAAACAGGACAAGCTTGCATCTGTTATAGTTTTGGAGAAAAATGTGTTCATTTCATGTATGCGCGAAATGCCTTAAAAATGGCTTTAAAATGGATTTGGAGCATGGAGACGATTATCTCGGGATTGCAAGATAACCAAACAAAACTTTTAGTGGATTTCTACTTATTTTATTAAATATCATCTCCACCAAACAGGACAAGCTTGCATCTGTTATAGTTTTGGAGAAAAATGTGTTCATTTCATGTATGCGCGAAATGCCTTAAAAATGGCTTTAAAATGGATTTGGAGCATGGAGACGATTATCTCGGGATTGCAATATAACCAAACAAAACTTTTAGTGGATTTCTACTTATTTTATTAAATATCATCTCCACCAAACAGGACAAGCTTGCATCTGTTATAGTTTTGGAGAAAAATGTGTTCATTTCATGTATGCGCGAAATGCCTTAAAAATGGCTTTAAAATGGATTTGGAGCATGGAGACGATTATCTCGGGATTGCAAGATAACCAAACAAAAATTTTAGTGGATTTCTACTTATTTTATTAAATATCATCTCCACCAAACAGGACAAGCTTGCATCTGTTATAGTTTTGGAGAAAAATGTGTTCATTTCATGTATGCGCGAAATGCCTTAAAAATGGCTTTAAAATGGATTTGGAGCATGGAGACGATTATCTCGGGATTGCAAGATAACCAAACAAAACTTTTAGTGGATTTCTACTTATTTTATTAAATATCATCTCCACCAAACAGGACAAGCTTGCATGTGTTATAGTTTTGGAGAAAAATGTGTTCATTTCATGTATGCGCGAAATGCCTTAAAAATGGCTTTAAAATGGATTTGGAGCATGGAGACGATTATCTCGGGATTGCAAGATAACCAAACAAAACTTTTAGTGGATTTCTACTTATTTTATTAAATATCATCTCCACCAAACAGGACAAGCTTGCATCTGTTATAGTTTTGGAGAAAAATGTGTTCATTTCATGTATGCGCGAAATGCCTTAAAAATGGCTTTAAAATGGATTTGGAGCATGGAGACGATTATCTCGGGATTGCAATATAACCAAACAAAACTTTTAGTGCATTTCTACTTATTTTATTAAATATCATCTCCACCAAACAGGACAAGCTTGCATCTGTTATAGTTTTGGAGAAAAATGTGTTCATTTCATGTATGCGCGAAATGCCTTAAAAATGGCTTTAAAATGGATTTGGAGCATGGAGACGATTATCTCGGGATTGCAAGATAACCAAACAAAACTTTTAGTGGATTTCTAATTATTTTAATAAATATCATCCACACCAAACAGGACAAGCTTGCATGTGCTATAGTTTTGGAGAAAAATGTGTTCATTTCATGTATGCGCGAAATGCCTTAAAAATGGCTTTAAAATGGATTTGGAGCATGGAGACGATTATCTCGGGATTGCAAGATAACCAAACAAAACTTTTAGTGGATTTCTACTTATTTTATTAAATATCATCTCCACCAAACAGGACAAGCTTGCATCTGTTATAGTTTTGGAGAAAAATGTGTTCATTTCATGTATGCGCGAAATGCCTTAAAAATGGCTTTAAAATGGATTTGGAGCATGGAGACGATTATCTCGGGATTGCAAGATAACCAAACAAAACTTTTAGTGGATTTCTACTTATTTTATTAAATATCATCTCCACCAAACAGGACAAGCTTGCATCTGTTTTAGTTTTGGAGAAAAATGTGTTCATTTCATGTATGCGCGAAATGCCTTAAAAATGGCTTTAAAATGGATTTGGAGCATGGAGACGATTATCTCGGGATTGCAAGATAACCAAACAAAACTTTTAGTGGATTTCTACTTATTTTATTAAATATCATCTCCACCAAACAGGACCAGCTTGCATCTGTTATAGTTTTGGAGAAAAATGTGTTCATTTCATGTATGCGCGAAATGCCTTAAAAATGGCTTTAAAATGGATTTGGAGCATGGAGACGATTATCTCGGGATTGCAAGATAACCAAACAAAACTTTTAGTGGATTTCTACTTATTTTATTAAATATCATCTCCACCAAACAGGACCAGCTTGCATCTGTTATAGTTTTGGAGAAAAATGTGTTCATTTCATGTATGCGCGAAATGCCTTAAAAATGGCTTTAAAATGGATTTGGAGCATGGAGACGATTATCTCGGGATTGCAAGATAACCAAACAAAAATTTTAGTGGAATTCTACTTATTTTATTAAATATCATCTCCACCAAACAGGACAAGCTTGCATCTGTTATAGTTTTGGAGAAAAATGTGTTCATTTCATGTATGCGCGAAATGCCTTAAAAATAGCTTTAAAATGGATTTGGAGCATGGAGACGATTATCTCGGGATTGCAAGATAACCAAACAAAACTTTTAGTGGATTTCTACTTATTTTATTAAATATCATCTCCACCAAACAAGACAAGCTTGCATCTGTTATAGTTTTGGAGAAAAATATGTTCATTTCATGTATGCGCGAAATGCCTTAAAAATGGCTTTAAAATGGATTTGGAGCATGGAGACGATTATCTCGGGATTGCAAGATAACCAAACAAAACTTTTAGTGGATTTCTACTTATTTTATTAAATATCATCTCCACCAAACAGGACAAGCTTGCATCTGTTATAGTTTTGGAGAAAAATGTGTTCATTTCATGTATGCGCGAAATGCCTTAAAAATGGCTTTAAAATGGATTTGGAGCATGGAGACGATTATCTCGGGATTGCAAGATAACCAAACAAAACTTTTAGTGGATTTCTACTTATTTTATTAAATATCATCTCCACCAAACAGGACAAGCTTGCATCTGTTATAGTTTTGGAGAAAAATGTGTTCATTTCATGTATGCGCGAAATGCCTTAAAAATGGCTTTAAAATGGATTTGGAGCATGGAGACGATTATCTCGGGATTGCAAGATAACCAAACAAAACTTTTAGTGGATTTCTACTTATTTTATTAAATATCATCTCCACCAAACAGGACAAGCTTGCATCTGTTATAGTTTTGGAGAAAAATGTGTTCATTTCATGTATGCGCGAAATGCCTTAAAAATGGCTTTAAAATGGATTTGGAGCATGGAGACGATTATCTCGGGATTGCAAGATAACCAAACAAAACTTTTAGTGGATTTCTACTTATTTTATTAAATATCATCTCCACCAAACAGGACAAGCTTGCATCTGTTATAGTTTTGGAGAAAAATGTGTTCATTTCATGTATGCGCGAAATGCCTTAAAAATGGCTTTAAAATGGATTTGGAGCATGGAGACGATTATCTCGGAATTGCAAGATAACCAAACAAAACTTTTAGTGGATTTCTACTTATTTTATTAAATATCATCTCCACCAAACAGGACAAGCTTGCAAGTGTTATAGTTTTGGAGAAAAATGTGTTCATTTCATGTATGCGCAAAATGCCTTTGAAATGGCTTTAAAATGGATTTGGAGCATGGAGACGATTATCTCAGGATGGCAATATAAACAAACGAAACTTTTAGTAGATTTCTACTTATTTTATTAAATATTATCTCCACCAAACAGGACAAGCTTGCATCTGTTATAGTTTTGGAGAAAAATGTGTTCATTTCATGTATGCGCGAAATGCCTTAAAAATGGCTTTAAAATGGATTTGGAGCATGGAGACGATTATCTCGGGATTGCAAGATAACCAAACAAAACTTTTAGTGGATTTCTACTTATTTTATTAAATATCATCTCCACCAAACAGGACAAGCTTGCATCTGTTATAGTTTTGGAGAAAAATGTGTTCATTTCATGTATGCGCGAAATGCCTTAAAAATGGCTTTAAAATGGATTTGGAGCATGGAGACGATTATCTCGGGATTGCAAGATAACCAAACAAAACTTTTAGTGGATTTCTACTTATTTTATTAAATATCATCTCCACCAAACAGGACAAGCTTGCATCTGTTATAGTTTTGGAGAAAAATGTGTTCATTTCATGTATGCGCGAAATGCCTTAAAAATGGCTTTAAAATGGATTTGGAGCATGGAGACGATTATCTCGGGATTGCAAGATAACCAAACAAAACTTTTAGTGGATTTCTACTTATTTTATTAAATATCATCTCCACCAAACAGGACAAGCTTGCATCTGTTATAGTTTTGGAGAAAAATGTGTTCATTTCATGTATGCGCGAAATGCCTTAAAAATGGCTTTAAAATGGATTTGGAGCATGGAGACGATTATCTCAGGATTGCAATATAACCAAACAAAACTTTTAGTGGATTTCTACTTATTTTATTAAATATCATCTCCACCAAACAGGACAAGCTTGCATCTGTTATAGTTTTGGAGAAAAATGTGTTCATTTCATGTATGCGCGAAATGCCTTAAAAATGGCTTTAAAATGGATTTGGAGCATGGAGACGATTATCTCGGGATTGCAAGATAACCAAACAAAACTTTTAGTGGATTTCTATTTATTTTATTAAATATCATCTCCACCAAACAGGACAAGCTTGCATGTGTTATAGTTTTGGAGAAAAATGTGTTCATTTCATGTATGCGCAAAATGCCTTTGAAATGGCTTTAAAATGGATTTGGAGGATGGAGACGATTATCTCAGGATGGCAATATAAACAAACGAAACTTTTAGTAGATTTCTACTTATTTTATTAAATATCATCTCCACCAAACAGGACAAGCTTGCATCTGTTATAGTTTTGGAGAAAAATGTGTTCATTTCATGTATGCGCGAAATGCCTTAAAAATGGCTTTAAAATGGATTTGGAGCATGGAGACGATTATCTCGGGATTGCAATATAACCAAACAAAACTTTTAGTGGATTTCTACTTATTTTATTAAATATCATCTCCACCAAACAGGACAAGCTTGCATCTGTTATAGTTTTGGAGAAAAATGTGTTCATTTCATGTATGCGCGAAATGCCTTAAAAATGGCTTTAAAATGGATTTGGAGCATGGAGACGATTATCTCGGGATTGCAAGATAACCAAACAAAACTTTTAGTGGATTTCTACTTATTTTATTAAATATCATCTCCACCAAACAGGACAAGCTTGCATCTGTTATAGTTTTGGAGAAAAATGTGTTCATTTCATGTATGCGCGAAATGCCTTAAAAATGGCTTTAAAATGGATTTGGAGCATGGAGACGATTATCTCAGGATGGCAATATAAACAAACGAAACTTTTATTAGATTTCTACTTATTTTATTAAATATTATCTCCACCAAACAGGACAAGCTTGCATCTGTTATAGTTTTGGAGAAAAATGTGTTCATTTCATGTATGCGCGAAATGCCTTAAAATGGCTTTAAAATGGATTTGGAGCATGGAGACGATTATCTCGGGATTGCAAGATAACCAAACAAAACTTTTAGTGGATTTCTACTTATTTTATTAAATATCATCTCCACCAAACAGGACAAGCTTGCATCTGTTATAGTTTTGGAGAAAAATGTGTTCATTTCATGTATGCGCGAAATGCCTTAAAAATGGCTTTAAAACGGATTTGGAGCATGGAGACGATTATCTCGGGATTGCAAGATAACCAAACAAAACTTTTAGTGGATTTCTACTTATTTTATTAAATATCATCTCCACCAAACAGGACAAGCTTGCATCTGTTATAGTTTTGGAGAAAAATGTGTTCATTTCATGTATGCGCGAAATGCCTTAAAAATGGCTTTAAAATGGATTTGGAGCATGGAGACGATTATCTCGGGATTGCAAGATAACCAAACAAAACTTTTAGTGGATTTCTACTTATTTTATTAAATATCATCTCCACCAAACAGGACAAGCTTGCATCTGTTATAGTTTTGGAGAAAAATGTGTTCATTTCATGTATGCGCGAAATGCCTTAAAAATGGCTTTAAAATGGATTTGGAGCATGGAGACGATTATCTCGGGATTGCAATATAACCAAACAAAACTTTTAGTGGATTTCTACTTATTTTATTAAATATCATCTCCACCAAACAGGACAAGCTTGCATCTGTTATAGTTTTGGAGAAAAATGTGTTCATTTCATGTATGCGCGAAATGCCTTAAAAATGGCTTTAAAATGGATTTGGAGCATGGAGACGATTATCTCGGGATTGCAAGATAACCAAACAAAAATTTTAGTGGATTTCTACTTATTTTATTAAATATCATCTCCACCAAACAGGACAAGCTTGCATCTGTTATAGTTTTGGAGAAAAATGTGTTCATAGTATCATAGTATCATAGTTTTTAAGGTTGAAGGGAGACTCTAAGTCCATCTAGTTCAACCTGTAGCCTAACATGTTGATCCAGAGGAAGGCAAAAAAACCCCAATGTGGCAAACAAGTTCCAATGGGGAAAAAATTTCCTTCCTGACTCCACATCCGGCAATCAGACTAGTTCCCTGGATCAATACCCTGTCATAAAATCTAATATACATAACTGGTAATATTACATTTTTCAAGAAAGGCGTCCAGGCTCTGCTTAAATGTTAGTAGTGAATCACTCATTACAACATCATGTGGCAGAGAGTTCCATAGTCTCACTGCTCGTACAGTAAAGAATCCTCGTCTGTGATTATGATTAAACCTTCTTTCCTCAAGACGTAGTGGATGCCCCCGTGTTCCAGTCGCAGGCCTTGGTGTAAAAAGATCTTTGGAAAGGTCTCTGTACTGTCCCCTCATATATTTATACATTGTGATTAGATCCCCCCTAAGCCTTCGTTTTTCCAAACTAAATAACCCCAAGTTTAATAACCTGTCTTGGTATTGCAGCCCACCCATTCCTCTAATAATCTTGGTGGCTCTTCTCTGCACCCTCTCTAGTTCAGCTATGTCCTTCTTATATATCGGTGACCAGAATTGTACACAGTATTCTAAGTGTGGTCGCACTAGTGACTTGTACAGAGGTAGAACTATATTTTTTTCATGAACACTTATACCTCTTTTAATACATCCCATTATTTTATTAGCCCTGGCAGCAGCTGCCTGACACTGTCCACTAAAGTGAAGTTTACCATCCACCAATACACCCAAGTCTTTTTCTGTGTCTGTTTTACCCAGTGTTCTACGATTAAGTACATAATCATAAATGTTATTTCCTCTACCCAAGTGCATGACCTTACATTTATCTACATTAAACTTCAATTGCCACTTCTCAGCCCAATCCTCCAATTTACATAAATCTCCCTGTAATATAAAATTATCCTCCTCTGTATTGATTACCCTGCAGAGTTTAGTATCATCTGCAAATATTGAAATTCTACTCCGCATGCCCCCAACAAGGTCATTTATAAATATGTTGAAAAGAAGTGGGCCCAATACTGACCCCTGTGGTACCCCACTATGAACTGAGACCCAGTCCGAGTACGTACCATTAATAACCACCCTTTGTTTCCTATCACTTAGCCAGTTTTTAACCCAGTTACACATATTTTCCCCTATCCCCATTATTCTCATTTTATGTACCAACCTTTTGTGTGGCACCGTATCAAAAGCTTTTGAAAAGTCCATATACACAACATCCACTGCATTTCCCTGGTCCAGACTTGAACTTACCTCTTCATAGAAGCTGATCAAATTAGTTTGACAGGATCGATCCCTCATAAACCCATGTTGATACTCTGTCATAAGGTTATTTTTCTTGAGATACTCCAATATAGCATCTCTCAAGAAACCCTCAAGGATTTTACCAACCGTAGAGGTTAAACTTACCGGCCTATAATTTCCCGGCTCAGTTTTTGTCCCCTTTTTGAATATTGGCACCACATTTGCTATGCGCCAGTCCTGCGGTACCGACCCTGTTATTAAGGAATCTGAGAAGATTAAAAATAATGGTCTATCTATCACAGAACTCAATTCCTGTAGTACTCTGGGGTGTATGCCATCCGGGCCCGGAGATTTGTCAACCTTAGTGATTTCGAGGCGGCGGCGTACTTCCTGCTGGGTTAAGCAGGTAATATTCAAGTGTTCATTTCATGTATGCGCGAAATGCCTTAAAAATGGCTTTAAAATGGATTTGGAGCATGGAGACGATTATCTCGGGATTGCAAGATAACCAAACAAAACTTTTAGTGGATTTCTACTTATTTTATTAAATATCATCTCCACCAAACAGGACAAGCTTGCATGTGTTATAGTTTTGGAGAAAAATGTGTTCATTTCATGTATGCGCGAAATGCCTTAAAAATGGCTTTAAAATGGATTTGGAGCATGGAGACGATTATCTCGGGATTGCAAGATAACCAAACAAAACTTTTAGTGGATTTTTACTTATTTTATTAAATATCATCTCCACCAAACAGGACAAGCTTGCATCTGTTATAGTTTTGGAGAAAAATGTGTTCATTTCATGTATGCGCGAAATGCCTTAAAAATGGCTTTAAAATGGATTTGGAGCATGGAGACGATTATCTCGGGATTGCAATATAACCAAACAAAACTTTTAGTGCATTTCTACTTATTTTATTAAATATCATCTCCACCAAACAGGACAAGCTTGCATCTGTTATAGTTTTGGAGAAAAATGTGTTCATTTCATGTATGCGCGAAATGCCTTAAAAATGGCTTTAAAATGGATTTGGAGCATGGAGACGATTATCTCGGGATTGCAAGATAACCAAACAAAACTTTTAGTGGATTTCTAATTATTTTAATAAATATCATCCACACCAAACAGGACAAGCTTGCATGTGCTATAGTTTTGGAGAAAAATGTGTTCATTTCATGTATGCGCAAAATGCCTTTGAAATGGCTTTAAAATGGATTTGGAGCATGGAGACGATTATCTCGGGATTGCAAGATAACCAAACAAAACTTTTAGTGGATTTCTACTTATTTTATTAAATATCATCTCCACCAAACAGGACAAGCTTGCATCTGTTATAGTTTTGGAGAAAAATGTGTTCATTTCATGTATGCGCGAAATGCCTTAAAAATGGCTTTAAAATGGATTTGGAGCATGGAGACGATTATCTCGGGATTGCAAGATAACCAAACAAAACTTTTAGTGGATTTCTACTTATTTTATTAAATATCATCTCCACCAAACAGGACAAGCTTGCATCTGTTATAGTTTTGGAGAAAAATGTGTTCATTTCATGTATGCGCGAAATGCCTTAAAAATGGCTTTAAAATGGATTTGGAGCATGGAGACGATTATCTCGGGATTGCAAGATAACCAAACAAAACTTTTAGTGGATTTCTACTTATTTTATTAAATATCATCTCCACCAAACAGGACAAGCTTGCATGTGTTATAGTTTTGGAGAAAAATGTGTTCATTTCATGTATGCGCAAAATGCCTTTGAAATGGCTTTAAAATGGATTTGGAGCATGGAGACGATTATCTCAGGATGGCAATATAAACAAACGAAACTTTTAGTTGATTTCTACTTATTTTATTAAATATTATCTCCACCAAACAGGACAAGCTTGCATCTGTTATAGTTTTGGAGAAAAATGTGTTCATTTCATGTATGCGCGAAATGCCTTAAAAATGGCTTTAAAATGGATTTGGAGCATGGAGACGATTATCTCGGGATTGCAAGATAACCAAACAAAACTTTTAGTGGATTTCTACTTATTTTATTAAATATCATCTCCACCAAACAGGACAAGCTTGCATCTGTTATAGTTTTGGAGAAAAATGTGTTCATTTCATGTATGCGCGAAATGCCTTAAAAATGGCTTTAAAATGGATTTGGAGCATGGAGACGATTATCTCGGGATTGCAAGATAACCAAACAAAACTTTTAGTGGATTTCTACTTATTTTATTAAATATCATCTCCACCAAACAGGACAAGCTTGCATCTGTTTTAGTTTTGGAGAAAAATGTGTTCATTTCATGTATGCGCGAAATGCCTTAAAAATGGCTTTAAAATGGATTTGGAGCATGGAGACGATTATCTCGGGATTGCAAGATAACCAAACAAAACTTTTAGTGGATTTCTACTTATTTTATTAAATATCATCTCCACCAAACAGGACCAGCTTGCATCTGTTATAGTTTTGGAGAAAAATGTGTTCATTTCATGTATGCGCGAAATGCCTTAAAAATGGCTTTAAAATGGATTTGGAGCATGGAGACGATTATCTCGGGATTGCAAGATAACCAAACAAAACTTTTAGTGGATTTCTACTTATTTTATTAAATATCATCTCCACCAAACAGGACAAGCTTGCATCTGTTATAGTTTTGGAGAAAAATGTGTTCATTTCATGTATGCGCGAAATGCCTTAAAAATGGCTTTAAAATGGATTTGGAGCATGGAGACGATTATCTCGGGATTGCAATATAACCAAACAAAACTTTTAGTGCATTTCTACTTATTTTATTAAATATCATCTCCACCAAACAGGACAAGCTTGCATCTGTTATAGTTTTGGAGAAAAATGTGTTCATTTCATGTATGCGCGAAATGCCTTAAAAATGGCTTTAAAATGGATTTGGAGCATGGAGACGATTATCTCGGGATTGCAAGATAACCAAACAAAACTTTTAGTGGATTTCTACTTATTTTATTAAATATCATCTCCACCAAACAGGACAAGCTTGCATCTGTTATAGTTTTGGAGAAAAATGTGTTCATTTCATGTATGCGCGAAATGCCTTAAAAATGGCTTTAAAATGGATTTGGAGCATGGAGACGATTATCTCGGGATTGCAAGATAACCAAACAAAACTTTTAGTGGATTTCTACTTATTTTATTAAATATCATCTCCACCAAACAGGACAAGCTTGCATGTGCTATAGTTTTGGAGAAAAATGTGTTCATTTCATGTATGCGCAAAATGCCTTTGAAATGGCTTTAAAATGGATTTGGAGCATGGAGACGATTATCTCGGGATTGCAAGATAACCAAACAAAACTTTTAGTGGATTTCTACTTATTTTATTAAATATCATCTCCACCAAACAGGACAAGCTTGCATCTGTTATAGTTTTGGAGAAAAATGTGTTCATTTCATGTATGCGCGAAATGCCTTAAAAATGGCTTTAAAATGGATTTGGAGCATGGAGACGATTATCTCGGGATTGCAAGATAACCAAACAAAACTTTTAGTGGATTTCTACTTATTTTATTAAATATCATCTCCACCAAACAGGACAAGCTTGCATCTGTTATAGTTTTGGAGAAAAATGTGTTCATTTCATGTATGCGCGAAATGCCTTAAAAATGGCTTTAAAATGGATTTGGAGCATGGAGACGATTATCTCGGGATTGCAAGATAACCAAACAAAACTTTTAGTGGATTTCTACTTATTTTATTAAATATCATCTCCACCAAACAGGACAAGCTTGCATGTGTTATAGTTTTGGAGAAAAATGTGTTCATTTCATGTATGCGCAAAATGCCTTTGAAATGGCTTTAAAATGGATTTGGAGCATGGAGACGATTATCTCAGGATGGCAATATAAACAAACGAAACTTTTAGTAGATTTCTACTTATTTTATTAAATATTATCTCCACCAAACAGGACAAGCTTGCATCTGTTATAGTTTTGGAGAAAAATGTGTTCATTTCATGTATGCGCGAAATGCCTTAAAAATGGCTTTAAAATGGATTTGGAGCATGGAGACGATTATCTCGGGATTGCAAGATAACCAAACAAAACTTTTAGTGGATTTCTACTTATTTTATTAAATATCATCTCCACCAAACAGGACAAGCTTGCATGTGTTATAGTTTTGGAGAAAAATGTGTTCATTTCATGTATGCACAAAATGCCTTTGAAATGGCTTTAAAATGGATTTGGAGCATGGAGACGATTATCTCAGGATGGCAATATAAACAAACGAAACTTTTAGTTGATTTCTACTTATTTTATTAAATATTATCTCCACCAAACAGGACAAGCTTGCATCTGTTATAGTTTTGGAGAAAAATGTGTTCATTTCATGTATGCGCGAAATGCCTTAAAAATGGCTTTAAAATGGATTTGGAGCATGGAGACGATTATCTCGGGATTGCAAGATAACCAAACAAAACTTTTAGTGGATTTCTACTTATTTTATTAAATATCATCTCCACCAAACAGGACCAGCTTGCATCTGTTATAGTTTTGGAGAAAAATGTGTTCATTTCATGTATGCGCGAAATGCCTTAAAAATGGCTTTAAAATGGATTTGGAGCATGGAGACGATTATCTCGGGATTGCAAGATAACCAAACAAAACTTTTAGTGGATTTCTACTTATTTTATTAAATATCATCTCCACCAAACAGGACAAGCTTGCATCTGTTATAGTTTTGGAGAAAAATGTGTTCATTTCATGTATGCGCGAAATGCCTTAAAAATGGCTTTAAAATGGATTTGGAGCATGGAGACGATTATCTCGGGATTGCAAGATAACCAAACAAAACTTTTAGTGGATTTCTACTTATTTTATTAAATATCATCTCCATCAAACAGGACAAGCTTGCATCTGTTATAGTTTTGGAGAAAAATGTGTTCATTTCATGTATGCGCGAAATGCCTTAAAAATGGCTTTAAAATGGATTTGGAGCATGGAGAAGATTATCTCGGGATTGCAAGATAACCAAACAAAACTTTTAGTGGAATTTAACTTATTTTATTAAATATCATCTCCACCAAACAGGACAAGCTTGCATCTGTTATAGTTTTGGAGAAAAATGTGTTCATTTCATGTATGCGCGAAATGCCTTAAAAATGGCTTTAAAATGGATTTGGAGCATGGAGACGATTATCTCGGGATTGCAAGATAACCAAACAAAACTTTTAGTGGATTTCTACTTATTTTATTAAATATCATCTCCACCAAACAGGACAAGCTTGCATCTGTTATAGTTTTGGAGAAAAATGTGTTCATTTCATGTATGCGCGAAATGCCTTAAAAATGGCTTTAAAATGGATTTGGAGCATGGAGACGATAATCTCGGGATTGCAAGATAACCAAACAAAACTTTTAGTGGATTTCTACTTATTTTATTAAATATCATCTCCACCAAACAGGACAAGCTTGCATGTGTTATAGTTTTGGAGAAAAATGTGTTCATTTCATGTATGAGCAAAATGCCTTTGAAATGGCTTTAAAATGGATTTGGAGCATGGAGACGATTATCTCAGGATGGCAATATAAACAAACGAAACTTTTAGTAGATTTCTACTTATTTTATTAAATATTATCTCCACCAAACAGGACAAGCTTGCATCTGTTATAGTTTTGGAGAAAAATGTGTTCATTTCATGTATGCGCAAAATGCCTTAAAAATGGCTTTAAAATGGATTTGGAGCATGGAGACGATTATCTCGGGATTGCAAGATAACCAAACAAAACTTTTAGTGGATTTCTACTTATTTTATTAAATATCATCTCCACCAAACAGGACAAGCTTGCATCTGTTATAGTTTTGGAGAAAAATGTGTTCATTTCATGTATGCGCGAAATGCCTTAAAAATGGCTTTAAAATGGATTTGGAGCATGGAGACGATTATCTCGGGATTGCAAGATAACCAAACAAAACTTTTAGTGGATTTCTACTTATTTTATTAAATATCATCTCCACCAAACAGGACAAGCTTGCATCTGTTATAGTTTTGGAGAAAAATGTGTTCATTTTATGTATGCGCGAAATGCCTTAAAAATGGCTTTAAAATGGATTTGGAGCATGGAGACGATTATCTCGGGATTGCAAGATAACCAAACAAAACTTTTAGTGGATTTCTACTTATTTTATTAAATATCATCTCCACCAAACAGGACCAGCTTGCATCTGTTATAGTTTTGGAGAAAAATGTGTTCATTTCATGTATGCGCGAAATGCCTTAAAAATGGCTTTAAAATGGATTTGGAGCATGGAGACGATTATCTCGGGATTGCAAGATAACCAAACAAAACTTTTAGTGGATTTCTACTTATTTTATTAAATATCATCTCCACCAAACAGGACAAGCTTGCATCTGTTATAGTTTTGGAGAAAAATGTGTTCATTTCATGTATGCGCGAAATGCCTTAAAAATGGCTTTAAAATGGATTTGGAGCATGGAGACGATTATCTCGGGATTGCAAGGTAACCAAACAAAACTTTTAGTGCATTTCTACTTATTTTATTAAATATCATCTCCACCAAACAGGACAAGCTTGCATCTGTTATAGTTTTGGAGAAAAATGTGTTCATTTCATGTATGCGCGAAATGCCTTAAAAATGGCTTTAAAATGGATTTGGAGCATGGAGACGATTATCTCGGGATTGCAAGATAACCAAACAAAACTTTTAGTGGATTTCTACTTATTTTATTAAATATCATCTCCACCAAACAGGACAAGCTTGCATCTGTTATAGTTTTGGAGAAAAATGTGTTCATTTCATGTATGCGCGAAATGCCTTAAAAATGGCTTTAAAATGGATTTGGAGCATGGAGACGATTATCTCGGGATTGCAAGATAACCAAACAAAACTTTTAGTGGATTTCTACTTATTTTATTAAATATCATCTCCACCAAACAGGACAAGCTTGCATCTGTTATAGTTTTGGAGAAAAATGTGTTCATTTCATGTATGCGCGAAATGCCTTAAAAATGGCTTTAAAATGGATTTGGAGCATGGAGACGATTATCTCGGGATTGCAAGGTAACCAAACAAAACTTTTAGTGCATTTCTACTTATTTTATTAAATATCATCTCCACCAAACAGGACAAGCTTGCATCTGTTATAGTTTTGGAGAAAAATGTGTTCATTTCATGTATGCGCGAAATGCCTTAAAAATGGCTTTAAAATGGATTTGGAGCATGGAGACGATTATCTCGGGATTGCAAGATAACCAAACAAAACTTTTAGTGGATTTCTACTTATTTTATTAAATATCATCTCCACCAAACAGGACAAGCTTGCATCTGTTATAGTTTTGGAGAAAAATGTGTTCATTTCATGTATGCGCGAAATGCCTTAAAAATGGCTTTAAAATGGATTTGGAGCATGGAGACGATTATCTCGGGATTGCAAGATAACCAAACAAAACTTTTAGTGGATTTCTACTTATTTTATTAAATATCATCTCCACCAAACAGGACAAGCTTGCATCTGTTATAGTTTTGGAGAAAAATGTGTTCATTTCATGTATGCGCGAAATGCCTTAAAAATGGCTTTAAAATGGATTTGGAGCATGGAGACGACTATCTCGGGATTGCAAGATAACCAAACAAAACTTTTAGTGGATTTCTACTTATTTTATTAAATATCATCTCCACCAAACAGGACCAGCTTGCATCTGTTATAGTTTTGGAGAAAAATGTGTTCATTTCATGTATGCGCGAAATGCCTTAAAAATGGCTTTAAAATGGATTTGGAGCATGGAGACGATTATCTCGGGATTGCAAGATAACCAAACAAAACTTTTAGTGGATTTCTACTTATTTTATTAAATATCATCTCCACCAAACAGGACAAGCTTGCATCTGTTATAGTTTTGGAGAAAAATGTGTTCATTTCATGTATGCGCGAAATGCCTTAAAAATGGCTTTAAAATGGATTTGGAGCATGGAGACGATTATCTCGGGATTGCAATATAACCAAACAAAACTTTTAGTGCATTTCTACTTATTTTATTAAATATCATCTCCACCAAACAGGACAAGCTTGCATCTGTTATAGTTTTGGAGAAAAATGTGTTCATTTCATGTATGCGCGAAATGCCTTAAAAATGGCTTTAAAATGGATTTGGAGCATGGAGACGATTATCTCGGGATTGCAAGATAACCAAACAAAACTTTTAGTGGATTTCTACTTATTTTATTAAATATCATCTCCACCAAACAGGACAAGCTTGCATCTGTTATAGTTTTGGAGAAAAATGTGTTCATTTCATGTATGCGCGAAATGCCTTAAAAATGGCTTTAAAATGGATTTGGAGCATGGAGACGATTATCTCGGGATTGCAAGATAACCAAACAAAACTTTTAGTGGATTTCTACTTATTTTATTAAATATCATCTCCACCAAACAGGACAAGCTTGCATGTGTTATAGTTTTGGAGAAAAATGTGTTCATTTCATGTATGCGCAAAATGCCTTTGAAATGGCTTTAAAATGGATTTGGAGCATGGAGACGATTATCTCAGGATGGCAATATAAACAAACGAAACTTTTAGTAGATTTCTACTTATTTTATTAAATATTATCTCCACCAAACAGGACAAGCTTGCATCTGTTATAGTTTTGGAGAAAAATGTGTTCATTTCATGTATGCGCGAAATGCCTTAAAAATGGCTTTAAAATGGATTTGGAGCATGGAGACGATTATCTCGGGATTGCAAGATAACCAAACAAAACTTTTAGTGGATTTCTACTTATTTTATTAAATATCATCTCCACCAAACAGGACAAGCTTGCATCTGTTATAGTTTTGGAGAAAAATGTGTTCATTTCATGTATGCGCGAAATGCCTTAAAAACGGCTTTAAAATGGATTTGGAGCATGGAGACGATTATCTCGGGATTGCAAGATAACCAAACAAAACTTTTAGTGGATTTCTACTTATTTTATTAAATATCATCTCCACCAAACAGGACCAGCTTGCATCTGTTATAGTTTTGGAGAAAAATGTGTTCATTTCATGTATGCGCGAAATGCCTTAAAAATGGCTTTAAAATGGATTTGGAGCATGGAGACGATTATCTCGGGATTGCAAGATAACCAAACAAAACTTTGAGTGGATTTCTATTTATTTTATTAAATATCATCTCCACCAAACAGGACAAGCTTGCATCTGTTATAGTTTTGGAGAAAAATGTGTTCATTTCATGTATGCGCGAAATGCCTTAAAAATGGCTTTAAAATGGATTTGGAGCATGGAGACGATTATCTCGGGATTGCAAGATAACCAAACAAAACTTTTAGTGGATTTCTACTTATTTTATTAAATATCATCTCCACCAAACAGGACAAGCTTGCATCTGTTTTAGTTTTGGAGAAAAATGTGTTCATTTCATGTATGCGCGAAATGCCTTAAAAATGGCTTTAAAATGGATTTGGAGCATGGAGACGATTATCTCGGGATTGCAAGATAACCAAACAAAACTTTTAGTGGATTTCTACTTATTTTATTAAATATCATCTCCACCAAACAGGACCAGCTTGCATCTGTTATAGTTTTGGAGAAAAATGTGTTCATTTCATGTATGCGCGAAATGCCTTAAAAATGGCTTTAAAATGGATTTGGAGCATGGAGACGATTATCTCGGGATTGCAAGATAACCAAACAAAACTTTTAGTGGATTTCTACTTATTTTATTAAATATCATCTCCACCAAACAGGACAAGCTTGCATCTGTTATAGTTTTGGAGAAAAATGTGTTCATTTCATGTATGCGCGAAATGCCTTAAAAATGGCTTTAAAATGGATTTGGAGCATGGAGACGATTATCTCGGGATTGCAAGATAACCAAACAAAACTTTTAGTGGATTTCTACTTATTTTATTAAATATCATCTCCACCAAACAGGACAAGCTTGCATCTGTTATAGTTTTGGAGAAAAATGTGTTTATTTCATGTATGCGCGAAATGCCTTAAAAATGGCTTTAAAATGGATTTGGAGCATGTAGACGATTATCTCGGGATTGCAAGATAACCAAACAAAACTTTTAGTGGATTTCTACTTATTTTATTAAATATCATCTCCACCAAACAGGACAAGCTTGCATGTGCTATAGTTTTGGAGAAAAATGTGTTCATTTCATGTATGCGCAAAATGCCTTTGAAATGGCTTTAAAATGGATTTGGAGCATGGAGACGATTATCTCGGGATTGCAAGATAACCAAACAAAACTTTTAGTGGATTTCTACTTATTTTATTAAATATCATCTCCACCAAACAGGACAAGCTTGCATCTGTTATAGTTTTGGAGAAAAATGTGTTCATTTCATGTATGCGCGAAATGCCTTAAAAATGGCTTTAAAATGGATTTGGAGCATGGAGACGATTATCTCGGGATTGCAAGATAACCAAACAAAACTTTTAGTGGATTTCTACTTATTTTATTAAATATCATCTCCACCAAACAGAACAAGCTTGCATCTGTTATAGTTTTGGAGAAAAATGTGTTCATTTCATGTATGCGCGAAATGCCTTAAAAATGGCTTTAAAATGGATTTGGAGCATGGAGACGATTATCTCGGGATTGCAAGATAACCAAACAAAACTTTTAGCGGATTTCTACTTATTTTATTAAATATCATCTCCACCAAACAGGACAAGCTTGCATGTGTTATAGTTTTCGAGAAAAATGTGTTCATTTCATGTATGCGCAAAATGCCTTTGAAATGGCTTTAAAATGGATTTGGAGCATGGAGACGATTATCTCAGGATGGCAATATAAACAAACGAAACTTTTAGTTGATTTCTACTTATTTTATTAAATATTATCTCCACCAAACAGGACAAGCTTGCATCTGTTATAGTTTTGGAGAAAAATGTGTTCATTTCATGTATGCGCGAAATGCCTTAAAAATGGCTTTAAAATGGATTTGGAGCATGGAGACGATTATCTCGGGATTGCAAGATAACCAAACAAAACTTTTAGTGGATTTCTACTTATTTTATTAAATATCATCTCCACCAAACAGGACAAGCTTGCATCTGTTATAGTTTTGGAGAAAAATGTGTTCATTTCATGTATGCGCGAAATGCCTTAAAAATGGCTTTAAAATGGATTTGGAGCATGGAGACGATTATCTCGGGATTGCAAGATAACCAAACAAAAATTTTAGTGGATTTCTACTTATTTTATTAAATATCATCTCCACCAAACAGGACAAGCTTGCATCTGTTATAGTTTTGGAGAAAAATGTGTTCATTTCATGTATGCGCGAAATGCCTTAAAAATGGCTTTAAAATGGATTTGGAGCATGGAGACGATTATCTCGGGATTGCAAGATAACCAAACAAAACTTTTAGTGGATTTCTACTTATTTTATTAAATATCATCTCCACCAAACAGGACAAGCTTGCATCTGTTATAGTTTTGGAGAAAAATGTGTTCATTTCATGTATGCGCGAAATGCCTTAAAAATGGCTTTAAAATGGATTTGGAGCATGGAGACGATTATCTCGGGATTGCAAGATAACCAAACAAAACTTTTAGTGGATTTCTACTTATTTTATTAAATATCATCTCCACCAAACAGGACAAGCTTGCATCTGTTATAGTTTTGGAGAAAAATGTGTTCATTTCATGTATGCGCGAAATGCCTTAAAAATGGCTTTAAAATGGATTTGGAGCATGGAGACGATTATCTCGGGATTGCAAGGTAACCAAACAAAACTTTTAGTGCATTTCTACTTATTTTATTAAATATCATCTCCACCAAACAGGACAAGCTTGCATCTGTTATAGTTTTGGAGAAAAATGTGTTCATTTCATGTATGCGCGAAATGCCTTAAAAATGGCTTTAAAATGGATTTGGAGCATGGAGACGATTATCTCGGGATTGCAAGATAACCAAACAAAACTTTTAGTGGATTTCTACTTATTTTATTAAATATCATCTCCACCAAACAGGACAAGCTTGCATCTGTTATAGTTTTGGAGAAAAATGTGTTCATTTCATGTATGCGCGAAATGCCTTAAAAATGGCTTTAAAATGGATTTGGAGCATGGAGACGATTATCTCGGGATTGCAAGATAACCAAACAAAACTTTTAGTGGATTTCTACTTATTTTATTAAATATCATCTCCACCAAACAGGACAAGCTTGCATCTGTTATAGTTTTGGAGAAAAATGTGTTCATTTCATGTATGCGCGAAATGCCTTAAAAATGGCTTTAAAATGGATTTGGAGCATGGAGACGACTATCTCGGGATTGCAAGATAACCAAACAAAACTTTTAGTGGATTTCTACTTATTTTATTAAATATCATCTCCACCAAACAGGACCAGCTTGCATCTGTTATAGTTTTGGAGAAAAATGTGTTCATTTCATGTATGCGCGAAATGCCTTAAAAATGGCTTTAAAATGGATTTGGAGCATGGAGACGATTATCTCGGGATTGCAAGATAACCAAACAAAACTTTTAGTGGATTTCTACTTATTTTATTAAATATCATCTCCACCAAACAGGACAAGCTTGCATCTGTTATAGTTTTGGAGAAAAATGTGTTCATTTCATGTATGCGCGAAATGCCTTAAAAATGGCTTTAAAATGGATTTGGAGCATGGAGACGATTATCTCGGGATTGCAATATAACCAAACAAAACTTTTAGTGCATTTCTACTTATTTTATTAAATATCATCTCCACCAAACAGGACAAGCTTGCATCTGTTATAGTTTTGGAGAAAAATGTGTTCATTTCATGTATGCGCGAAATGCCTTAAAAATGGCTTTAAAATGGATTTGGAGCATGGAGACGATTATCTCGGGATTGCAAGATAACCAAACAAAACTTTTAGTGGATTTCTACTTATTTTATTAAATATCATCTCCACCAAACAGGACAAGCTTGCATCTGTTATAGTTTTGGAGAAAAATGTGTTCATTTCATGTATGCGCGAAATGCCTTAAAAATGGCTTTAAAATGGATTTGGAGCATGGAGACGATTATCTCGGGATTGCAAGATAACCAAACAAAACTTTTAGTGGATTTCTACTTATTTTATTAAATATCATCTCCACCAAACAGGACAAGCTTGCATGTGTTATAGTTTTGGAGAAAAATGTGTTCATTTCATGTATGCGCAAAATGCCTTTGAAATGGCTTTAAAATGGATTTGGAGCATGGAGACGATTATCTCAGGATGGCAATATAAACAAACGAAACTTTTAGTAGATTTCTACTTATTTTATTAAATATTATCTCCACCAAACAGGACAAGCTTGCATCTGTTATAGTTTTGGAGAAAAATGTGTTCATTTCATGTATGCGCGAAATGCCTTAAAAATGGCTTTAAAATGGATTTGGAGCATGGAGACGATTATCTCGGGATTGCAAGATAACCAAACAAAACTTTTAGTGGATTTCTACTTATTTTATTAAATATCATCTCCACCAAACAGGACAAGCTTGCATCTGTTATAGTTTTGGAGAAAAATGTGTTCATTTCATGTATGCGCGAAATGCCTTAAAAACGGCTTTAAAATGGATTTGGAGCATGGAGACGATTATCTCGGGATTGCAAGATAACCAAACAAAACTTTTAGTGGATTTCTACTTATTTTATTAAATATCATCTCCACCAAACAGGACCAGCTTGCATCTGTTATAGTTTTGGAGAAAAATGTGTTCATTTCATGTATGCGCGAAATGCCTTAAAAATGGCTTTAAAATGGATTTGGAGCATGGAGACGATTATCTCGGGATTGCAAGATAACCAAACAAAACTTTGAGTGGATTTCTATTTATTTTATTAAATATCATCTCCACCAAACAGGACAAGCTTGCATCTGTTATAGTTTTGGAGAAAAATGTGTTCATTTCATGTATGCGCGAAATGCCTTAAAAATGGCTTTAAAATGGATTTGGAGCATGGAGACGATTATCTCGGGATTGCAAGATAACCAAACAAAACTTTTAGTGGATTTCTACTTATTTTATTAAATATCATCTCCACCAAACAGGACAAGCTTGCATCTGTTATAGTTTTGGAGAAAAATGTGTTCATTTCATGTATGCGCGAAATGCCTTAAAAATGGCTTTAAAATGGATTTGGAGCATGGAGACGATTATCTCGGGATTGCAAGATAACCAAACAAAAATTTTAGTGGATTTCTACTTATTTTATTAAATATCATCTCCACCAAACAGGACAAGCTTGCATCTGTTATAGTTTTGGAGAAAAATGTGTTCATTTCATGTATGCGCGAAATGCCTTAAAAATGGCTTTAAAATGGATTTGGAGCATGGAGACGATTATCTCGGGATTGCAAGATAACCAAACAAAACTTTTAGTGGATTTCTACTTATTTTATTAAATATCATCTCCACCAAACAGGACAAGCTTGCATCTGTTATAGTTTTGGAGAAAAATGTGTTCATTTCATGTATGCGTGAAATGCCTTAAAAATGGCTTTAAAATGGATTTGGAGCATGGAGACGATTATCTCGGGATTGCAAGATAACCAAACAAAACTTTTAGTGGATTTCTACTTATTTTATTAAATATCATCTCCACCAAACAGGACAAGCTTGCATGTGTTATAGTTTTGGAGAAAAATGTGTTCATTTCATGTATGAGCAAAATGCCTTTGAAATGGCTTTAAAATGGATTTGGAGCATGGAGACGATTATCTCAGGATGGCAATATAAACAAACGAAACTTTTAGTAGATTTCTACTTATTTTATTAAATATTATCTCCACCAAACAGGACAAGCTTGCATCTGTTATAGTT
This sequence comes from Anomaloglossus baeobatrachus, assembly GCF_048569485.1. Taxonomy (NCBI): domain Eukaryota; kingdom Metazoa; phylum Chordata; class Amphibia; order Anura; family Aromobatidae; genus Anomaloglossus; species Anomaloglossus baeobatrachus. Next base: position 270,482 of record NW_027442257.1, read on the forward strand.
TTGGAGAAAAATGTGTTTATTTCATGTATGCGCAAAATGCCTTAAAAATGGCTTTAAAATGGATTTGGAGCATGGAGACGATTATCTCGGGATTGCAAGATAAGCAAACAAAACTTTTAGTGGATTTCTACTTATTTTATTAAATATCATCTCCACCAAACAGGACAAGCTTGCATCTGTTATAGTTTTGGAGAAAAATGTGTTCATTTCATGTATGCGCGAAATGCCTTAAAAATGGCTTTAAAATGGATTTGGAGCATGGAGACGATTATCTCGGGATTGCAAGATAACCAAACAAAACTTTTAGTGGATTTCTACTTATTTTATTAAATATCATCTCCACCAAACAGGACAAGCTTGCATCTGTTTTAGTTTTGGAGAAAAATGTGTTCATTTCATGTATGCGCGAAATGCCTTAAAAATGGCTTTAAAATGGATTTGGAGCATGGAGACGATTATCTCGGGATTGCAAGATAACCAAACAAAACTTTTAGTGGATTTCTACTTATTTTATTAAATATCATCTCCACCAAACAGGACCAGCTTGCATCTGTTATAGTTTTGGAGAAAAATGTGTTCATTTCATGTATGCGCGAAATGCCTTAAAAATGGCTTTAAAATGGATTTGGAGCATGGAGACGATTATCTCGGGATTGCAAGATAACCAAACAAAACTTTTAGTGGATTTCTACTTATTTTATTAAATATCATCTCCACCAAACAGGACAAGCTTGCATCTGTTATAGTTTTGGAAAAAAATGTGTTCATTTCATGTATGCGCGAAATGCCTTAAAAATGGCTTTAAAATGGATTTGGAGCATGGAGACGATTATCTCGGGATTGCAATATAACCAAACAAAACTTTTAGTGCATTTCTACTTATTTTATTAAATATCATCTCCACCAAACAGGACAAGCTTGCATCTGTTATAGTTTTGGAGAAAAATGTGTTCATTTCATGTATGCGCGAAATGCCTTAAAAATGGCTTTAAAATGGATTTGGAGCATGGAGACGATTATCTCGGGATTGCAAGATAACCAAACAAAACTTTTAGTGGATTTCTACTTATTTTATTAAATATCATCTCCACCAAACAGGACAAGCTTGCATGTGCTATAGTTTTGGAGAAAAATGTGTTCATTTCATGTATGCGCAAAATGCCTTTGAAATGGCTTTAAAATGGATTTGGAGCATGGAGACGATTATCTCGGGATTGCAAGATAACCAAACAAAACTTTTAGTGGATTTCTACTTATTTTATTAAATATCATCTCCACCAAACAGGACAAGCTTGCATCTGTTATAGTTTTGGAGAAAAATGTGTTCATTTCATGTATGCGCGAAATGCCTTAAAAATGGCTTTAAAATGGATTTGGAGCATGGAGACGATTATCTCGGGATTGCAAGATAACCAAACAAAACTTTTAGTGGATTTCTACTTATTTTATTAAATATCATCTCCACCAAACAGGACAAGCTTGCATCTGTTATAGTTTTGGAGAAAAATGTGTTCATTTCATGTATGCGCGAAATGCCTTAAAAATGGCTTTAAAATGGATTTGGAGCATGGAGACGATTATCTCGGGATTGCAAGATAACCAAACAAAACTTTTAGTGGATTTCTACTTATTTTATTAAATATCATCTCCACCAAACAGGACAAGCTTGCATGTGTTATAGTTTTGGAGAAAAATGTGTTCATTTCATGTATGCGCAAAATGCCTTTGAAATGGCTTTAAAATGGATTTGGAGCATGGAGACGATTATCTCAGGATGGCAATATAAACAAACGAAACTTTTAGTAGATTTCTACTTATTTTATTAAATATTATCTCCACCAAACAGGACAAGCTTGCATCTGTTATAGTTTTGGAGAAAAATGTGTTCATTTCATGTATGCGCAAAATGCCTTAAAAATGGCTTTAAAATGGATTTGGAGCATGGAGACGATTATCTCGGGATTGCAAGATAACCAAACAAAACTTTTAGTGGATTTCTACTTATTTTATTAAATATCATCTCCACCAAACAGGACAAGCTTGCATCTGTTATAGTTTTGGAGAAAAATGTGTTCATTTCATGTATGCGCGAAATGCCTTAAAAATGGCTTTAAAATGGATTTGGAGCATGGAGACGATTATCTCGGGATTGCAAGATAACCAAACAAAACTTTTAGTGGATTTCTACTTATTTTATTAAATATCATCTCCACCAAACAGGACAAGCTTGCATCTGTTTTAGTTTTGGAGAAAAATGTGTTCATTTCATGTATGCGCGAAATGCCTTAAAAATGGCTTTAAAATGGATTTGGAGCATGGAGACGATTATCTCGGGATTGCAAGATAACCAAACAAAACTTTTAGTGGATTTCTACTTATTTTATTAAATATCATCTCCACCAAACAGGACCAGCTTGCATCTGTTATAGTTTTGGAGAAAAATGTGTTCATTTCATGTATGCGCGAAATGCCTTAAAAATGGCTTTAAAATGGATTTGGAGCATGGAGACGATTATCTCGGGATTGCAAGATAACCAAACAAAACTTTTAGTGGATTTCTACTTATTTTATTAAATATCATCTCCACCAAACAGGACAAGCTTGCATCTGTTATAGTTTTGGAGAAAAATGTGTTCATTTCATGTATGCGCGAAATGCCTTAAAAATGGCTTTAAAATGGATTTGGAGCATGGAGACGATTATCTCGGGATTGCAAGATAACCAAACAAAACTTTTAGTGGATTTCTACTTATTTTATTAAATATCATCTCCACCAAACAGGACAAGCTTGCATCTGTTATAGTTTTGGAGAAAAATGTGTTTATTTCATGTATGCGCGAAATGCCTTAAAAATGGCTTTAAAATGGATTTGGAGCATGTAGACGATTATCTCGGGATTGCAAGATAACCAAACAAAACTTTTAGTGGATTTCTACTTATTTTATTAAATATCATCTCCACCAAACAGGACAAGCTTGCATGTGCTATAGTTTTGGAGAAAAATGTGTTCATTTCATGTATGCGCAAAATGCCTTTGAAATGGCTTTAAAATGGATTTGGAGCATGGAGACGATTATCTCGGGATTGCAAGATAACCAAACAAAACTTTTAGTGGATTTCTACTTATTTTATTAAATATCATCTCCACCAAACAGGACAAGCTTGCATCTGTTATAGTTTTGGAGAAAAATGTGTTCATTTCATGTATGCGCGAAATGCCTTAAAAATGGCTTTAAAATGGATTTGGAGCATGGAGACGATTATCTCGGGATTGCAAGATAACCAAACAAAACTTTTAGTGGATTTCTACTTATTTTATTAAATATCATCTCCACCAAACAGAACAAGCTTGCATCTGTTATAGTTTTGGAGAAAAATGTGTTCATTTCATGTATGCGCGAAATGCCTTAAAAATGGCTTTAAAATGGATTTGGAGCATGGAGACGATTATCTCGGGATTGCAAGATAACCAAACAAAACTTTTAGCGGATTTCTACTTATTTTATTAAATATCATCTCCACCAAACAGGACAAGCTTGCATGTGTTATAGTTTTCGAGAAAAATGTGTTCATTTCATGTATGCGCAAAATGCCTTTGAAATGGCTTTAAAATGGATTTGGAGCATGGAGACGATTATCTCAGGATGGCAATATAAACAAACGAAACTTTTAGTTGATTTCTACTTATTTTATTAAATATTATCTCCACCAAACAGGACAAGCTTGCATCTGTTATAGTTTTGGAGAAAAATGTGTTCATTTCATGTATGCGCGAAATGCCTTAAAAATGGCTTTAAAATGGATTTGGAGCATGGAGACGATTATCTCGGGATTGCAAGATAACCAAACAAAACTTTTAGTGGATTTCTACTTATTTTATTAAATATCATCTCCACCAAACAGGACAAGCTTGCATCTGTTATAGTTTTGGAGAAAAATGTGTTCATTTCATGTATGCGCGAAATGCCTTAAAAATGGCTTTAAAATGGATTTGGAGCATGGAGACGATTATCTCGGGATTGCAAGATAACCAAACAAAACTTTTAGTGGATTTCTACTTATTTTATTAAATATCATCTCCACCAAACAGGACAAGCTTGCATCTGTTTTAGTTTTGGAGAAAAATGTGTTCATTTCATGTATGCGCGAAATGCCTTAAAAATGGCTTTAAAATGGATTTGGAGCATGGAGACGATTATCTCGGGATTGCAAGATAACCAAACAAAACTTTTAGTGGATTTCTACTTATTTTATTAAATATCATCTCCACCAAACAGGACAAGCTTGCATCTGTTATAGTTTTGGAGAAAAATGTGTTCATTTCATGTATGCGCGAAATGCCTTAAAAATGGCTTTAAAATGGATTTGGAGCATGGAGACGATTATCTCGGGATTGCAATATAACCAAACAAAACTTTTAGTGGATTTCTACTTATTTTATTAAATATCATCTCCACCAAACAGGACAAGCTTGCATCTGTTATAGTTTTGGAGAAAAATGTGTTCATTTCATGTATGCGCGAAATGCCTTAAAAATGGCTTTAAAATGGATTTGGAGCATGGAGACGATTATCTCTGGATTGCAAGATAACCAAACAAAACTTTTAGTGGATTTCTACTTATTTTATTAAATATCATCTCCACCAAACAGGACAAGCTTGCATCTGTTATAGTTTTGGAGAAAAATGTGTTCATTTCATGTATGCGCGAAATGCCTTAAAAATGGCTTTAAAATGGATTTGGAGCATGGAGACGATTATCTCGGGATTGCAAGATAACCAAACAAAACTTTTAGTGGATTTCTACTTATTTTATTAAATATCATCTCCACCAAACAGGACAAGCTTGCATGTGTTATAGTTTTGGAGAAAAATGTGTTCATTTCATGTATGAGCAAAATGCCTTTGAAATGGCTTTAAAATGGATTTGGAGCATGGAGACGATTATCTCAGGATGGCAATATAAACAAACGAAACTTTTAGTAGATTTCTACTTATTTTATTAAATATTATCTCCACCAAACAGGACAAGCTTGCATCTGTTATAGTTTTGGAGAAAAATGTGTTCATTTCATGTATGCACGAAATGCCTTAAAAATGGCTTTAAAATGGATTTGGAGCATGGAGACGATTATCTCGGGATTGCAAGATAACCAAACAAAACTTTTAGTGGATTTCTACTTATTTTATTAAATATCATCTCCACCAAAGAGGACAAGCTTGCATCTGTTATAGTTTTGGAGAAAAATGTGTTCATTTCATGTATGCGCGAAATGCCTTAAAAATGGCTTTAAAATGGATTTGGAGCATGGAGACGATTATCTCGGGATTGCAATATAACCAAACAAAACTTTTAGTGCATTTCTACTTATTTTATTAAATATCATCTCCACCAAACAGGACAAGCTTGCATCTGTTATAGTTTTGGAGAAAAATGTGTTCATTTCATGTATGCGCGAAATGCCTTAAAAATGGCTTTAAAATGGATTTGGAGAATGGAGACGATTATCTCGGGATTGCAAGATAACCAAACAAAACTTTTAGTGGATTTCTACTTATTTTATTAAATATCATCTCCACCAAACAGGACAAGCTTGCATCTGTTATAGTTTTGGAGAAAAATGTGTTCATTTCATGTATGCGCGAAATGCCTTAAAAATGGCTTTAAAATGGATTTGGAGCATGGAGACGATTATCTCGGGATTGCAAGATAACCAAACAAAACTTTTAGTGGATTTCTACTTATTTTATTAAATATCATCTCCACCAAACAGGACAAGCTTGCATGTGTTATAGTTTTGGAGAAAAATGTGTTCATTTCATGTATGCGCAAAATGCCTTTGAAATGGCTTTAAAATGGATTTGGAGCATGGAGACGATTATCTCAGGATGGCAATATAAACAAACGAAACTTTTAGTAGATTTCTACTTATTTTATTAAATATTATCTCCACCAAACAGGACAAGCTTGCATCTGTTATAGTTTTGGAGAAAAATGTGTTCATTTCATGTATGCGCGAAATGCCTTAAAAATGGCTTTAAAATGGATTTGGAGCATGGAGACGATTATCTCGGGATTGCAAGATAACCAAACAAAACTTTTAGTGGATTTCTACTTATTTTATTAAATATCATCTCCACCAAACAGGACAAGCTTGCATCTGTTATAGTTTTGGAGAAAAATGTGTTCATTTCATGTATGCGCGAAATGCCTTAAAAATGGCTTTAAAATGGATTTGGAGCATGGAGACGATTATCTCGGGATTGCAAGATAACCAAACAAAACTTTTAGTGGATTTCTACTTATTTTATTAAATATCATCTCCACCAAACAGGACAAGCTTGCATCTGTTATAGTTTTGGAGAAAAATGTGTTCATTTCATGTATGCGCGAAATGCCTTAAAAATGGCTTTAAAATGGATTTGGAGCATGGAGACGATTATCTCGGGATTGCAAGATAACCAAACAAAACTTTTAGTGGATTTCTACTTATTTTATTAAATATCATCTCCACCAAACAGGACAAGCTTGCATCTGTTATAGTTTTGGAGAAAAATGTGTTCATTTCATGTATGCGCGAAATGCCTTAAAAATGGCTTTAAAATGGATTTGGAGCATGGAGACGATTATCTCGGGATTGCAATATAACCAAACAAAACTTTTAGTGGATTTCTACTTATTTTATTAAATATCATCTCCACCAAACAGGACAAGCTTGCATCTGTTATAGTTTTGGAGAAAAATGTGTTCATTTCATGTATGCGCGAAATGCCTTAAAAATGGCTTTAAAATGGATTTGGAGCATGGAGACGATTATCTCGGGATTGCAAGATAACCAAACAAAACTTTTAGTGGATTTCTACTTATTTTATTAAATATCATCTCCACCAAACAGGACAAGCTTGCATCTGTTATAGTTTTGGAGAAAAATGTGTTCATTTCATGTATGCGCGAAATGCCTTAAAAATGGCTTTAAAATGGATTTGGAGCATGGAGACGATTATCTCGGGATTGCAAGATAACCAAACAAAACTTTTAGTGGATTTCTACTTATTTTATTAAATATCATCTCCACCAAACAGGACAAGCTTGCATCTGTTATAGTTTTGGAGAAAAATGTGTTCATTTCATGTATGCGCGAAATGCCTTAAAAATGGCTTTAAAATGGATTTGGAGCATGGAGACGATTATCTCGGGATTGCAAGATAACCAAACAAAACTTTTAGTGGATTTCTACTTATTTTATTAAATATCATCTCCACCAAACAGGACAAGCTTGCATCTGTTATAGTTTTGGAGAAAAATGTGTTCATTTCATGTATGCGCGAAATGCCTTAAAAATGGCTTTAAAATGGATTTGGAGCATGGAGACGATTATCTCGGGATTGCAAGATAACCAAACAAAACTTTTAGTGGATTTCTACTTATTTTATTAAATATCATCTCCACCAAACAGGACAAGCTTGCATCTGTTATAGTTTTGGAGAAAAATGTGTTCATTTCATGTATGCGCGAAATGCCTTAAAAATGGCTTTAAAATGGATTTGGAGCATGGAGACGATTATCTCGGGATTGCAATATAACCAAACAAAACTTTTAGTGGATTTCTACTTATTTTATTAAATATCATCTCCACCAAACAGGACAAGCTTGCATCTGTTATAGTTTTGGAGAAAAATGTGTTCATTTCATGTATGCGCGAAATGCCTTAAAAATGGCTTTAAAATGGATTTGGAGCATGGAGACGATTATCTCGGGATTGCAAGATAACCAAACACAACTTTTAGTGGATTTCTACTTATTTTATTAAATATCATCTCCACCAAACAGGACAAACTTGCATCTGTTATAGTTTTGGAGAAAAATGTGTTCATTTCATGTATGCGCGAAATGCCTTAAAAATGGCTTTAAAATGGATTTGGAGCATGGAGACGATTATCTCGGGATTGCAAGATAACCAAACAAAACTTTTAGTGGATTTCTACTTATTTTATTAAATATCATCTCCACCAAACAGGACAAGCTTGCATCTGTTATAGTTTTGGAGAAAAATGTGTTCATTTCATGTATGCGCGAAATGCCTTAAAAATGGCTTTAAAATGGATTTGGAGCATGGAGACGATTATCTCGGGATTGCAAGATAACCAAACAAAACTTTTAGTGGATTTCTACTTATTTTATTAAATATCATCTCCACCAAACAGGACAAGCTTGCATCTGTTATAGTTTTGGAGAAAAATGTGTTCATTTCATGTATGCGCGAAATGCCTTAAAAATGGCTTTAAAATGGATTTGGAGCATGGAGACGATTATCTCGGGATTGCAAGATAACCAAACAAAACTTTTAGTGGATTTCTACTTATTTTATTAAATATCATCTCCACCAAACAGGACAAGCTTGCATGTGTTATAGTTTTGGAGAAAAATGTGTTCATTTCATGTATGCGCAAAATGCCTTTGAAATGGCTTTAAAATGGATTTGGAGCATGGAGACGATTATCTCAGGATGGCAATATAAACAAACGAAACTTTTAGTAGATTTCTACTTATTTTATTAAATATTATCTCCACCAAACAGGACAAGCTTGCATCTGTTATAGTTTTGGAGAAAAATGTGTTCATTTCATGTATGCGCGAAATGCCTTAAAAATGGCTTTAAAATGGATTTGGAGCATGGAGACGATTATCTCGGGATTGCAAGATAACCAAACAAAACTTTTAGTGGATTTCTACTTATTTTATTAAATATCATCTCCACCAAACAGGACAAGCTTGCATCTGTTATAGTTTTGGAGAAAAATGTGTTCATTTCATGTATGCGCGAAATGCCTTAAAAATGGCTTTAAAATGGATTTGGAGCATGGAGACGATTATCTCGGGATTGCAAGATAACCAAACAAAACTTTTAGTGGATTTCTACTTATTTTATTAAATATCATCTCCACCAAACAGGACAAGCTTGCATCTGTTATAGTTTTGGAGAAAAATGTGTTCATTTCATGTATGCGCGAAATGCCTTAAAAATGGCTTTAAAATGGATTTGGAGCATGGAGACGATTATCTCGGGATTGCAAGATAACCAAACAAAACTTTTAGTGGATTTCTACTTATTTTATTAAATATCATCTCCACCAAACAGGACCAGCTTGCATCTGTTATAGTTTTGGAGAAAAATGTGTTCATTTCATGTATGCGCGAAATGCCTTAAAAATGGCTTTAAAATGGATTTGGAGCATGGAGACGATTATCTCGGGATTGCAAGATAACCAAACAAAACTTTTAGTGGATTTCTACTTATTTTATTAAATATCATCTCCACCAAACAGGACAAGCTTGCATCTGTTATAGTTTTGGAGAAAAATGTGTTCATTTCATGTATGCGCGAAATGCCTTAAAAATGGCTTTAAAATGGATTTGGAGCATGGAGACGATTATCTCGGGATTGCAAGATAACCAAACAAAACTTTTAGTGGATTTCTACTTATTTTATTAAATATCATCTCCACCAAACAGGACCAGCTTGCATCTGTTATAGTTTTGGAGAAAAATGTGTTCATTTCATGTATGCGCGAAATGCCTTAAAAATGGCTTTAAAATGGATTTGGAGCATGGAGACGATTATCTCGGGATTGCAAGATAACCAAACAAAACTTTTAGTGGATTTCTACTTATTTTATTAAATATCATCTCCACCAAACAGGACAAGCTTGCATCTGTTATAGTTTTGGAGAAAAATGTGTTCATTTCATGTATGCGCGAAATGCCTTAAAAATGGCTTTAAAATGGATTTGGAGCATGGAGACGATTATCTCGGGATTGCAATATAACCAAACAAAACTTTTAGTGCATTTCTACTTATTTTATTAAATATCATCTCCACCAAACAGGACAAGCTTGCATGTGTTATAGTTTTGGAGAAAAATGTGTTCATTTCATGTATGCGCGAAATGCCTTAAAAATGGCTTTAAAATGGATTTGGAGCATGGAGACGATTATCTCGGGATTGCAAGATAACCAAACAAAACTTTTAGTGGATTTCTACTTATTTTATTAAATATTATCTCCACCAAACAGGACAAGCTTGCATCTGTTATAGTTTTGGAGAAAAATGTGTTCATTTCATGTATGCGCGAAATGCCTTAAAAATGGCTTTAAAATGGATTTGGAGCATGGAGACGATTATCTCGGGATTGCAAGATAACCAAACAAAACTTTTAGTGGATTTCTACTTATTTTATTAAATATCATCTCCACCAAACAGGACAAGCTTGCATCTGTTATAGTTTTGGAGAAAAATGTGTTCATTTCATGTATGCGCGAAATGCCTTAAAAATGGCTTTAAAATGGATTTGGAGCATGGAGACGATTATCTCGGGATTGCAAGATAACCAAACAAAACTTTTAGTGGATTTCTACTTATTTTATTAAATATCATCTCCACCAAACAGGACAAGCTTGCATCTGTTATAGTTTTGGAGAAAAATGTGTTCATTTCATGTATGCGCGAAATGCCTTAAAAATGGCTTTAAAATGGATTTGGAGCATGGAGACGATTATCTCGGGATTGCAAGATAACCAAACAAAACTTTTAGTGGATTTCTACTTATTTTATTAAATATCATCTCCACCAAACAGGACCAGCTTGCATCTGTTATAGTTTTGGAGAAAAATGTGTTCATTTCATGTATGCGCGAAATGCCTTAAAAATGGCTTTAAAATGGATTTGGAGCATGGAGACGATTATCTCGGGATTGCAAGATAACCAAACAAAACTTTTAGTGGATTTCTACTTATTTTATTAAATATCATCTCCACCAAACAGGACAAGCTTGCATCTGTTATAGTTTTGGAGAAAAATGTGTTCATTTCATGTATGCGCGAAATGCCTTAAAAATGGCTTTAAAATGGATTTGGAGCATGGAGACGATTATCTCGGGATTGCAATATAACCAAACAAAACTTTTAGTGCATTTCTACTTATTTTATTAAATATCATCTCCACCAAACAGGACAAGCTTGCATCTGTTATAGTTTTGGAGAAAAATGTGTTCATTTCATGTATGCGCGAAATGCCTTAAAAATGGCTTTAAAATGGATTTGGAGCATGGAGACGATTATCTCGGGATTGCAAGATAACCAAGCAAAACTTTTAGTGGATTTCTACTTATTTTATTAAATATCATCTCCACCAAACAGGACAAGCTTGCATCTGTTATAGTTTTGGAGAAAAATGTGTTCATTTCATGTATGCGCGAAATGCCTTAAAAATGGCTTTAAAATGGATTTGGAGCATGGAGACGATTATCTCGGGATTGCAAGATAACCAAACAAAACTTTTAGTGGATTTCTACTTATTTTATTAAATATCATCTCCACCAAACAGGACAAGCTTGCATCTGTTATAGTTTTGGAGAAAAATGTGTTCATTTCATGTATGCGCGAAATGCCTTAAAAATGGCTTTAAAATGGATTTGGAGCATGGAGACGATTATCTCGGGATTGCAAGATAACCAAACAAAACTTTTAGTGGATTTCTACTTATTTTATTAAATATCATCTCCACCAAACAGGACAAGCTTGCATCTGTTATAGTTTTGGAGAAAAATGTGTTCATTTCATGTATGCGCGAAATGCCTTAAAAATGGCTTTAAAATGGATTTGGAGCATGGAGACGATTATCTCGGGATTGCAAGATAACCAAACAAAACTTTTAGTGGATTTCTACTTATTTTATTAAATATCATCTCCACCAAACAGGACCAGCTTGCATCTGTTATAGTTTTGGAGAAAAATGTGTTCATTTCATGTATGCGCGAAATGCCTTAAAAATGGCTTTAAAATGGATTTGGAGCATGGAGACGATTATCTCGGGATTGCAAGATAACCAAACAAAACTTTTAGTGGATTTCTACTTATTTTATTAAATATCATCTCCACCAAACAGGACAAGCTTGCATCTGTTATAGTTTTGGAGAAAAATGTGTTCATTTCATGTATGCGCGAAATGCCTTAAAAATGGCTTTAAAATGGATTTGGAGCATGGAGACGATTATCTCGGGATTGCAATATAACCAAACAAAACTTTTAGTGGATTTCTACTTATTTTATTAAATATCATCTCCACCAAACAGGACAAGCTTGCATCTGTTATAGTTTTGGAGAAAAATGTGTTCATTTCATGTATGCGCGAAATGCCTTAAAAATGGCTTTAAAATGGATTTGGAGCATGGAGACGATTATCTCGGGATTGCAATATAACCAAACAAAACTTTTAGTGCATTTCTACTTATTTTATTAAATATCATCTCCACCAAACAGGACAAGCTTGCATCTGTTATAGTTTTGGAGAAAAATGTGTTCATTTCATGTATGCGCGAAATGCCTTAAAAATGGCTTTAAAATGGATTTGGAGCATGGAGACGATTATCTCGGGATTGCAAGATAACCAAACAAAACTTTTAGTGGATTTCTACTTATTTTATTAAATATCATCTCCACCAAACAGGACAAGCTTGCATCTGTTATTGTTTTGGAGAAAAATGTGTTCATTTCATGTATGCGCGAAATGCCTTAAAAATGGCTTTAAAATGGATTTGGAGCATGGAGACGATTATCTTGGGATTGCAAGATAACCAAACAAAACTTTTAGTGGATTTCTACTTATTTTATTAAATATCATCTCCACCAAACAGGACAAGCTTGCATCTGTTATAGTTTTGGAGAAAAATGTGTTCATTTCATGTATGCGCGAAATGCCTTAAAAATGGCTTTAAAATGGATTTGGAGCATGGAGACGATTATCTCGGGATTGCAATATAACCAAACAAAACTTTTAGTGGATTTCTACTTATTTTATTAAATATCATCTCCACCAAACAGGACAAGCTTGCATCTGTTATAGTTTTGGAGAAAAATGTGTTCATTTCATGTATGCGCGAAATGCCTTAAAAATGGCTTTAAAATGGATTTGGAGCATGGAGACGATTATCTCGGGATTGCAATATAACCAAACAAAACTTTTAGTGCATTTCTACTTATTTTATTAAATATCATCTCCACCAAACAGGACAAGCTTGCATCTGTTATAGTTTTGGAGAAAAATGTGTTCATTTCATGTATGCGCGAAATGCCTTAAAAATGGCTTTAAAATGGATTTGGAGCATGGAGACGATTATCTCGGGATTGCAAGATAACCAAACAAAACTTTTAGTGGATTTCTACTTATTTTATTAAATATCATCTCCACCAAACAGGACAAGCTTGCATCTGTTATAGTTTTGGAGAAAAATGTGTTCATTTCATGTATGCGCGAAATGCCTTAAAAATGGCTTTAAAATGGATTTGGAGCATGGAGACGATTATCTTGGGATTGCAAGATAACCAAACAAAACTTTTAGTGGATTTCTACTTATTTTATTAAATATCATCTCCACCAAACAGGACAAGCTTGCATCTGTTATAGTTTTGGAGAAAAATGTGTTCATTTCATGTATGCGCGAAATGCCTTAAAAATGGCTTTAAAATGGATTTGGAGCATGGAGACGATTATCTCGGGATTGCAATATAACCAAACAAAACTTTTAGTGCATTTCTACTTATTTTATTAAATATCATCTCCACCAAACAGGACAAGCTTGCATCTGTTATAGTTTTGGAGAAAAATGTGTTTATTTCATGTATGCGCGAATTGCCTTAAAAATGGCTTTAAAATGGATTTGGAGCATGGAGACGATTATCTCGGGATTGCAAGATAACCAAACAAAACTTTTAGTGGATTTCTACTTATTTTATTAAATATCATCTCCACCAAACAGGACAAGCTTGCATCTGTTATAGTTTTGGAGAAAAATGTGTTCATTTCATGTATGCGCGAAATGCCTTAAAAATGGCTTTAAAATGGATTTGGAGCATGGAGACGATTATCTCGGGATTGCAAGGTAACCAAACAAAACTTTTAGTGCATTTCTACTTATTTTATTAAATATCATCTCCACCAAACAGGACAAGCTTGCATCTGTTATAGTTTTGGAGAAAAATGTGTTCATTTCATGTATGCGCGAAATGCCTTAAAAATGGCTTTAAAATGGATTTGGAGCATGGAGACGATTATCTCGGGATTGCAAGATAACCAAACAAAACTTTTAGTGGATTTCTACTTATTTTATTAAATATCATCTCCACCAAACAGGACAAGCTTGCATCTGTTATAGTTTTGGAGAAAAATGTGTTCATTTCATGTATGCGCGAAATGCCTTAAAAATGGCTTTAAAATGGATTTGGAGCATGGAGACGATTATCTCGGGATTGCAAGATAACCAAACAAAACTTTTAGTGGATTTCTACTTATTTTATTAAATATCATCTCCACCAAACAGGACAAGCTTGCATCTGTTATAGTTTTGGAGAAAAATGTGTTCATTTCATGTATGCGCGAAATGCCTTAAAAATGGCTTTAAAATGGATTTGGAGCATGGAGACGACTATCTCGGGATTGCAAGATAACCAAACAAAACTTTTAGTGGATTTCTACTTATTTTATTAAATATCATCTCCACCAAACAGGACCAGCTTGCATCTGTTATAGTTTTGGAGAAAAATGTGTTCATTTCATGTATGCGCGAAATGCCTTAAAAATGGCTTTAAAATGGATTTGGAGCATGGAGACGATTATCTCGGGATTGCAAGATAACCAAACAAAACTTTTAGTGGATTTCTACTTATTTTATTAAATATCATCTCCACCAAACAGGACAAGCTTGCATCTGTTATAGTTTTGGAGAAAAATGTGTTCATTTCATGTATGCGCGAAATGCCTTAAAAATGGCTTTAAAATGGATTTGGAGCATGGAGACGATTATCTCGGGATTGCAATATAACCAAACAAAACTTTTAGTGCATTTCTACTTATTTTATTAAATATCATCTCCACCAAACAGGACAAGCTTGCATCTGTTATAGTTTTGGAGAAAAATGTGTTCATTTCATGTATGCGCGAAATGCCTTAAAAATGGCTTTAAAATGGATTTGGAGCATGGAGACGATTATCTCGGGATTGCAAGATAACCAAACAAAACTTTTAGTGGATTTCTACTTATTTTATTAAATATCATCTCCACCAAACAGGACAAGCTTGCATCTGTTATAGTTTTGGAGAAAAATGTGTTCATTTCATGTATGCGCGAAATGCCTTAAAAATGGCTTTAAAATGGATTTGGAGCATGGAGACGATTATCTCGGGATTGCAAGATAACCAAACAAAACTTTTAGTGGATTTCTACTTATTTTATTAAATATCATCTCCACCAAACAGGACAAGCTTGCATGTGTTATAGTTTTGGAGAAAAATGTGTTCATTTCATGTATGCGCAAAATGCCTTTGAAATGGCTTTAAAATGGATTTGGAGCATGGAGACGATTATCTCAGGATGGCAATATAAACAAACGAAACTTTTAGTAGATTTCTACTTATTTTATTAAATATTATCTCCACCAAACAGGACAAGCTTGCATCTGTTATAGTTTTGGAGAAAAATGTGTTCATTTCATGTATGCGCGAAATGCCTTAAAAATGGCTTTAAAATGGATTTGGAGCATGGAGACGATTATCTCGGGATTGCAAGATAACCAAACAAAACTTTTAGTGGATTTCTACTTATTTTATTAAATATCATCTCCACCAAACAGGACAAGCTTGCATCTGTTATAGTTTTGGAGAAAAATGTGTTCATTTCATGTATGCGCGAAATGCCTTAAAAATGGCTTTAAAATGGATTTGGAGCATGGAGACGATTATCTCGGGATTGCAAGATAACCAAACAAAACTTTTAGTGGATTTCTACTTATTTTATTAAATATCATCTCCACCAAACAGGACAAGCTTGCATCTGTTATAGTTTTGGAGAAAAATGTGTTCATTTCATGTATGCGCGAAATGCCTTAAAAATGGCTTTAAAATGGATTTGGAGCATGGAGACGATTATCTCGGGATTGCAAGATAACCAAACAAAACTTTTAGTGGATTTCTACTTATTTTATTAAATATCATCTCCACCAAACAGGACCAGCTTGCATCTGTTATAGTTTTGGAGAAAAATGTGTTCATTTCATGTATGCGCGAAATGCCTTAAAAATGGCTTTAAAATGGATTTGGAGCATGGAGACGATTATCTCGGGATTGCAAGATAACCAAACAAAACTTTGAGTGGATTTCTATTTATTTTATTAAATATCATCTCCACCAAACAGGACAAGCTTGCATCTGTTATAGTTTTGGAGAAAAATGTGTTCATTTCATGTATGCGCGAAATGCCTTAAAAATGGCTTTAAAATGGATTTGGAGCATGGAGACGATTATCTCGGGATTGCAAGATAACCAAACAAAACTTTTAGTGGATTTCTACTTATTTTATTAAATATCATCTCCACCAAACAGGACAAGCTTGCATCTGTTATAGTTTTGGAGAAAAATGTGTTCATTTCATGTATGCGCGAAATGCCTTAAAAATGGCTTTAAAATGGATTTGGAGCATGGAGACGATTATCTCGGGATTGCAAGATAACCAAACAAAAATTTTAGTGGATTTCTACTTATTTTATTAAATATCATCTCCACCAAACAGGACAAGCTTGCATCTGTTATAGTTTTGGAGAAAAATGTGTTCATTTCATGTATGCGCGAAATGCCTTAAAAATGGCTTTAAAATGGATTTGGAGCATGGAGACGATTATCTCGGGATTGCAAGATAACCAAACAAAACTTTTAGTGGATTTCTACTTATTTTATTAAATATCATCTCCACCAAACAGGACAAGCTTGCATCTGTTATAGTTTTGGAGAAAAATGTGTTCATTTCATGTATGCGTGAAATGCCTTAAAAATGGCTTTAAAATGGATTTGGAGCATGGAGACGATTATCTCGGGATTGCAAGATAACCAAACAAAACTTTTAGTGGATTTCTACTTATTTTATTAAATATCATCTCCACCAAACAGGACAAGCTTGCATGTGTTATAGTTTTGGAGAAAAATGTGTTCATTTCATGTATGAGCAAAATGCCTTTGAAATGGCTTTAAAATGGATTTGGAGCATGGAGACGATTATCTCAGGATGGCAATATAAACAAACGAAACTTTTAGTAGATTTCTACTTATTTTATTAAATATTATCTCCACCAAACAGGACAAGCTTGCATCTGTTATAGTTTTGGAGAAAAATGTGTTTATTTCATGTATGCGCAAAATGCCTTAAAAATGGCTTTAAAATGGATTTGGAGCATGGAGACGATTATCTCGGGATTGCAAGATAAGCAAACAAAACTTTTAGTGGATTTCTACTTATTTTATTAAATATCATCTCCACCAAACAGGACAAGCTTGCATCTGTTATAGTTTTGGAGAAAAATGTGTTCATTTCATGTATGCGCGAAATGCCTTAAAAATGGCTTTAAAATGGATTTGGAGCATGGAGACGATTATCTCGGGATTGCAAGATAACCAAACAAAACTTTTAGTGGATTTCTACTTATTTTATTAAATATCATCTCCACCAAACAGGACAAGCTTGCATCTGTTTTAGTTTTGGAGAAAAATGTGTTCATTTCATGTATGCGCGAAATGCCTTAAAAATGGCTTTAAAATGGATTTGGAGCATGGAGACGATTATCTCGGGATTGCAAGATAACCAAACAAAACTTTTAGTGGATTTCTACTTATTTTATTAAATATCATCTCCACCAAACAGGACCAGCTTGCATCTGTTATAGTTTTGGAGAAAAATGTGTTCATTTCATGTATGCGCGAAATGCCTTAAAAATGGCTTTAAAATGGATTTGGAGCATGGAGACGATTATCTCGGGATTGCAAGATAACCAAACAAAACTTTTAGTGGATTTCTACTTATTTTATTAAATATCATCTCCACCAAACAGGACAAGCTTGCATCTGTTATAGTTTTGGAAAAAAATGTGTTCATTTCATGTATGCGCGAAATGCCTTAAAAATGGCTTTAAAATGGATTTGGAGCATGGAGACGATTATCTCGGGATTGCAAGATAACCAAACAAAACTTTTAGTGGATTTCTACTTATTTTATTAAATATCATCTCCACCAAACAGGACAAGCTTGCATGTGCTATAGTTTTGGAGAAAAATGTGTTCATTTCATGTATGCGCAAAATGCCTTTGAAATGGCTTTAAAATGGATTTGGAGCATGGAGACGATTATCTCGGGATTGCAAGATAACCAAACAAAACTTTTAGTGGATTTCTACTTATTTTATTAAATATCATCTCCACCAAACAGGACAAGCTTGCATCTGTTATAGTTTTGGAGAAAAATGTGTTCATTTCATGTATGCGCGAAATGCCTTAAAAATGGCTTTAAAATGGATTTGGAGCATGGAGACGATTATCTCGGGATTGCAAGATAACCAAACAAAACTTTTAGTGGATTTCTACTTATTTTATTAAATATCATCTCCACCAAACAGGACAAGCTTGCATCTGTTATAGTTTTGGAGAAAAATGTGTTCATTTCATGTATGCGCGAAATGCCTTAAAAATGGCTTTAAAATGGATTTGGAGCATGGAGACGATTATCTCGGGATTGCAAGATAACCAAACAAAACTTTTAGTGGATTTCTACTTATTTTATTAAATATCATCTCCACCAAACAGGACAAGCTTGCATGTGTTATAGTTTTGGAGAAAAATGTGTTCATTTCATGTATGCGCAAAATGCCTTTGAAATGGCTTTAAAATGGATTTGGAGCATGGAGACGATTATCTCAGGATGGCAATATAAACAAACGAAACTTTTAGTAGATTTCTACTTATTTTATTAAATATTATCTCCACCAAACAGGACAAGCTTGCATCTGTTATAGTTTTGGAGAAAAATGTGTTCATTTCATGTATGCGCAAAATGCCTTAAAAATGGCTTTAAAATGGATTTGGAGCATGGAGACGATTATCTCGGGATTGCAAGATAACCAAACAAAACTTTTAGTGGATTTCTACTTATTTTATTAAATATCATCTCCACCAAACAGGACAAGCTTGCATCTGTTATAGTTTTGGAGAAAAATGTGTTCATTTCATGTATGCGCGAAATGCCTTAAAAATGGCTTTAAAATGGATTTGGAGCATGGAGACGATTATCTCGGGATTGCAAGATAACCAAACAAAACTTTTAGTGGATTTCTACTTATTTTATTAAATATCATCTCCACCAAACAGGACAAGCTTGCATCTGTTTTAGTTTTGGAGAAAAATGTGTTCATTTCATGTATGCGCGAAATGCCTTAAAAATGGCTTTAAAATGGATTTGGAGCATGGAGACGATTATCTCGGGATTGCAAGATAACCAAACAAAACTTTTAGTGGATTTCTACTTATTTTATTAAATATCATCTCCACCAAACAGGACCAGCTTGCATCTGTTATAGTTTTGGAGAAAAATGTGTTCATTTCATGTATGCGCGAAATGCCTTAAAAATGGCTTTAAAATGGATTTGGAGCATGGAGACGATTATCTCGGGATTGCAAGATAACCAAACAAAACTTTTAGTGGATTTCTACTTATTTTATTAAATATCATCTCCACCAAACAGGACAAGCTTGCATCTGTTATAGTTTTGGAGAAAAATGTGTTCATTTCATGTATGCGCGAAATGCCTTAAAAATGGCTTTAAAATGGATTTGGAGCATGGAGACGATTATCTCGGGATTGCAAGATAACCAAACAAAACTTTTAGTGGATTTCTACTTATTTTATTAAATATCATCTCCACCAAACAGGACAAGCTTGCATCTGTTATAGTTTTGGAGAAAAATGTGTTTATTTCATGTATGCGCGAAATGCCTTAAAAATGGCTTTAAAATGGATTTGGAGCATGTAGACGATTATCTCGGGATTGCAAGATAACCAAACAAAACTTTTAGTGGATTTCTACTTATTTTATTAAATATCATCTCCACCAAACAGGACAAGCTTGCATGTGCTATAGTTTTGGAGAAAAATGTGTTCATTTCATGTATGCGCAAAATGCCTTTGAAATGGCTTTAAAATGGATTTGGAGCATGGAGACGATTATCTCGGGATTGCAAGATAACCAAACAAAACTTTTAGTGGATTTCTACTTATTTTATTAAATATCATCTCCACCAAACAGGACAAGCTTGCATCTGTTATAGTTTTGGAGAAAAATGTGTTCATTTCATGTATGCGCGAAATGCCTTAAAAATGGCTTTAAAATGGATTTGGAGCATGGAGACGATTATCTCGGGATTGCAAGATAACCAAACAAAACTTTTAGTGGATTTCTACTTATTTTATTAAATATCATCTCCACCAAACAGAACAAGCTTGCATCTGTTATAGTTTTGGAGAAAAATGTGTTCATTTCATGTATGCGCGAAATGCCTTAAAAATGGCTTTAAAATGGATTTGGAGCATGGAGACGATTATCTCGGGATTGCAAGATAACCAAACAAAACTTTTAGCGGATTTCTACTTATTTTATTAAATATCATCTCCACCAAACAGGACAAGCTTGCATGTGTTATAGTTTTCGAGAAAAATGTGTTCATTTCATGTATGCGCAAAATGCCTTTGAAATGGCTTTAAAATGGATTTGGAGCATGGAGACGATTATCTCAGGATGGCAATATAAACAAACGAAACTTTTAGTTGATTTCTACTTATTTTATTAAATATTATCTCCACCAAACAGGACAAGCTTGCATCTGTTATAGTTTTGGAGAAAAATGTGTTCATTTCATGTATGCGCGAAATGCCTTAAAAATGGCTTTAAAATGGATTTGGAGCATGGAGACGATTATCTCGGGATTGCAAGATAACCAAACAAAACTTTTAGTGGATTTCTACTTATTTTATTAAATATCATCTCCACCAAACAGGACAAGCTTGCATCTGTTATAGTTTTGGAGAAAAATGTGTTCATTTCATGTATGCGCGAAATGCCTTAAAAATGGCTTTAAAATGGATTTGGAGCATGGAGACGATTATCTCGGGATTGCAAGATAACCAAACAAAACTTTTAGTGGATTTCTACTTATTTTATTAAATATCATCTCCACCAAACAGGACAAGCTTGCATCTGTTTTAGTTTTGGAGAAAAATGTGTTCATTTCATGTATGCGCGAAATGCCTTAAAAATGGCTTTAAAATGGATTTGGAGCATGGAGACGATTATCTCGGGATTGCAAGATAACCAAACAAAACTTTTAGTGGATTTCTACTTATTTTATTAAATATCATCTCCACCAAACAGGACAAGCTTGCATCTGTTATAGTTTTGGAGAAAAATGTGTTCATTTCATGTATGCGTGAAATGCCTTAAAAATGGCTTTAAAATGGATTTGGAGCATGGAGACGATTATCTCGGGATTGCAAGATAACCAAACAAAACTTTTAGTGGATTTCTACTTATTTTATTAAATATCATCTCCACCAAACAGGACAAGCTTGCATGTGTTATAGTTTTGGAGAAAAATGTGTTCATTTCATGTATGAGCAAAATGCCTTTGAAATGGCTTTAAAATGGATTTGGAGCATGGAGACGATTATCTCAGGATGGCAATATAAACAAACGAAACTTTTAGTAGATTTCTACTTATTTTATTAAATATTATCTCCACCAAACAGGACAAGCTTGCATCTGTTATAGTTTTGGAGAAAAATGTGTTTATTTCATGTATGCGCAAAATGCCTTAAAAATGGCTTTAAAATGGATTTGGAGCATGGAGACGATTATCTCGGGATTGCAAGATAAGCAAACAAAACTTTTAGTGGATTTCTACTTATTTTATTAAATATCATCTCCACCAAACAGGACAAGCTTGCATCTGTTATAGTTTTGGAGAAAAATGTGTTCATTTCATGTATGCGCGAAATGCCTTAAAAATGGCTTTAAAATGGATTTGGAGCATGGAGACGATTATCTCGGGATTGCAAGATAACCAAACAAAACTTTTAGTGGATTTCTACTTATTTTATTAAATATCATCTCCACCAAACAGGACAAGCTTGCATCTGTTTTAGTTTTGGAGAAAAATGTGTTCATTTCATGTATGCGCGAAATGCCTTAAAAATGGCTTTAAAATGGATTTGGAGCATGGAGACGATTATCTCGGGATTGCAAGATAACCAAACAAAACTTTTAGTGGATTTCTACTTATTTTATTAAATATCATCTCCACCAAACAGGACCAGCTTGCATCTGTTATAGTTTTGGAGAAAAATGTGTTCATTTCATGTATGCGCGAAATGCCTTAAAAATGGCTTTAAAATGGATTTGGAGCATGGAGACGATTATCTCGGGATTGCAAGATAACCAAACAAAACTTTTAGTGGATTTCTACTTATTTTATTAAATATCATCTCCACCAAACAGGACAAGCTTGCATCTGTTATAGTTTTGGAAAAAAATGTGTTCATTTCATGTATGCGCGAAATGCCTTAAAAATGGCTTTAAAATGGATTTGGAGCATGGAGACGATTATCTCGGGATTGCAATATAACCAAACAAAACTTTTAGTGCATTTCTACTTATTTTATTAAATATCATCTCCACCAAACAGGACAAGCTTGCATCTGTTATAGTTTTGGAGAAAAATGTGTTCATTTCATGTATGCGCGAAATGCCTTAAAAATGGCTTTAAAATGGATTTGGAGCATGGAGACGATTATCTCGGGATTGCAAGATAACCAAACAAAACTTTTAGTGGATTTCTACTTATTTTATTAAATATCATCTCCACCAAACAGGACAAGCTTGCATGTGCTATAGTTTTGGAGAAAAATGTGTTCATTTCATGTATGCGCAAAATGCCTTTGAAATGGCTTTAAAATGGATTTGGAGCATGGAGACGATTATCTCGGGATTGCAAGATAACCAAACAAAACTTTTAGTGGATTTCTACTTATTTTATTAAATATCATCTCCACCAAACAGGACAAGCTTGCATCTGTTATAGTTTTGGAGAAAAATGTGTTCATTTCATGTATGCGCGAAATGCCTTAAAAATGGCTTTAAAATGGATTTGGAGCATGGAGACGATTATCTCGGGATTGCAAGATAACCAAACAAAACTTTTAGTGGATTTCTACTTATTTTATTAAATATCATCTCCACCAAACAGGACAAGCTTGCATCTGTTATAGTTTTGGAGAAAAATGTGTTCATTTCATGTATGCGCGAAATGCCTTAAAAATGGCTTTAAAATGGATTTGGAGCATGGAGACGATTATCTCGGGATTGCAAGATAACCAAACAAAACTTTTAGTGGATTTCTACTTATTTTATTAAATATCATCTCCACCAAACAGGACAAGCTTGCATGTGTTATAGTTTTGGAGAAAAATGTGTTCATTTCATGTATGCGCAAAATGCCTTTGAAATGGCTTTAAAATGGATTTGGAGCATGGAGACGATTATCTCAGGATGGCAATATAAACAAACGAAACTTTTAGTAGATTTCTACTTATTTTATTAAATATTATCTCCACCAAACAGGACAAGCTTGCATCTGTTATAGTTTTGGAGAAAAATGTGTTCATTTCATGTATGCGCAAAATGCCTTAAAAATGGCTTTAAAATGGATTTGGAGCATGGAGACGATTATCTCGGGATTGCAAGATAACCAAACAAAACTTTTAGTGGATTTCTACTTATTTTATTAAATATCATCTCCACCAAACAGGACAAGCTTGCATCTGTTATAGTTTTGGAGAAAAATGTGTTCATTTCATGTATGCGCGAAATGCCTTAAAAATGGCTTTAAAATGGATTTGGAGCATGGAGACGATTATCTCGGGATTGCAAGATAACCAAACAAAACTTTTAGTGGATTTCTACTTATTTTATTAAATATCATCTCCACCAAACAGGACAAGCTTGCATCTGTTTTAGTTTTGGAGAAAAATGTGTTCATTTCATGTATGCGCGAAATGCCTTAAAAATGGCTTTAAAATGGATTTGGAGCATGGAGACGATTATCTCGGGATTGCAAGATAACCAAACAAAACTTTTAGTGGATTTCTACTTATTTTATTAAATATCATCTCCACCAAACAGGACCAGCTTGCATCTGTTATAGTTTTGGAGAAAAATGTGTTCATTTCATGTATGCGCGAAATGCCTTAAAAATGGCTTTAAAATGGATTTGGAGCATGGAGACGATTATCTCGGGATTGCAAGATAACCAAACAAAACTTTTAGTGGATTTCTACTTATTTTATTAAATATCATCTCCACCAAACAGGACAAGCTTGCATCTGTTATAGTTTTGGAGAAAAATGTGTTCATTTCATGTATGCGCGAAATGCCTTAAAAATGGCTTTAAAATAAATTTGGAGCATGGAGACGATTATCTCGGGATTGCAAGATAACCAAACAAAACTTTTAGTGGATTTCTACTTATTTTATTAAATATCATCTCCACCAAACAGGACAAGCTTGCATCTGTTATAGTTTTGGAGAAAAATGTGTTTATTTCATGTATGCGCGAAATGCCTTAAAAATGGCTTTAAAATGGATTTGGAGCATGTAGACGATTATCTCGGGATTGCAAGATAACCAAACAAAACTTTTAGTGGATTTCTACTTATTTTATTAAATATCATCTCCACCAAACAGGACAAGCTTGCATGTGCTATAGTTTTGGAGAAAAATGTGTTCATTTCATGTATGCGCAAAATGCCTTTGAAATGGCTTTAAAATGGATTTGGAGCATGGAGACGATTATCTCGGGATTGCAAGATAACCAAACAAAACTTTTAGTGGATTTCTACTTATTTTATTAAATATCATCTCCACCAAACAGGACAAGCTTGCATCTGTTATAGTTTTGGAGAAAAATGTGTTCATTTCATGTATGCGCGAAATGCCTTAAAAATGGCTTTAAAATGGATTTGGAGCATGGAGACGATTATCTCGGGATTGCAAGATAACCAAACAAAACTTTTAGTGGATTTCTACTTATTTTATTAAATATCATCTCCACCAAACAGAACAAGCTTGCATCTGTTATAGTTTTGGAGAAAAATGTGTTCATTTCATGTATGCGCGAAATGCCTTAAAAATGGCTTTAAAATGGATTTGGAGCATGGAGACGATTATCTCGGGATTGCAAGATAACCAAACAAAACTTTTAGCGGATTTCTACTTATTTTATTAAATATCATCTCCACCAAACAGGACAAGCTTGCATGTGTTATAGTTTTCGAGAAAAATGTGTTCATTTCATGTATGCGCAAAATGCCTTTGAAATGGCTTTAAAATGGATTTGGAGCATGGAGACGATTATCTCAGGATGGCAATATAAACAAACGAAACTTTTAGTTGATTTCTACTTATTTTATTAAATATTATCTCCACCAAACAGGACAAGCTTGCATCTGTTATAGTTTTGGAGAAAAATGTGTTCATTTCATGTATGCGCGAAATGCCTTAAAAATGGCTTTAAAATGGATTTGGAGCATGGAGACGATTATCTCGGGATTGCAAGATAACCAAACAAAACTTTTAGTGGATTTCTACTTATTTTATTAAATATCATCTCCACCAAACAGGACAAGCTTGCATCTGTTATAGTTTTGGAGAAAAATGTGTTCATTTCATGTATGCGCGAAATGCCTTAAAAATGGCTTTAAAATGGATTTGGAGCATGGAGACGATTATCTCGGGATTGCAAGATAACCAAACAAAACTTTTAGTGGATTTCTACTTATTTTATTAAATATCATCTCCACCAAACAGGACAAGCTTGCATCTGTTTTAGTTTTGGAGAAAAATGTGTTCATTTCATGTATGCGCGAAATGCCTTAAAAATGGCTTTAAAATGGATTTGGAGCATGGAGACGATTATCTCGGGATTGCAAGATAACCAAACAAAACTTTTAGTGGATTTCTACTTATTTTATTAAATATCATCTCCACCAAACAGGACAAGCTTGCATCTGTTATAGTTTTGGAGAAAAATGTGTTCATTTCATGTATGCGCGAAATGCCTTAAAAATGGCTTTAAAATGGATTTGGAGCATGGAGACGATTATCTCGGGATTGCAATATAACCAAACAAAACTTTTAGTGGATTTCTACTTATTTTATTAAATATCATCTCCACCAAACAGGACAAGCTTGCATCTGTTATAGTTTTGGAGAAAAATGTGTTCATTTCATGTATGCGCGAAATGCCTTAAAAATGGCTTTAAAATGGATTTGGAGCATGGAGACGATTATCTCTGGATTGCAAGATAACCAAACAAAACTTTTAGTGGATTTCTACTTATTTTATTAAATATCATCTCCACCAAACAGGACAAGCTTGCATCTGTTATAGTTTTGGAGAAAAATGTGTTCATTTCATGTATGCGCGAAATGCCTTAAAAATGGCTTTAAAATGGATTTGGAGCATGGAGACGATTATCTCGGGATTGCAAGATAACCAAACAAAACTTTTAGTGGATTTCTACTTATTTTATTAAATATCATCTCCACCAAACAGGACAAGCTTGCATGTGTTATAGTTTTGGAGAAAAATGTGTTCATTTCATGTATGAGCAAAATGCCTTTGAAATGGCTTTAAAATGGATTTGGAGCATGGAGACGATTATCTCAGGATGGCAATATAAACAAACGAAACTTTTAGTAGATTTCTACTTATTTTATTAAATATTATCTCCACCAAACAGGACAAGCTTGCATCTGTTATAGTTTTGGAGAAAAATGTGTTCATTTCATGTATGCACGAAATGCCTTAAAAATGGCTTTAAAATGGATTTGGAGCATGGAGACGATTATCTCGGGATTGCAAGATAACCAAACAAAACTTTTAGTGGATTTCTACTTATTTTATTAAATATCATCTCCACCAAAGAGGACAAGCTTGCATCTGTTATAGTTTTGGAGAAAAATGTGTTCATTTCATGTATGCGCGAAATGCCTTAAAAATGGCTTTAAAATGGATTTGGAGCATGGAGACGATTATCTCGGGATTGCAATATAACCAAACAAAACTTTTAGTGCATTTCTACTTATTTTATTAAATATCATCTCCACCAAACAGGACAAGCTTGCATCTGTTATAGTTTTGGAGAAAAATGTGTTCATTTCATGTATGCGCGAAATGCCTTAAAAATGGCTTTAAAATGGATTTGGAGCATGGAGACGATTATCTCGGGATTGCAAGATAACCAAACAAAACTTTTAGTGGATTTCTACTTATTTTATTAAATATCATCTCCACCAAACAGGACAAGCTTGCATCTGTTATAGTTTTGGAGAAAAATGTGTTCATTTCATGTATGCGCGAAATGCCTTAAAAATGGCTTTAAAATGGATTTGGAGCATGGAGACGATTATCTCGGGATTGCAAGATAACCAAACAAAACTTTTAGTGGATTTCTACTTATTTTATTAAATATCATCTCCACCAAACAGGACAAGCTTGCATGTGTTATAGTTTTGGAGAAAAATGTGTTCATTTCATGTATGCGCAAAATGCCTTTGAAATGGCTTTAAAATGGATTTGGAGCATGGAGACGATTATCTCAGGATGGCAATATAAACAAACGAAACTTTTAGTAGATTTCTACTTATTTTATTAAATATTATCTCCACCAAACAGGACAAGCTTGCATCTGTTATAGTTTTGGAGAAAAATGTGTTCATTTCATGTATGCGCGAAATGCCTTAAAAATGGCTTTAAAATGGATTTGGAGCATGGAGACGATTATCTCGGGATTGCAAGATAACCAAACAAAACTTTTAGTGGATTTCTACTTATTTTATTAAATATCATCTCCACCAAACAGGACAAGCTTGCATCTGTTATAGTTTTGGAGAAAAATGTGTTCATTTCATGTATGCGCGAAATGCCTTAAAAATGGCTTTAAAATGGATTTGGAGCATGGAGACGATTATCTCGGGATTGCAAGATAACCAAACAAAACTTTTAGTGGATTTCTACTTATTTTATTAAATATCATCTCCACCAAACAGGACAAGCTTGCATCTGTTATAGTTTTGGAGAAAAATGTGTTCATTTCATGTATGCGCGAAATGCCTTAAAAATGGCTTTAAAATGGATTTGGAGCATGGAGACGATTATCTCGGGATTGCAAGATAACCAAACAAAACTTTTAGTGGATTTCTACTTATTTTATTAAATATCATCTCCACCAAACAGGACAAGCTTGCATCTGTTATAGTTTTGGAGAAAAATGTGTTCATTTCATGTATGCGCGAAATGCCTTAAAAATGGCTTTAAAATGGATTTGGAGCATGGAGACGATTATCTCGGGATTGCAATATAACCAAACAAAACTTTTAGTGGATTTCTACTTATTTTATTAAATATCATCTCCACCAAACAGGACAAGCTTGCATCTGTTATAGTTTTGGAGAAAAATGTGTTCATTTCATGTATGCGCGAAATGCCTTAAAAATGGCTTTAAAATGGATTTGGAGCATGGAGACGATTATCTCGGGATTGCAAGATAACCAAACAAAACTTTTAGTGGATTTCTACTTATTTTATTAAATATCATCTCCACCAAACAGGACAAGCTTGCATCTGTTATAGTTTTGGAGAAAAATGTGTTCATTTCATGTATGCGCGAAATGCCTTAAAAATGGCTTTAAAATGGATTTGGAGCATGGAGACGATTATCTCGGGATTGCAAGATAACCAAACAAAACTTTTAGTGGATTTCTACTTATTTTATTAAATATCATCTCCACCAAACAGGACAAGCTTGCATCTGTTATAGTTTTGGAGAAAAATGTGTTCATTTCATGTATGCGCGAAATGCCTTAAAAATGGCTTTAAAATGGATTTGGAGCATGGAGACGATTATCTCGGGATTGCAAGATAACCAAACAAAACTTTTAGTGGATTTCTACTTATTTTATTAAATATCATCTCCACCAAACAGGACAAGCTTGCATCTGTTATAGTTTTGGAGAAAAATGTGTTCATTTCATGTATGCGCGAAATGCCTTAAAAATGGCTTTAAAATGGATTTGGAGCATGGAGACGATTATCTCGGGATTGCAAGATAACCAAACAAAACTTTTAGTGGATTTCTACTTATTTTATTAAATATCATCTCCACCAAACAGGACAAGCTTGCATCTGTTATAGTTTTGGAGAAAAATGTGTTCATTTCATGTATGCGCGAAATGCCTTAAAAATGGCTTTAAAATGGATTTGGAGCATGGAGACGATTATCTCGGGATTGCAATATAACCAAACAAAACTTTTAGTGGATTTCTACTTATTTTATTAAATATCATCTCCACCAAACAGGACAAGCTTGCATCTGTTATAGTTTTGGAGAAAAATGTGTTCATTTCATGTATGCGCGAAATGCCTTAAAAATGGCTTTAAAATGGATTTGGAGCATGGAGACGATTATCTCGGGATTGCAAGATAACCAAACACAACTTTTAGTGGATTTCTACTTATTTTATTAAATATCATCTCCACCAAACAGGACAAGCTTGCATCTGTTATAGTTTTGGAGAAAAATGTGTTCATTTCATGTATGCGCGAAATGCCTTAAAAATGGCTTTAAAATGGATTTGGAGCATGGAGACGATTATCTCGGGATTGCAAGATAACCAAACAAAACTTTTAGTGGATTTCTACTTATTTTATTAAATATCATCTCCACCAAACAGGACAAGCTTGCATCTGTTATAGTTTTGGAGAAAAATGTGTTCATTTCATGTATGCGCGAAATGCCTTAAAAATGGCTTTAAAATGGATTTGGAGCATGGAGACGATTATCTCGGGATTGCAAGATAACCAAACAAAACTTTTAGTGGATTTCTACTTATTTTATTAAATATCATCTCCACCAAACAGGACAAGCTTGCATCTGTTATAGTTTTGGAGAAAAATGTGTTCATTTCATGTATGCGCGAAATGCCTTAAAAATGGCTTTAAAATGGATTTGGAGCATGGAGACGATTATCTCAGGATGGCAATATAAACAAACGAAACTTTTAGTAGATTTCTACTTATTTTATTAAATATTATCTCCACCAAACAGGACAAGCTTGCATCTGTTATAGTTTTGGAGAAAAATGTGTTCATTTCATGTATGCGCGAAATGCCTTAAAAATGGCTTTAAAATGGATTTGGAGCATGGAGACGATTATCTCGGGATTGCAAGATAACCAAACAAAACTTTTAGTGGATTTCTACTTATTTTATTAAATATCATCTCCACCAAACAGGACAAGCTTGCATCTGTTATAGTTTTGGAGAAAAATGTGTTCATTTCATGTATGCGCGAAATGCCTTAAAAATGGCTTTAAAATGGATTTGGAGCATGGAGACGATTATCTCGGGATTGCAAGATAACCAAACAAAACTTTTAGTGGATTTCTACTTATTTTATTAAATATCATCTCCACCAAACAGGACAAGCTTGCATCTGTTATAGTTTTGGAGAAAAATGTGTTCATTTCATGTATGCGCGAAATGCCTTAAAAATGGCTTTAAAATGGATTTGGAGCATGGAGACGATTATCTCGGGATTGCAAGATAACCAAACAAAACTTTTAGTGGATTTCTACTTATTTTATTAAATATCATCTCCACCAAACAGGACCAGCTTGCATCTGTTATAGTTTTGGAGAAAAATGTGTTCATTTCATGTATGCGCGAAATGCCTTAAAAATGGCTTTAAAATGGATTTGGAGCATGGAGACGATTATCTCGGGATTGCAAGATAACCAAACAAAACTTTTAGTGGATTTCTACTTATTTTATTAAATATCATCTCCACCAAACAGGACAAGCTTGCATCTGTTATAGTTTTGGAGAAAAATGTGTTCATTTCATGTATGCGCGAAATGCCTTAAAAATGGCTTTAAAATGGATTTGGAGCATGGAGACGATTATCTCGGGATTGCAAGATAACCAAACAAAACTTTTAGTGGATTTCTACTTATTTTATTAAATATCATCTCCACCAAACAGGACCAGCTTGCATCTGTTATAGTTTTGGAGAAAAATGTGTTCATTTCATGTATGCGCGAAATGCCTTAAAAATGGCTTTAAAATGGATTTGGAGCATGGAGACGATTATCTCGGGATTGCAAGATAACCAAACAAAACTTTTAGTGGATTTCTACTTATTTTATTAAATATCATCTCCACCAAACAGGACAAGCTTGCATCTGTTATAGTTTTGGAGAAAAATGTGTTCATTTCATGTATGCGCGAAATGCCTTAAAAATGGCTTTAAAATGGATTTGGAGCATGGAGACGATTATCTCGGGATTGCAATATAACCAAACAAAACTTTTAGTGCATTTCTACTTATTTTATTAAATATCATCTCCACCAAACAGGACAAGCTTGCATGTGTTATAGTTTTGGAGAAAAATGTGTTCATTTCATGTATGCGCGAAATGCCTTAAAAATGGCTTTAAAATGGATTTGGAGCATGGAGACGATTATCTCGGGATTGCAAGATAACCAAACAAAACTTTTAGTGGATTTCTACTTATTTTATTAAATATTATCTCCACCAAACAGGACAAGCTTGCATCTGTTATAGTTTTGGAGAAAAATGTGTTCATTTCATGTATGCGCGAAATGCCTTAAAAATGGCTTTAAAATGGATTTGGAGCATGGAGACGATTATCTCGGGATTGCAAGATAACCAAACAAAACTTTTAGTGGATTTCTACTTATTTTATTAAATATCATCTCCACCAAACAGGACAAGCTTGCATCTGTTATAGTTTTGGAGAAAAATGTGTTCATTTCATGTATGCGCGAAATGCCTTAAAAATGGCTTTAAAATGGATTTGGAGCATGGAGACGATTATCTCGGGATTGCAAGATAACCAAACAAAACTTTTAGTGGATTTCTACTTATTTTATTAAATATCATCTCCACCAAACAGGACAAGCTTGCATCTGTTATAGTTTTGGAGAAAAATGTGTTCATTTCATGTATGCGCGAAATGCCTTAAAAATGGCTTTAAAATGGATTTGGAGCATGGAGACGATTATCTCGGGATTGCAAGATAACCAAACAAAACTTTTAGTGGATTTCTACTTATTTTATTAAATATCATCTCCACCAAACAGGACCAGCTTGCATCTGTTATAGTTTTGGAGAAAAATGTGTTCATTTCATGTATGCGCGAAATGCCTTAAAAATGGCTTTAAAATGGATTTGGAGCATGGAGACGATTATCTCGGGATTGCAAGATAACCAAACAAAACTTTTAGTGGATTTCTACTTATTTTATTAAATATCATCTCCACCAAACAGGACAAGCTTGCATCTGTTATAGTTTTGGAGAAAAATGTGTTCATTTCATGTATGCGCGAAATGCCTTAAAAATGGCTTTAAAATGGATTTGGAGCATGGAGACGATTATCTCGGGATTGCAATATAACCAAACAAAACTTTTAGTGCATTTCTACTTATTTTATTAAATATCATCTCCACCAAACAGGACAAGCTTGCATCTGTTATAGTTTTGGAGAAAAATGTGTTCATTTCATGTATGCGCGAAATGCCTTAAAAATGGCTTTAAAATGGATTTGGAGCATGGAGACGATTATCTCGGGATTGCAAGATAACCAAGCAAAACTTTTAGTGGATTTCTACTTATTTTATTAAATATCATCTCCACCAAACAGGACAAGCTTGCATCTGTTATAGTTTTGGAGAAAAATGTGTTCATTTCATGTATGCGCGAAATGCCTTAAAAATGGCTTTAAAATGGATTTGGAGCATGGAGACGATTATCTCGGGATTGCAAGATAACCAAACAAAACTTTTAGTGGATTTCTACTTATTTTATTAAATATCATCTCCACCAAACAGGACAAGCTTGCATCTGTTATAGTTTTGGAGAAAAATGTGTTCATTTCATGTATGCGCGAAATGCCTTAAAAATGGCTTTAAAATGGATTTGGAGCATGGAGACGATTATCTCGGGATTGCAAGATAACCAAACAAAACTTTTAGTGGATTTCTACTTATTTTATTAAATATCATCTCCACCAAACAGGACAAGCTTGCATCTGTTATAGTTTTGGAGAAAAATGTGTTCATTTCATGTATGCGCGAAATGCCTTAAAAATGGCTTTAAAATGGATTTGGAGCATGGAGACGATTATCTCGGGATTGCAAGATAACCAAACAAAACTTTTAGTGGATTTCTACTTATTTTATTAAATATCATCTCCACCAAACAGGACCAGCTTGCATCTGTTATAGTTTTGGAGAAAAATGTGTTCATTTCATGTATGCGCGAAATGCCTTAAAAATGGCTTTAAAATGGATTTGGAGCATGGAGACGATTATCTCGGGATTGCAAGATAACCAAACAAAACTTTTAGTGGATTTCTACTTATTTTATTAAATATCATCTCCACCAAACAGGACAAGCTTGCATCTGTTATAGTTTTGGAGAAAAATGTGTTCATTTCATGTATGCGCGAAATGCCTTAAAAATGGCTTTAAAATGGATTTGGAGCATGGAGACGATTATCTCGGGATTGCAATATAACCAAACAAAACTTTTAGTGGATTTCTACTTATTTTATTAAATATCATCTCCACCAAACAGGACAAGCTTGCATCTGTTATAGTTTTGGAGAAAAATGTGTTCATTTCATGTATGCGCGAAATGCCTTAAAAATGGCTTTAAAATGGATTTGGAGCATGGAGACGATTATCTCGGGATTGCAATATAACCAAACAAAACTTTTAGTGCATTTCTACTTATTTTATTAAATATCATCTCCACCAAACAGGACAAGCTTGCATCTGTTATAGTTTTGGAGAAAAATGTGTTCATTTCATGTATGCGCGAAATGCCTTAAAAATGGCTTTAAAATGGATTTGGAGCATGGAGACGATTATCTCGGGATTGCAAGATAACCAAACAAAACTTTTAGTGGATTTCTACTTATTTTATTAAATATCATCTCCACCAAACAGGACAAGCTTGCATCTGTTATAGTTTTGGAGAAAAATGTGTTCATTTCATGTATGCGCGAAATGCCTTAAAAATGGCTTTAAAATGGATTTGGAGCATGGAGACGATTATCTCGGGATTGCAAGATAACCAAACAAAACTTTTAGTGGATTTCTACTTATTTTATTAAATATCATCTCCACCAAACAGGACCAGCTTGCATCTGTTATAGTTTTGGAGAAAAATGTGTTCATTTCATGTATGCGCGAAATGCCTTAAAAATGGCTTTAAAATGGATTTGGAGCATGGAGACGATTATCTCGGGATTGCAAGATAACCAAACAAAACTTTTAGTGGATTTCTACTTATTTTATTAAATATCATCTCCACCAAACAGGACAAGCTTGCATCTGTTATAGTTTTGGAGAAAAATGTGTTCATTTCATGTATGCGCGAAATGCCTTAAAAATGGCTTTAAAATGGATTTGGAGCATGGAGACGATTATCTCGGGATTGCAATATAACCAAACAAAACTTTTAGTGCATTTCTACTTATTTTATTAAATATCATCTCCACCAAACAGGACAAGCTTGCATCTGTTATAGTTTTGGAGAAAAATGTGTTCATTTCATGTATGCGCGAAATGCCTTAAAAATGGCTTTAAAATGGATTTGGAGCATGGAGACGATTATCTCGGGATTGCAAGATAACCAAGCAAAACTTTTAGTGGATTTCTACTTATTTTATTAAATATCATCTCCACCAAACAGGACAAGCTTGCATCTGTTATAGTTTTGGAGAAAAATGTGTTCATTTCATGTATGCGCGAAATGCCTTAAAAATGGCTTTAAAATGGATTTGGAGCATGGAGACGATTATCTCGGGATTGCAAGATAACCAAACAAAACTTTTAGTGGATTTCTACTTATTTTATTAAATATCATCTCCACCAAACAGGACCAGCTTGCATCTGTTATAGTTTTGGAGAAAAATGTGTTCATTTCATGTATGCGCGAAATGCCTTAAAAATGGCTTTAAAATGGATTTGGAGCATGGAGACGATTATCTCGGGATTGCAAGATAACCAAACAAAACTTTTAGTGGATTTCTACTTATTTTATTAAATATCATCTCCACCAAACAGGACAAGCTTGCATCTGTTATAGTTTTGGAGAAAAATGTGTTCATTTCATGTATGCGCGAAATGCCTTAAAAATGGCTTTAAAATGGATTTGGAGCATGGAGACGATTATCTTGGGATTGCAAGATAACCAAACAAAACTTTTAGTGGATTTCTACTTATTTTATTAAATATCATCTCCACCAAACAGGACAAGCTTGCATCTGTTATAGTTTTGGAGAAAAATGTGTTCATTTCATGTATGCGCGAAATGCCTTAAAAATGGCTTTAAAATGGATTTGGAGCATGGAGACGATTATCTCGGGATTGCAATATAACCAAACAAAACTTTTAGTGGATTTCTACTTATTTTATTAAATATCATCTCCACCAAACAGGACAAGCTTGCATCTGTTATAGTTTTGGAGAAAAATGTGTTCATTTCATGTATGCGCGAAATGCCTTAAAAATGGCTTTAAAATGGATTTGGAGCATGGAGACGATTATCTCGGGATTGCAATATAACCAAACAAAACTTTTAGTGCATTTCTACTTATTTTATTAAATATCATCTCCACCAAACAGGACAAGCTTGCATCTGTTATAGTTTTGGAGAAAAATGTGTTCATTTCATGTATGCGCGAAATGCCTTAAAAATGGCTTTAAAATGGATTTGGAGCATGGAGACGATTATCTCGGGATTGCAAGATAACCAAACAAAACTTTTAGTGGATTTCTACTTATTTTATTAAATATCATCTCCACCAAACAGGACAAGCTTGCATCTGTTATAGTTTTGGAGAAAAATGTGTTCATTTCATGTATGCGCGAAATGCCTTAAAAATGGCTTTAAAATGGATTTGGAGCATGGAGACGATTATCTTGGGATTGCAAGATAACCAAACAAAACTTTTAGTGGATTTCTACTTATTTTATTAAATATCATCTCCACCAAACAGGACAAGCTTGCATCTGTTATAGTTTTGGAGAAAAATGTGTTCATTTCATGTATGCGCGAAATGCCTTAAAAATGGCTTTAAAATGGATTTGGAGCATGGAGACGATTATCTCGGGATTGCAATATAACCAAACAAAACTTTTAGTGGATTTCTACTTATTTTATTAAATATCATCTCCACCAAACAGGACAAGCTTGCATCTGTTATAGTTTTGGAGAAAAATGTGTTCATTTCATGTATGCGCGAAATGCCTTAAAAATGGCTTTAAAATGGATTTGGAGCATGGAGACGATTATCTCGGGATTGCAATATAACCAAACAAAACTTTTAGTGCATTTCTACTTATTTTATTAAATATCATCTCCACCAAACAGGACAAGCTTGCATCTGTTATAGTTTTGGAGAAAAATGTGTTCATTTCATGTATGCGCGAAATGCCTTAAAAATGGCTTTAAAATGGATTTGGAGCATGGAGACGATTATCTCGGGATTGCAAGATAACCAAACAAAACTTTTAGTGGATTTCTACTTATTTTATTAAATATCATCTCCACCAAACAGGACAAGCTTGCATCTGTTATAGTTTTGGAGAAAAATGTGTTCATTTCATGTATGCGCGAAATGCCTTAAAAATGGCTTTAAAATGGATTTGGAGCATGGAGACGATTATCTTGGGATTGCAAGATAACCAAACAAAACTTTTAGTGGATTTCTACTTATTTTATTAAATATCATCTCCACCAAACAGGACAAGCTTGCATCTGTTATAGTTTTGGAGAAAAATGTGTTCATTTCATGTATGCGCGAAATGCCTTAAAAATGGCTTTAAAATGGATTTGGAGCATGGAGACGATTATCTCGGGATTGCAATATAACCAAACAAAACTTTTAGTGCATTTCTACTTATTTTATTAAATATCATCTCCACCAAACAGGACAAGCTTGCATCTGTTATAGTTTTGGAGAAAAATGTGTTTATTTCATGTATGCGCGAATTGCCTTAAAAATGGCTTTAAAATGGATTTGGAGCATGGAGACGATTATCTCGGGATTGCAAGATAACCAAACAAAACTTTTAGTGGATTTCTACTTATTTTATTAAATATCATCTCCACCAAACAGGACAAGCTTGCATCTGTTATAGTTTTGGAGAAAAATGTGTTCATTTCATGTATGCGCGAAATGCCTTAAAAATGGCTTTAAAATGGATTTGGAGCATGGAGACGATTATCTCGGGATTGCAAGATAACCAAACAAAACTTTTAGTGGATTTCAACTTATTTTATTAAATATCATCTCCACCAAACAGGACAAGCTTGCATGTGTTATAGTTTTGGAGAAAAATGTGTTCATTTCATGTATGCGCAAAATGCCTTTGAAATGGCTTTAAAATGGATTTGGAGCAAGGAGACGATTATCTCAGGATGGCAATATAAACAAACGAAACTTTTAGTAGATTTCTACTTATTTTATTAAATATTATCTCCACCAAACAGGACAAGCTTGCATCTGTTATAGTTTTGGAGAAAAATGTGTTCATTTCATGTATGCGCGAAATGCCTTAAAAATGGCTTTAAAATGGATTTGGAGCATGGAGACGATTATCTCGGGATTGCAAGATAACCAAACAAAACTTTTAGTGGATTTCTACTTATTTTATTAAATATCATCTCCACCAAACAGGACAAGCTTGCATCTGTTATAGTTTTGGAGAAAAATGTGTTCATTTCATGTATGCGCGAAATGCCTTAAAAATGGCTTTAAAATGGATTTGGAGCATGGAGACGATTATCTCGGGATTGCAAGATAACCAAACAAAACTTTTAGTGGATTTCTACTTATTTTATTAAATATCATCTCCACCAAACAGGACAAGCTTGCATCTGTTATAGTTTTGGAGAAAAATGTGTTCATTTCATGTATGCGCGAAATGCCTTAAAAATGGCTTTAAAATGGATTTGGAGCATGGAGACGATTATCTCGGGATTGCAAGATAACCAAACAAAACTTTTAGTGGATTTCTACTTATTTTATTAAATATCATCTCCACCAAACAGGACAAGCTTGCATCTGTTATAGTTTTGGAGAAAAATGTGTTCATTTCATGTATGCGCGAAATGCCTTAAAAATGGCTTTAAAATGGATTTGGAGCATGGAGACGATTATCTCGGGATTGCAATATAACCAAACAAAACTTTTAGTGGATTTCTACTTATTTTATTAAATATCATCTCCACCAAACAGGACAAGCTTGCATCTGTTATAGTTTTGGAGAAAAATGTGTTCATTTCATGTATGCGCGAAATGCCTTAAAAATGGCTTTAAAATGGATTTGGAGCATGGAGACGATTATCTCGGGATTGCAAGATAACCAAACAAAACTTTTAGTGGATTTCTACTTATTTTATTAAATATCATCTCCACCAAACAGGACAAGCTTGCATCTGTTATAGTTTTGGAGAAAAATGTGTTCATTTCATGTATGCGCGAAATGCCTTAAAAATGGCTTTAAAATGGATTTGGAGCATGGAGACGATTATCTCGGGATTGCAAGATAACCAAACAAAACTTTTAGTGGATTTCTACTTATTTTATTAAATATCATCTCCACCAAACAGGACAAGCTTGCATCTGTTATAGTTTTGGAGAAAAATGTGTTCATTTCATGTATGCGCGAAATGCCTTAAAAATGGCTTTAAAATGGATTTGGAGCATGGAGACGATTATCTCGGGATTGCAAGATAACCAAACAAAACTTTTAGTGGATTTCTTCTTATTTTATTAAATATCATCTCCACCAAACAGGACAAGCTTGCATCTGTTATAGTTTTGGAGAAAAATGTGTTCATTTCATGTATGCGCGAAATGCCTTAAAAATGGCTTTAAAATGGATTTGGAGCATGGAGACGATTATCTCGGGATTGCAAGATAACCAAACAAAACTTTTAGTGGATTTCTACTTATTTTATTAAATATCATCTCCACCAAACAGGACAAGCTTGCATCTGTTATAGTTTTGGAGAAAAATGTGTTCATTTCATGTATGCGCGAAATGCCTTAAAAATGGCTTTAAAATGGATTTGGAGCATGGAGACGATTATCTCGGGATTGCAATATAACCAAACAAAACTTTTAGTGGATTTCTACTTATTTTATTAAATATCATCTCCACCAAACAGGACAAGCTTGCATCTGTTATAGTTTTGGAGAAAAATGTGTTCATTTCATGTATGCGCGAAATGCCTTAAAAATGGCTTTAAAATGGATTTGGAGCATGGAGACGATTATCTCGGGATTGCAAGATAACCAAACAAAACTTTTAGTGGATTTCTACTTATTTTATTAAATATCATCTCCACCAAACAGGACAAGCTTGCATCTGTTATAGTTTTGGAGAAAAATGTGTTCATTTCATGTATGCGCGAAATGCCTTAAAAATGGCTTTAAAATGGATTTGGAGCATGGAGACGATTATCTCGGGATTGCAAGATAACCAAACAAAACTTTTAGTGGATTTCTACTTATTTTATTAAATATCATCTCCACCAAACAGGACAAGCTTGCATCTGTTATAGTTTTGAAGAAAAATGTGTTCATTTCATGTATGCGCGAAATGCCTTAAAATGGCTTTAAAATGGATTTGGAGCATGGAGACGATTATCTCGGGATTGCAAGATAACCAAACAAAACTTTTAGTGGATTTCTACTTATTTTATTAAATATCATCTCCACCAAACAGGACCAGCTTGCATCTGTTATAGTTTTGGAGAAAAATGTGTTCATTTCATGTATGCGCGAAATGCCTTAAAAATGGCTTTAAAATGGATTTGGAGCATGGAGACGATTATCTCGGGATTGCAAGATAACCAAACAAAACTTTTAGTGGATTTCTACTTATTTTATTAAATATCATCTCCACCAAACAGGACAAGCTTGCATCTGTTATAGTTTTGGAGAAAAATGTGTTCATTTCATGTATGCGCGAAATGCCTTAAAAATGGCTTTAAAATGGATTTGGAGCATGGAGACGATTATCTCGGGATTGCAAGATAACCAAACAAAACTTTTAGTGGATTTCTACTTATTTTATTAAATATCATCTCCACCAAACAGGACCAGCTTGCATCTGTTATAGTTTTGGAGAAAAATGTGTTCATTTCATGTATGCGCGAAATGCCTTAAAAATGGCTTTAAAATGGATTTGGAGCATGGAGACGATTATCTCGGGATTGCAAGATAACCAAACAAAACTTTTAGTGGATTTCTACTTATTTTATTAAATATCATCTCCACCAAACAGGACAAGCTTGCATCTGTTATAGTTTTGGAGAAAAATGTGTTCATTTCATGTATGCGCGAAATGCCTTAAAAATGGCTTTAAAATGGATTTGGAGCATGGAGACGATTATCTCGGGATTGCAAGATAACCAAACAAAACTTTTAGTGGATTTCTACTTATTTTATTAAATATCATCTCCACCAAACAGGACAAGCTTGCATCTGTTATAGTTTTGGAGAAAAATGTGTTCATTTCATGTATGCGCGAAATGCCTTAAAAATGGCTTTAAAATGGATTTGGAGCATGGAGACGATTATCTCGGGATTGCAAGATAACCAAACAAAACTTTTAGTGGATTTCTACTTATTTTATTAAATATCATCTCCACCAAACAGGACCAGCTTGCATCTGTTATAGTTTTGGAGAAAAATGTGTTCATTTCATGTATGCGCGAAATGCCTTAAAAATGGCTTTAAAATGGATTTGGAGCATGGAGACGATTATCTCGGGATTGCAAGATAACCAAACAAAACTTTTAGTGGATTTCTACTTATTTTATTAAATATCATCTCCACCAAACAGGACAAGCTTGCATCTGTTATAGTTTTGGAGAAAAATGTGTTCATTTCATGTATGCGCGAAATGCCTTAAAAATGGCTTTAAAATGGATTTGGAGCATGGAGACGATTATCTCGGGATTGCAAGATAACCAAACAAAACTTTTAGTGGATTTCTACTTATTTTATTAAATATCATCTCCACCAAACAGGACAAGCTTGCATCTGTTATAGTTTTGGAGAAAAATGTGTTCATTTCATGTATGCGCGAAATGCCTTAAAAATGGCTTTAAAATGGATTTGGAGCATGGAGACGATTATCTCGGGATTGCAAGATAACCAAACAAAACTTTTAGTGGATTTCTACTTATTTTATTAAATATCATCTCCACCAAACAGGACAAGCTTGCATGTGTTATAGTTTTGGAGAAAAATGTGTTCATTTCATGTATGCGCAAAATGCCTTTGAAATGGCTTTAAAATGGATTTGGAGCATGGAGACGATTATCTCAGGATGGCAATATAAACAAACGAAACTTTTAGTAGATTTCTACTTATTTTATTAAATATTATCTCCACCAAACAGGACAAGCTTGCATCTGTTATAGTTTTGGAGAAAAATGTGTTCATTTCATGTATGCGCGAAATGCCTTAAAAATGGCTTTAAAATGGATTTGGAGCATGGAGACGATTATCTCGGGATTGCAAGATAACCAAACAAAACTTTTAGTGGATTTCTACTTATTTTATTAAATATCATCTCCCCCAAACATGACAAGCTTGCATCTGTTATAGTTTTGGAGAAAAATGTGTTCATTTCATGTTTGCGCGAAATGCCTTAAAAATGGCTTTAAAATGGATTTGGAGCATGGAGACGATTATCTCGGGATTGCAAGATAACCAAACAAAACTTTTAGTGGATTTCTACTTATTTTATTAAATATCATCTCCACCAAACAGGACAAGCTTGCATCTGTTATAGTTTTGGAGAAAAATGTGTTCATTTCATGTATGCGCGAAATGCCTTAAAAATGGCTTTAAAATGGATTTGGAGCATGGAGACGATTATCTCGGGATTGCAAGATAACCAAACAAAACTTTTAGTGGATTTCTACTTATTTTATTAAATATCATCTCCACCAAACAGGACAAGCTTGCATCTGTTATAGTTTTGGAGAAAAATGTGTTCATTTCATGTATGCGCGAAATGCCTTAAAAATGGCTTTAAAATGGATTTGGAGCATGGAGACGATTATCTCGGGATTGCAAGATAACCAAACAAAACTTTTAGTGGATTTCTACTTATTTTATTAAATATCATCTCCACCAAACAGGACAAGCTTGCATCTGTTATAGTTTTGGAGAAAAATGTGTTCATTTCATGTATGCGCGAAATGCCTTAAAAATGGCTTTAAAATGGATTTGGAGCATAGAGACGATTATCTCCGGATTGCAAGATAACCAAACAAAACTTTTAGTGGATTTCTACTTATTTTATTAAATATCATCTCCACCAAACAGGACCAGCTTGCATCTGTTATAGTTTTGGAGAAAAATGTGTTCATTTCATGTATGCGCGAAATGCCTTAAAAATGGCTTTAAAATGGATTTGGAGCATGGAGACGATTATCTCGGGATTGCAAGTAACCAAACAAAACTTTTAGTGGATTTCTACTTATTTTATTAAATATCATCTCCACCAAACAGGACAAGCTTGCATCTGTTATAGTTTTGGAGAAAAATGTGTTCATTTCATGTATGCGCGAAATGCCTTAAAAATGGCTTTAAAATGGATTTGGAGCATGGAGACGATTATCTCGGGATTGCAATATAACCAAACAAAACTTTTAGTGGATTTCTACTTATTTTATTAAATATCATCTCCACCAAACAGGACAAGCTTGCATCTGTTATAGTTTTGGAGAAAAATGTGTTCATTTCATGTATGCGCGAAATGCCTTAAAAATGGCTTTAAAATGGATTTGGAGCATGGAGACGATTATCTCGGGATTGCAATATAACCAAACAAAACTTTTAGTGGATTTCTACTTATTTTATTAAATATCATCTCCACCAAACAGGACAAGCTTGCATGTGTTATAGTTTTGGAGAAAAATGTGTTCATTTCATGTATGCGCAAAATGCCTTTGAAATGGCTTTAAAATGGATTTGGAGCATGGAGACGATTATCTCAGGATGGCAATATAAACAAACGAAACTTTTAGTAGATTTCTACTTATTTTATTAAATATTATCTCCACCAAACAGGACAAGCTTGCATCTGTTATAGTTTTGGAGAAAAATGTGTTCATTTCATGTATGCGCGAAATGCCTTAAAAATGGCTTTAAAATGGATTTGGAGCATGGAGACGATTATCTCGGGATTGCAAGATAACCAAACAAAACTTTTAGTGGATTTCTACTTATTTTATTAAATATCATCTCCCCCAAACATGACAAGCTTGCATCTGTTATAGTTTTGGAGAAAAATGTGTTCATTTCATGTTTGCGCGAAATGCCTTAAAAATGGCTTTAAAATGGATTTGGAGCATGGAGACGATTATCTCGGGATTGCAAGATAACCAAACAAAACTTTTAGTGGATTTCTACTTATTTTATTAAATATCATCTCCACCAAACAGGACAAGCTTGCATCTGTTATAGTTTTGGAGAAAAATGTGTTCATTTCATGTATGCGCGAAATGCCTTAAAAATGGCTTTAAAATGGATTTGGAGCATGGAGACGATTATCTCGGGATTGCAAGATAACCAAACAAAACTTTTAGTGGATTTCTACTTATTTTATTAAATATCATCTCCACCAAACAGGACAAGCTTGCATCTGTTATAGTTTTGGAGAAAAATGTGTTCATTTCATGTATGCGCGAAATGCCTTAAAAATGGCTTTAAAATGGATTTGGAGCATGGAGACGATTATCTCGGGATTGCAAGATAACCAAACAAAACTTTTAGTGGATTTCTACTTATTTTATTAAATATCATCTCCACCAAACAGGACAAG
Source organism: Anomaloglossus baeobatrachus (assembly GCF_048569485.1). Taxonomy (NCBI): domain Eukaryota; kingdom Metazoa; phylum Chordata; class Amphibia; order Anura; family Aromobatidae; genus Anomaloglossus; species Anomaloglossus baeobatrachus. The sequence continues at coordinate 314,407 of NW_027442257.1, forward strand.
CTTGCATCTGTTATAGTTTTGGAGAAAAATGTGTTCATTTCATGTATGCGCGAAATGCCTTAAAAATGGCTTTAAAATGGATTTGGAGCATAGAGACGATTATCTCCGGATTGCAAGATAACCAAACAAAACTTTTAGTGGATTTCTACTTATTTTATTAAATATCATCTCCACCAAACAGGACCAGCTTGCATCTGTTATAGTTTTGGAGAAAAATGTGTTCATTTCATGTATGCGCGAAATGCCTTAAAAATGGCTTTAAAATGGATTTGGAGCATGGAGACGATTATCTCGGGATTGCAAGTAACCAAACAAAACTTTTAGTGGATTTCTACTTATTTTATTAAATATCATCTCCACCAAACAGGACAAGCTTGCATCTGTTATAGTTTTGGAGAAAAATGTGTTCATTTCATGTATGCGCGAAATGCCTTAAAAATGGCTTTAAAATGGATTTGGAGCATGGAGACGATTATCTCGGGATTGCAATATAACCAAACAAAACTTTTAGTGGATTTCTACTTATTTTATTAAATATCATCTCCACCAAACAGGACAAGCTTGCATCTGTTATAGTTTTGGAGAAAAATGTGTTCATTTCATGTATGCGCGAAATGCCTTAAAAATGGCTTTAAAATGGATTTGGAGCATGGAGACGATTATCTCGGGATTGCAAGATAACCAAACAAAACTTTTAGTGGATTTCTACTTATTTTATTAAATATCATCTCCACCAAACAGGACAAGCTTGCATCTGTTATAGTTTTGGAGAAAAATGTGTTCATTTCATGTATGCGCGAAATGCCTTAAAAATGGCTTTAAAATGGATTTGGAGCATGGAGACGATTATCTCGGGATTGCAAGATAACCAAACAAAACTTTTAGTGGATTTCTACTTATTTTATTAAATATCATCTCCACCAAACAGGACAAGCTTGCATCTGTTATAGTTTTGGAGAAAAATGTGTTCATTTCATGTATGCGCGAAATGCCTTAAAAATGGCTTTAAAATGGATTTGGAGCATGGAGACGATTATCTCGGGATTGCAAGATAACCAAACAAAACTTTTAGTGGATTTCTACTTATTTTATTAAATATCATCTCCACCAAACAGGACAAGCTTGCATCTGTTATAGTTTTGGAGAAAAATGTGTTCATTTCATGTATGCGCGAAATGCCTTAAAAATGGCTTTAAAATGGATTTGGAGCATGGAGACGATTATCTCGGGATTGCAAGATAACCAAACAAAACTTTTAGTGGATTTCTACTTATTTTATTAAATATCATCTCCACCAAACAGGACAAGCTTGCATGTGTTATAGTTTTGGAGAAAAATGTGTTCATTTCATGTATGCGCAAAATGCCTTTGAAATGGCTTTAAAATGGATTTGGAGCATGGAGACGATTATCTCAGGATGGCAATATAAACAAACGAAACTTTTAGTAGATTTCTACTTATTTTATTAAATATTATCTCCACCAAACAGGACAAGCTTGCATCTGTTATAGTTTTGGAGAAAAATGTGTTCATTTCATGTATGCGCGAAATGCCTTAAAAATGGCTTTAAAATGGATTTGGAGCATGGAGACGATTATCTCGGGATTGCAAGATAACCAAACAAAACTTTTAGTGGATTTCTACTTATTTTATTAAATATCATCTCCACCAAACAGGACAAGCTTGCATCTGTTATAGTTTTGGAGAAAAATGTGTTCATTTCATGTATGCGCGAAATGCCTTAAAAATGGCTTTAAAATGGATTTGGAGCATGGAGACGATTATCTCGGGATTGCAAGATAACCAAACAAAACTTTTAGTGGATTTCTACTTATTTTATTAAATATCATCTCCACCAAACAGGACAAGCTTGCATCTGTTATAGTTTTGGAGAAAAATGTGTTCATTTCATGTATGCGCGAAATGCCTTAAAATGGCTTTAAAATGGATTTGGAGCATGGAGACGATTATCTCGGGATTGCAAGATAACCAAACAAAACTTTTAGTGGATTTCTACTTATTTTATTAAATATCATCTCCACCAAACAGGACAAGCTTGCATCTGTTATAGTTTTGGAGAAAAATGTGTTCATTTCATGTATGCGCGAAATGCCTTAAAAATGGCTTTAAAATGGATTTGGAGCATGGAGACGATTATCTCGGGATTGCAAGATAACCAAACAAAACTTTTAGTGGATTTCTACTTATTTTATTAAATATCATCTCCACCAAACAGGACAAGCTTGCATCTGTTATAGTTTTGGAGAAAAATGTGTTCATTTCATGTATGCGCGAAATGCCTTAAAAATGGCTTTAAAATGGATTTGGAGCATGGAGACGATTATCTCGGGATTGCAAGATAACCAAACAAAACTTTTAGTGGATTTCTACTTATTTTATTAAATATCATCTCCACCAAACAGGACAAGCTTGCATCTGTTATAGTTTTGGAGAAAAATGTGTTCATTTCATGTATGCGCGAAAAGCCTTAAAAATGGCTTTAAAATGGATTTGGAGCATGGAGACGATTATCTCGGGATTGCAAGATAACCAAACAAAACTTTTAGTGGATTTCTACTTATTTTATTAAATATCATCTCCACCAAACAGGACAAGCTTGCATCTGTTATAGTTTTGGAGAAAAATGTGTTCATTTCATGTATGCGCGAAATGCCTTAAAAATGGCTTTAAAATGGATTTGGAGCATGGAGACGATTATCTCGGGATTGCAAGATAACCAAACAAAACTTTTAGTGGATTTCTACTTATTTTATTAAATATCATCTCCACCAAACAGGACAAGCTTGCATCTGTTATAGTTTTGGAGAAAAATGTGTTCATTTCATGTATGCGCGAAATGCCTTAAAATGGCTTTAAAATGGATTTGGAGCATGGAGACGATTATCTCGGGATTGCAAGATAACCAAACAAAACTTTTAGTGGATTTCTACTTATTTTATTAAATATCATCTCCACCAAACAGGACAAGCTTGCATCTGTTATAGTTTTGGAGAAAAATGTGTTCATTTCATGTATGCGCGAAATGCCTTAAAAATGGCTTTAAAATGGATTTGGAGCATGGAGACGATTATCTCGGGATTGCAAGATAACCAAACAAAACTTTTAGTGGATTTCTACTTATTTTATTAAATATCATCTCCACCAAACAGGACAAGCTTGCATCTGTTATAGTTTTGGAGAAAAATGTGTTCATTTCATGTATGCGCGAAATGCCTTAAAAATGGCTTTAAAATGGATTTGGAGCATGGAGACGATTATCTCGGGATTGCAAGATAACCAAACAAAACTTTTAGTGGATTTCTACTTATTTTATTAAATATCATCTCCACCAAACAGGACAAGCTTGCATCTGTTATAGTTTTGGAGAAAAATGTGTTCATTTCATGTATGCGCGAAAAGCCTTAAAAATGGCTTTAAAATGGATTTGGAGCATGGAGACGATTATCTCGGGATTGCAAGATAACCAAACAAAACTTTTAGTGGATTTCTACTTATTTTATTAAATATCATCTCCATCAAACAGGACAAGCTTGCATCTGTTATAGTTTTGGAGAAAAATGTGTTCATTTCATGTATGCGCGAAATGCCTTAAAAATGGCTTTAAAATGGATTTGGAGCATGGAGACGATTATCTCGGGATTGCAAGATAACCAAACAAAACTTTTAGTGGAATTTAACTTATTTTATTAAATATCATCTCCACCAAACAGGACAAGCTTGCATCTGTTATAGTTTTGGAGAAAAATGTGTTCATTTCATGTATGCGCGAAATGCCTTAAAAATGGCTTTAAAATGGATTTGGAGCATGGAGACGATTATCTCGGGATTGCAAGATAACCAAACAAAACTTTTAGTGGATTTCTACTTATTTTATTAAATATCATCTCCACCAAACAGGACAAGCTTGCATCTGTTATAGTTTTGGAGAAAAATGTGTTCATTTCATGTATGCGCGAAATGCCTTAAAAATGGCTTTAAAATGGATTTGGAGCATGGAGACGATTATCTCGGGATTGCAAGATAACCAAACAAAACTTTTAGTGGATTTCTACTTATTTTATTAAATATCATCTCCACCAAACAGGACAAGCTTGCATCTGTTATAGTTTTGGAGAAAAATGTGTTCATTTCATGTATGCGCAAAATGCCTTAAAAATGGCTTTAAAATGGATTTGGAGCATGGAGACGATTATCTCGGGATTGCAAGATAACCAAACAAAACTTTTAGTGGATTTCTACTTATTTTATTAAATATCATCTCCACCAAACAGGACAAGCTTGCATCTGTTATAGTTTTGGAGAAAAATGTGTTCATTTCATGTATGCGCGAAATGCCTTAAAAATGGCTTTAAAATGGATTTGGAGCATGGAGACGATTATCTCGGGATTGCAAGATAACCAAAAACTTTTAGTGGATTTCTACTTATTTTATTAAATATCATCTCCACCAAACAGGACAAGCTTGCATCTGTTTTAGTTTTGGAGAAAAATGTGTTCATTTCATGTATGCGCGAAATGCCTTAAAAATGGCTTTAAAATGGATTTGGAGCATGGAGACGATTATCTCGGGATTGCAAGATAACCAAACAAAACTTTTAGTGGATTTCTACTTATTTTATTAAATATCATCTCCACCAAACAGGACCAGCTTGCATCTGTTATAGTTTTGGAGAAAAATGTGTTCATTTCATGTATGCGCGAAATGCCTTAAAAATGGCTTTAAAATGGATTTGGAGCATGGAGACGATTATCTCGGGATTGCAAGATAACCAAACAAAACTTTTAGTGGATTTCTACTTATTTTATTAAATATCATCTCCACCAAACAGGACAAGCTTGCATCTGTTATAGTTTTGGAGAAAAATGTGTTCATTTCATGTATGCGCGAAATGCCTTAAAAATGGCTTTAAAATGGATTTGGAGCATGGAGACGATTATCTCGGGATTGCAATATAACCAAACAAAACTTTTAGTGCATTTCTACTTATTTTATTAAATATCATCTCCACCAAACAGGACAAGCTTGCATCTGTTATAGTTTTGGAGAAAAATGTGTTCATTTCATGTATGCGCGAAATGCCTTAAAAATGGCTTTAAAATGGATTTGGAGCATGGAGACGATTATCTCGGGATTGCAAGATAACCAAACAAAACTTTTAGTGGATTTCTACTTATTTTATTAAATATCATCTCCACCAAACAGGACAAGCTTGCATCTGTTATAGTTTTGGAGAAAAATGTGTTCATTTCATGTATGCGCGAAATGCCTTAAAATGGCTTTAAAATGGATTTGGAGCATGGAGACGATTATCTCGGGATTGCAAGATAACCAAACAAAACTTTTAGTGGATTTCTACTTATTTTATTAAATATCATCTCCACCAAACAGGACAAGCTTGCATCTGTTATAGTTTTGGAGAAAAATGTGTTCATTTCATTTCATGTATGCGCGAAATGCCTTAAAATGGCTTTAAAATGGATTTGGAGCATGGAGACGATTATCTCGGGATTGCAAGATAACCAAACAAAACTTTTAGTGGATTTCTACTTATTTTATTAAATATCATCTCCACCAAACAGGACAAGCTTGCATCTGTTATAGTTTTGGAGAAAAATGTGTTCATTTCATGTATGCGCGAAATGCCTTAAAAATGGCTTTAAAATGGATTTGGAGCATGGAGACGATTATCTCGGGATTGCAAGATAACCAAACAAAACTTTTAGTGGATTTCTACTTATTTTATTAAATATCATCTCCACCAAACAGGACAAGCTTGCATGTGTTATAGTTTTGGAGAAAAATGTGTTCATTTCATGTATGCGCAAAATGCCTTTGAAATGGCTTTAAAATGGATTTGGAGCATGGAGACGATTATCTCAGGATGGCAATATAAACAAACCAAACTTTTAGTAGATTTCTACTTATTTTATTAAATATTATCTCCACCAAACAGGACAAGCTTGCATCTGTTATAGTTTTGGAGAAAAATGTGTTCATTTCATGTATGCGCGAAATGCCTTAAAAATGGCTTTAAAATGGATTTGGAGCATGGAGACGATTATCTCGGGATTGCAAGATAACCAAACAAAACTTTTAGTGGATTTCTACTTATTTTATTAAATATCATCTCCACCAAACAGGACAAGCTTGCATCTGTTATAGTTTTGGAGAAAAATGTGTTCATTTCATGTATGCGCGAAATGCCTTAAAAATGGCTTTAAAATGGATTTGGAGCATGGAGACGATTATCTCGGGATTGCAAGATAACCAAACAAAACTTTTAGTGGATTTCTACTTATTTTATTAAATATCATCTCCACCAAACAGGACAAGCTTGCATCTGTTATAGTTTTGGAGAAAAATGTGTTCATTTCATGTATGCGCGAAATGCCTTAAAAATGGCTTTAAAATGGATTTGGAGCATGGAGACGATTATCTCGGGATTGCAAGATAACCAAACAAAACTTTTAGTGGATTTCTACTTATTTTATTAAATATCATCTCCACCAAACAGGACAAGCTTGCATCTGTTATAGTTTTGGAGAAAAATGTGTTCATTTCATGTATGCGCGAAATGCCTTAAAAATGGCTTTAAAATGGATTTGGAGCATGGAGACGATTATCTCGGGATTGCAATATAACCAAACAAAACTTTTAGTGGATTTCTACTTATTTTATTAAATATCATCTCCACCAAACAGGACAAGCTTGCATCTGTTATAGTTTTGGAGAAAAATGTGTTCATTTCATGTATGCGCGAAATGCCTTAAAAATGGCTTTAAAATGGATTTGGAGCATGGAGACGATTATCTCGGGATTGCAAGATAACCAAACAAAACTTTTAGTGGATTTCTACTTATTTTATTAAATATCATCTCCACCAAACAGGACAAGCTTGCATCTGTTATAGTTTTGGAGAAAAATGTGTTCATTTCATGTATGCGCGAAATGCCTTAAAAATGGCTTTAAAATGGATTTGGAGCATGGAGACGATTATCTCGGGATTGCAAGATAACCAAACAAAACTTTTAGTGGATTTCTACTTATTTTATTAAATATCATCTCCACCAAACAGGACAAGCTTGCATCTGTTATAGTTTTGGAGAAAAAATGTGTTCATTTCATGTATGCGCGAAATGCCTTAAAAATGGCTTTAAAATGGATTTGGAGCATGGAGACGATTATCTCGGGATTGCAAGATAACCAAACAAAACTTTTAGTGGATTTCTACTTATTTTATTAAATATCATCTCCACCAAACAGGACAAGCTTGCATCTGTTATAGTTTTGGAGAAAAATGTGTTCATTTCATGTATGCGCGAAATGCCTTAAAAATGGCTTTAAAATGGATTTGGAGCATGGAGACGATTATCTCCGGATTGCAAGATAACCAAACAAAACATTTAGTGGATTTCTACTTATTTTATTAAATATCATCTCCACCAAACAGGACCAGCTTGCATCTGTTATAGTTTTGGAGAAAAATGTGTTCATTTCATGTATGCGCGAAATGCCTTAAAAATGGCTTTAAAATGGATTTGGAGCATGGAGACGATTATCTCGGGATTGCAAGATAACCAAACAAAACTTTTAGTGGATTTCTATTTATTTTATTAAATATCATCTCCACCAAACAGGACAAGCTTGCATCTGTTATAGTTTTGGAGAAAAATGTGTTCATTTCATGTATGCGCGAAATGCCTTAAAATGGCTTTAAAATGGATTTGGAGCATGGAGACGATTATCTCGGGATTGCAAGATAACCAAACAAAACTTTTAGTGGATTTCTACTTATTTTATTAAATATCATCTCCACCAAACAGGACAAGCTTGCATCTGTTATAGTTTTGGAGAAAAATGTGTTCATTTCATGTATGCGCGAAATGCCTTAAAAATGGCTTTAAAATGGATTTGGAGCATGGAGACGATTATCTCGGGATTGCAAGATAACCAAACAAAACTTTTAGTGGATTTCTACTTATTTTATTAAATATCATCTCCACCAAACAGGACAAGCTTGCATCTGTTATAGTTTTGGAGAAAAATGTGTTCATTTCATGTATGCGCGAAAAGCCTTAAAAATGGCTTTAAAATGGATTTGGAGCATGGAGACGATTATCTCGGGATTGCAAGATAACCAAACAAAACTTTTAGTGGATTTCTACTTATTTTATTAAATATCATCTCCATCAAACAGGACAAGCTTGCATCTGTTATAGTTTTGGAGAAAAATGTGTTCATTTCATGTATGCGCGAAATGCCTTAAAAATGGCTTTAAAATGGATTTGGAGCATGGAGACGATTATCTCGGGATTGCAAGATAACCAAACAAAACTTTTAGTGGAATTCTACTTATTTTATTAAATATCATCTCCACCAAACAGGACAAGCTTGCATCTGTTATAGTTTTGGAGAAAAATGTGTTCATTTCATGTATGCGCGAAATGCCTTAAAAATGGCTTTAAAATGGATTTGGAGCATGGAGACGATTATCTCGGGATTGCAAGATAACCAAACAAAACTTTTAGTGGATTTCTACTTATTTTATTAAATATCATCTCCACCAAACAGGACAAGCTTGCATCTGTTATAGTTTTGGAGAAAAATGTGTTCATTTCATGTATGCGCGAAATGCCTTAAAAATGGCTTTAAAATGGATTTGGAGCATGGAGACGATTATCTCGGGATTGCAAGATAACCAAACAAAACTTTTAGTGGATTTCTACTTATTTTATTAAATATCATCTCCACCAAACAGGACAAGCTTGCATCTGTTATAGTTTTGGAGAAAAATGTGTTCATTTCATGTATGCGCGAAATGCCTTAAAAATGGCTTTAAAATGGATTTGGAGCATGGAGACGATTATCTCGGGATTGCAAGATAACCAAACAAAACTTTTAGTGGATTTCTACTTATTTTATTAAATATCATCTCCACCAAACAGGACAAGCTTGCATCTGTTATAGTTTTGGAGAAAAATGTGTTCATTTCATGTATGCGCGAAATGCCTTAAAAATGGCTTTAAAATGGATTTGGAGCATGGAGACGATTATCTCGGGATTGCAAGATAACCAAACAAAACTTTTAGTGGATTTCTACTTATTTTTATTAAATATCATCTCCACCAAACAGGACAAGCTTGCATCTGTTATAGTTTTGGAGAAAAATGTGTTCATTTCATGTATGCGCGAAATGCCTTAAAAATGGCTTTAAAATGGATTTGGAGCATGGAGACGATTATCTCGGGATTGCAAGATAACCAAACAAAACTTTTAGTGGATTTCTATTTATTTTATTAAATATCATCTCCACCAAACAGGACAAGCTTGCATCTGTTATAGTTTTGGAGAAAAATGTGTTCATTTCATGTATGCGCGAAATGCCTTAAAAATGGCTTTAAAATGGATTTGGAGCATGGAGACGAATATCTCGGGATTGCAAGATAACCAAACAAAACTTTTAGTGGATTTCTACTTATTTTATTAAATATCATCTCCACCAAACAGGACAAGCTTGCATCTGTTATAGTTTTGGAGAAAAATGTGTTCATTTCATGTATGCGCGAAATGCCTTAAAAATGGCTTTAAAATGGATTTGGAGCATGGAGACGATTATCTCGGGATTGCAAGATAACCAAACAAAACTTTTAGTGGATTTCTACTTATTTTATTAAATATCATCTCCACCAAACAGGACAAGCTTGCATCTGTTATAGTTTTGGAGAAAAATGTGTTCATTTCATGTATGCGCGAAATGCCTTAAAAATGGCTTTAAAATGGATTTGGAGCATGGAGACGATTATCTCGGGATTGCAAGATAACCAAACAAAACTTTTAGTGGATTTCTACTTATTTTATTAAATATCATCTCCACCAAACAGGACAAGCTTGCATGTGTTATAGTTTTGGAGAAAAATGTGTTCATTTCATGTATGAGCAAAATGCCTTTGAAATGGCTTTAAAATGGATTTGGAGCATGGAGACGATTATCTCAGGATGGCAATATAAACAAACGAAACTTTTAGTAGATTCTACTTATTTTATTAAATATTATCTCCACCAAACAGGACAAGCTTGCATCTGTTATAGTTTTGGAGAAAAATGTGTTCATTTCATGTATGCGCCAAAATGCCTTAAAAATGGCTTTAAAATGGATTTGGAGCATGGAGACGATTATCTCGGGATTGCAAGATAACCAAACAAAACTTTTAGTGGATTTCTACTTATTTTATTAAATATCATCTCCACCAAACAGGACAAGCTTGCATCTGTTATAGTTTTGGAGAAAAATGTGTTCATTTCATGTATGCGCGAAATGCCTTAAAAATGGCTTTAAAATGGATTTGGAGCATGTGAGACGATTATCTCGGGGATTGCAAGATAACCAAACAAAACTTTTAGTGGATTTCTACTTATTTATTAAATATCATCTCCACCAACAGGACAAGCTTGCATCTGTTTAGTTTTGGAGAAAAATGTGTTTCATTTCATGAATGCGCGAAATGCCTTAAAATGGCTTTAAAATGGATTTGGAGCATGGAGACGATTATCTCGGGATTGCAAGATAACCAAACAAAACTTTTAGTGGGATTTCTACTTATTTTATTAAATATCATCTCCACCAAACAGGACCAGCTTGCATCTGTTATAGTTTTGGAGAAAAATGTGTTCATTTCATGTATGCGCGAAATGCCTTAAAAATGGCTTTAAAATGGATTTGGAGCATGGAGACGATTATCTCGGGATTGCAAGATAACCAAACAAAAACTTTTAGTGGATTTCTACTTATTTTATTAAATATCATCTCCACCAAACAGGACAAGCTTGCATCTGTTATAGTTTTGGAGAAAAATGTGTTCATTTCATGTATGCGCGAAATGCCTTAAAAATGGCTTTAAAATGGATTTGGAGCATGGAGGACGATTATCTCGGGATTGCAATATAACCAAACAAAACTTTTAGTGCATTTCTACTTATTTTATTAAATATCATCTCCACCAAACAGGACAAGCTTGCATCTGTTATAGTTTTGGAGAAAAAATGTGTTCATTTCATGTATGCGCGAAATGCCTTAAAAATGGCTTTAAAATGGATTTGGGAGCATGGAGGACGATTATCTCGGGATTGCAAGATAACCAAACAAACTTTTAGTGGATTTCTACTTATTTTATTAAATATCATCTCCACCAAACAGGACAAGCTTGCATCTGTTATAGTTTTGGAGAAAAATAGTGTTCATTTCATGTATGCGCGAAATGCCTTAAAAATGGCTTTAAAATGGATTTGGAGCATGGAGGACGATTATCTCGGGATTGCAAGATAACCAAACAAAACTTTTAGTGGATTTCTACTTATTTTATTAAATATCATCTCCACCAAACAGGACAAGCCTGTTATAGTTTTGGAGAAAAATGTGTTCATTTCATGTATGCGCGAAATGCCTTAAAAATGGCTTTAAAATGGATTTGGAGCATGGAGACGATTATCTCGGGATTGCAAGATAACCAAACAAAACTTTTAGTGGATTTCTACTTATTTTATTAAATATCATCTCCACCAAACAGGACAAGCTTGCATGTGCTATAGTTTTGGAGAAAAATGTGTTCATTTCATGTATGCGCAAAATGCCTTTGAAATGGCTTTAAAATGGATTTGGAGCATGGAGACGATTATCTCGGGATTGCAAGATAACCAAACAAAACTTTAGTGGATTTCTACTTATTTTATTAAATATCATCTCCACCAAACAGGACAAGCTTGCATCTGTTATAGTTTTTGGAGAAAAATGTGTTCATTTCATGTATGCGCGAAATGCCTTAAAAATGGATTTAAAATGATTTGGAGCATGGAGACGATTATCTCGGGATTGCAAGATAACCAAACAAAACTTTTAGTGGATTTCTACTTATTTTATTAAATATCATCTCCACCAAACAGGACACGCTTGCATCTGTTATAGTTTTGGAGAAAATGTGTTCATTTCATGTATGCGCGAAATGCCTTAAAAATGGCTTTAAAATGGATTTGGAGCATGGAGACGATTATCTCGGGATTGCAAGATAACCAAACAAAACTTTTAGTGGATTTCTACTTATTTTATTAAATATCATCTCCACCAAACAGGACAAGCTTGCATCTGTTATAGTTTTGGAGAAAAATGTGTTCATTTCATGTATGCGCGAAATGCCTTAAAAATGGCTTTAAAATGGATTTGGAGCATGGAGACGATTATCTCGGGATTGCAATATAACCAAACAAAACTTTTAGTGGATTTCTACTTATTTTATTAAATATCATCTCCACCAAACAGGACAAGCTTGCATCTGTTATAGTTTTGGAGAAAAATGTGTTCATTTCATGTATGCGCGAAATGCCTTAAAAATGGCTTTAAATGGATTTGGAGCATGGAGACGATTATCTCGGGATTGCAAGATAACCAAACAAAACTTTTAGTGGATTTCTACTTATTTTATTAAATATCATCTCCACCAAACAGGACAAGCTTGCATCTGTTATAGTTTTGGAGAAAAATGTGTTCATTTCATGTATGCGCGAAATGCCTTAAAAATGGCTTTAAAATGGATTTGGAGCATGGAGACGATTATCTCGGGATTGCAAGATAACCAAACAAAACTTTTAGTGGATTTCTACTTATTTTATTAAATATCATCTCCACCAAACAGGACAAGCTTGCATCTGTTATAGTTTTGGAGAAAAAATGTGTTCATTTCATGTATGCGCGAAATGCCTTAAAAATGGCTTTAAAATGGATTTGGAGCATGGAGACGATTATCTCGGGATTGCAAGATAACCAAACAAAACTTTTAGTGGATTTCTACTTATTTTATTAAATATCATCTCCACCAAACAGGACAAGCTTGCATCTGTTATAGTTTTGGAGAAAAAATGTGTTCATTTCATGTATGCGCGAAATGCCTTAAAAATGGCTTTAAAATGGATTTGGAGCATGGAGACGATTATCTCCGGATTGCAAGATAACCAAACAAAACATTTAGTGGATTTCTACTTATTTTATTAAATATCATCTCCACCAAACAGGACCAGCTTGCATCTGTTATAGTTTTGGAGAAAAATGTGTTCATTTCATGTATGCGCGAAATGCCTTAAAAATGGCTTTAAAATGGATTTGGAGCATGGAGACGATTATCTCGGGATTGCAAGATAACCAAACAAAACTTTTAGTGGATTTCTATTTATTTTATTAAATATCATCTCCACCAAACAGGACAAGCTTGCATCTGTTATAGTTTTGGAGAAAAATGTGTTCATTTCATGTATGCGCGAAATGCCTTAAAATGGCTTTAAAATGGATTTGGAGCATGGAGACGATTATCTCGGGATTGCAAGATAACCAAACAAAACTTTTAGTGGATTTCTACTTATTTTATTAAATATCATCTCCACCAAACAGGACAAGCTTGCATCTGTTATAGTTTTGGAGAAAAATGTGTTCATTTCATGTATGCGCGAAATGCCTTAAAAATGGCTTTAAAATGGATTTGGAGCATGGAGACGATTATCTCGGGATTGCAAGATAACCAAACAAAACTTTTAGTGGATTTCTACTTATTTTATTAAATATCATCTCCACCAAACAGGACAAGCTTGCATCTGTTATAGTTTTGGAGAAAAATGTGTTCATTTCATGTATGCGCGAAATGCCTTAAAAATGGCTTTAAAATGGATTTGGAGCATGGAGACGATTATCTCGGGATTGCAAGATAACCAAAACAAAACTTTTAGTGGATTTCTACTTACTTTATTAAATATCATCTCCACCAAACAGGACAAGCTTGCATCTGTTATAGTTTTGGAGAAAAATGTGTTCATTTCATGTATGCGCGAAAAGCCTTAAAAATGGCTTTAAAATGGATTTGGAGCATGGAGACGATTATCTCGGGATTGCAAGATAACCAAACAAACTTTTAGTGGATTTCTACTTATTTTATTAAATATCATCTCCATCAAACAGGACAAGCTTGCATCTGTTATAGTTTTGGAGAAAAAATGTGTTCATTTCATGTATGCGCGAAATGCCTTAAAAATGGCTTTAAAATGGATTTGGAGCATGGAGACGATTATCTCGGGATTGCAAGATAACCAAACAAAACTTTTAGTGGAATTTAACTTATTTTATTAAATATCATCTCCACCAAACAGGACAAGCTTGCATCTGTTATAGTTTTGGAGAAAAATGTGTTCATTTCATGTATGCGCGAAATGCCTTAAAAATGGCTTTAAAATGGATTTGGAGCATGGAGACGATTATCTCGGGATTGCAAGATAACCAAACAAAACTTTTAGTGGATTTCTACTTATTTTATTAAATATCATCTCCACCAAACAGGACAAGCTTGCATCTGTTATAGTTTTGGAGAAAAATGTGTTCATTTCATGTATGCGCGAAATGCCTTAAAAATGGCTTTAAAATGGATTTGGAGCATGGAGACGATTATCTCGGGATTGCAAGATAACCAAACAAAACTTTTAGTGGATTTCTACTTATTTTATTAAATATCATCTCCACCAAACAGGACAAGCTTTCATCTGTTATAGTTTTGGAGAAAAATGTGTTCATTTCATGTATGCGCGAAATGCCTTAAAAATGGCTTTAAATGGATTTGGAGCATGGAGACGATTATCTCGGGATTGCAAGATAACCAAACAAAACTTTTAGTGGATTTCTACTTATTTTATTAAATATCATCTCCACCAAACAGGACAAGCTTGCATCTGTTATAGTTTTGGAGAAAAATGTGTTCATTTCATGTATGCGCGAAATGCCTTAAAATGGCTTTAAAATGGATTTGGAGCATTGGAGACGATTATCTCGGGATTGCAATATAACCAAACAAAACTTTTAGTGGATTTCTACTTATTTTATTAAATATCATCTCCACCAAACAGGACAAGCGTGCATCTGTTATAGTTTTGGAGAAAAATGTGTTCATTTCATGTATGCGCGAAATGCCTTAAAAATGGCTTTAAAATGGATTTGGAGCAAGGAGACGATTATCTCGGGATTGCAAGATAACCAAACAAAACTTTTAGTGGATTTCTATTTATTTTATTAAATATCATCTCCACCAAACAGGACAAGCTTGCATCTGTTATAGTTTTGGAGAAAAATGTGTTCATTTCATGTATGCGCGAAATGCCTTAAAAATGGCTTTAAAATGGATTTGGAGCATGGAGACGAATATCTCGGGATTGCAAGATAACCAAACAAAACTTTTAGTGGATTTCTACTTATTTTATTAAATATCATCTCCACCAAACAGGACAAGCTTGCATCTGTTATAGTTTTGGAGAAAAATGTGTTCATTTCATGTATGCGCGAAATGCCTTAAAAATGGCTTTAAAATGGATTTGGAGCATGGAGACGATTATCTCGGGATTGCAAGATAACCAAACAAAACTTTTAGTGGATTTCTACTTATTTTATTAAATATCATCTCCACCAAACAGGACAAGCTTGCATCTGTTATAGTTTTGGAGAAAAATGTGTTCATTTCATGTATGCGCGAAATGCCTTAAAAATGGCTTTAAAATGGATTTGGAGCATGGAGACGATTATCTCGGGATTGCAAGATAACCAAACAAAACTTTTAGTGGATTTCTACTTATTTTATTAAATATCATCTCCACCAAACAGGACAAGCTTGCATGTGTTATAGTTTTGGAGAAAAATGTGTTCATTTCATGTATGAGCAAAATGCCTTTGAAATGGCTTTAAAATGGATTTGGAGCATGGAGACGATTATCTCAGGATGGCAATATAAACAAACGAAACTTTTAGTAGATTTCTACTTATTTTATTAAATATTATCTCCACCAAACAGGACAAGCTTGCATCTGTTATAGTTTTGGAGAAAAATGTGTTCATTTCATGTATGCGCAAAATGCCTTAAAAATGGCTTTAAAATGGATTTGGAGCATGGAGACGATTATCTCGGGATTGCAAGATAACCAAACAAAACTTTTAGTGGATTTCTACTTATTTTATTAAATATCATCTCCACCAAACAGGACAAGCTTGCATCTGTTATAGTTTTGGAGAAAAATGTGTTCATTTCATGTATGCGCGAAATGCCTTAAAAATGGCTTTAAAATGGATTTGGAGCATGGAGACGATTATCTCGGGATTGCAAGATAACCAAACAAAACTTTTAGTGGATTTCTACTTATTTTATTAAATATCATCTCCACCAAACAGGACAAGCTTGCATCTGTTTTAGTTTTGGAGAAAAATGTGTTCATTTCATGAATGCGCGAAATGCCTTAAAAATGGCTTTAAAATGGATTTGGAGCATGGAGACGATTATCTCGGGATTGCAAGATAACCAAACAAAACTTTTAGTGGATTTCTACTTATTTTATTAAATATCATCTCCACCAAACAGGACCAGCTTGCATCTGTTATAGTTTTGGAGAAAAATGTGTTCATTTCATGTATGCGCGAAATGCCTTAAAAATGGCTTTAAAATGGATTTGGAGCATGGAGTCGATTATCTCGGGATTGCAAGATAACCAAACAAAACTTTTAGTGGATTTCTACTTATTTTATTAAATATCATCTCCACCAAACAGGACAAGCTTGCATCTGTTATAGTTTTGGAGAAAAATGTGTTCATTTCATGTATGCGCGAAATGCCTTAAAAATGGCTTTAAAATGGATTTGGAGCATGGAGACGATTATCTCGGGATTGCAATATAACCAAACAAAACTTTTAGTGCATTTCTACTTATTTTATTAAATATCATCTCCACCAAACAGGACAAGCTTGCATCTGTTATAGTTTTGGAGAAAAATGTGTTCATTTCATGTATGCGCGAAATGCCTTAAAAATGGCTTTAAAATGGATTTGGAGCATGGAGACGATTATCTCGGGATTGCAAGATAACCAAACAAAACTTTTAGTGGATTTCTACTTATTTTATTAAATATCATCTCCACCAAACAGGACAAGCTTGCATCTGTTATAGTTTTGGAGAAAAATGTGTTCATTTCATGTATGCGCGAAATGCCTTAAAAATGGCTTTAAAATGGATTTGGAGCATGGAGACGATTATCTCGGGATTGCAAGATAACCAAACAAAACTTTTAGTGGATTTCTACTTATTTTATTAAATATCATCTCCACCAAACAGGACAAGCTTGCATCTGTTATAGTTTTGGAGAAAAATGTGTTCATTTCATGTATGCGCGAAATGCCTTAAAAATGGCTTTAAAATGGATTTGGAGCATGGAGACGATTATCTCGGGATTGCAAGATAACCAAACAAAACTTTTAGTGGATTTCTACTTATTTTATTAAATATCATCTCCACCAAACAGGACAAGCTTGCATGTGCTATAGTTTTGGAGAAAAATGTGTTCATTTCATGTATGCGCAAAATGCCTTTGAAATGGCTTTAAAATGGATTTGGAGCATGGAGACGATTATCTCGGGATTGCAAGATAACCAAACAAAACTTTTAGTGGATTTCTACTTATTTTATTAAATATCATCTCCACCAAACAGGACAAGCTTGCATCTGTTATAGTTTTGGAGAAAAATGTGTTCATTTCATGTATGCGCGAAATGCCTTAAAAATGGCTTTAAAATGGATTTGGAGCATGGAGACGATTATCTCGGGATTGCAAGATAACCAAACAAAACTTTTAGTGGATTTCTACTTATTTTATTAAATATCATCTCCACCAAACAGGACAAGCTTGCATCTGTTATAGTTTTGGAGAAAAATGTGTTCATTTCATGTATGCGCGAAATGCCTTAAAAATGGCTTTAAATGGATTTGGAGCATGGAGACGATTATCTCGGGATTGCAAGATAACCAAACAAAACTTTTAGTGGATTTCTTCTTATTTTATTAAATATCATCTCCACCAAACAGGACAAGCTTGCATCTGTTATAGTTTTGGAGAAAAATGTGTTCATTTCATGTATGCGCGAAATGCCTTAAAAATGGCTTTAAAATGGATTTGGAGCATGGAGACGATTATCTCGGGATTGCAAGATAACCAAACAAAACTTTTAGTGGATTTCTACTTATTTTATTAAATATCATCTCCACCAAACAGGACAAGCTTGCATGTGCTATAGTTTTGGAGAAAAATGTGTTCATTTCATGTATGCTCAAAATGCCTTTGAAATGGCTTTAAAATGGATTTGGAGCATGGAGACGATTATCTCGGGATTGCAAGATAACCAAACAAAGCTTTTAGTGGATTTCTACTTATTTTATTAAATATCATCTCCACCAAACAGGACAAGCTTGCATCTGTTATAGTTTTGGAGAAAAATGTGTTCATTTCATGTATGCGCGAAATGCCTTAAAAATGGCTTTAAAATGGATTTGGAGCATGGAGACGATTATCTCGGGATTGCAAGATAACCAAACAAAACTTTTAGTGGATTTCTACTTATTTTATTAAATATCATCTCCACCAAACAGGACAAGCTTGCATCTGTTATAGTTTTGGAGAAAAATGTGTTCATTTCATGTATGCGCGAAATGCCTTAAAAATGGCTTTAAAATGGATTTGGAGCATGGAGACGATTATCTCGGGATTGCAAGATAACCAAACAAAACTTTTAGTGGATTTCTACTTATTTTATTAAATATCATCTCCACCAAACAGGACAAGCTTGCATCTGTTATAGTTTTGGAGAAAAATGTGTTCATTTCATGTATGCGCGAAATGCCTTAAAAATGGCTTTAAAATGGATTTGGAGCATGGAGACGATTATCTCGGGATTGCAATATAACCAAACAAAACTTTTAGTGGATTTCTACTTATTTTATTAAATATCATCTCCACCAAACAGGACAAGCTTGCATCTGTTATAGTTTTGGAGAAAAATGTGTTCATTTCATGTATGCGCGAAATGCCTTAAAAATGGCTTTAAAATGGATTTGGAGCATGGAGACGATTATCTCGGGATTGCAAGATAACCAAACAAAACTTTTAGTGGATTTCTACTTATTTTATTAAATATCATCTCCACCAAACAGGACAAGCTTGCATCTGTTATAGTTTTGGAGAAAAATGTGTTCATTTCATGTATGCGCGAAATGCCTTAAAAATGGCTTTAAAATGGATTTGGAGCATGGAGACGATTATCTCGGGATTGCAATATAACCAAACAAAACTTTTAGTGGATTTCTACTTATTTTATTAAATATCATCTCCACCAAACAGGACAAGCTTGCATCTGTTATAGTTTTGGAGAAAAATGTGTTCATTTCATGTATGCGCGAAATGCCTTAAAAATGGCTTTAAAATGGATTTGGAGCATGGAGACGATTATCTCGGGATTGCAAGATAACCAAACAAAACTTTTAGTGGATTTCTACTTATTTTATTAAATATCATCTCCACCAAACAGGACAAGCTTGCATCTGTTATAGTTTTGGAGAAAAATGTGTTCATTTCATGTATGCGCGAAATGCCTTAAAAATGGCTTTAAAATGGATTTGGAGCATGGAGACGATTATCTCGGGATTGCAAGATAACCAAACAAAACTTTTAGTGGATTTCTACTTATTTTATTAAATATCATCTCCACCAAACAGGACAAGCTTGCATGTGTTATAGTTTTGGAGAAAAATGTGTTCATTTCATGTATGCGCAAAATGCCTTTGAAATGGCTTTAAAATGGATTTGGAGCATGGAGACGATTATCTCAGGATGGCAATATAAACAAACGAAATTTTTAGTAGATTTCTACTTATTTTATTAAATATTATCTCCACCAAACAGCACCAGCTTGCATCTGTTATAGTTTTGGAGAAAAATGTGTTCATTTCATGTATGCGCGAAATGCCTTAAAAATGGCTTTAAAATGGATTTGGAGCATGGAGACGATTATCTCGGGATTGCAATATAACCAAACAAAACTTTTAGTGGATTTCTACTTATTTTATTAAATATCATCTCCACCAAACAGGACAAGCTTGCATCTGTTATAGTTTTGGAGAAAAATGTGTTCATTTCATGTATGCGCGAAATGCCTTAAAAATGGCTTTAAAATGGATTTGGAGCATGGAGACGATTATCTCGGGATTGCAAGATAACCAAACAAAACTTTTAGTGGATTTCTACTTATTTTATTAAATATCATCTCCACCAAACAGGACAAGCTTGCATCTGTTATAGTTTTGGAGAAAAATGTGTTCATTTCATGTATGCGCGAAAAGCCTTAAAAATGGCTTTAAAATGGATTTGGAGCATGGAGACGATTATCTCGGGATTGCAAGATAACCAAACAAAACTTTTAGTGGATTTCTACTTATTTTATTAAATATCATCTCCACCAAACAGGACAAGCTTGCATCTGTTATAGTTTTGGAGAAAAATGTGTTCATTTCATGTATGCGCGAAATGCCTTAAAAATGGCTTTAAAATGGATTTGGAGCATGGAGACGATTATCTCGGGATTGCAAGATAACCAAACAAAACTTTTAGTGGATTTCTACTTATTTTATTAAATATCATCTCCACCAAACAGGACAAGCTTGCATCTGTTTTAGTTTTGGAGAAAAATGTGTTCATTTCATGTATGCGCGAAATGCCTTAAAAATGGCTTTAAAATGGATTTGGAGCATGGAGACGATTATCTCGGGATTGCAAGATAACCAAACAAAACTTTTAGTGGATTTCTACTTATTTTATTAAATATCATCTCCACCAAACAGGACCAGCTTGCATCTGTTATAGTTTTGGAGAAAAATGTGTTCATTTCATGTATGCGCGAAATGCCTTAAAAATGGCTTTAAAATGGATTTGGAGCATGGAGACGATTATCTCGGGATTGCAAGATAACCAAACAAAACTTTTAGTGGATTTCTACTTATTTTATTAAATATCATCTCCACCAAACAGGACAAGCTTGCATCTGTTATAGTTTTGGAGAAAAATGTGTTCATTTCATGTATGCGCGAAATGCCTTAAAAATGGCTTTAAAATGGATTTGGAGCATGGAGACGATTATCTCGGGATTGCAATATAACCAAACAAAACTTTTAGTGCATTTCTACTTATTTTATTAAATATCATCTCCACCAAACAGGACAAGCTTGCATCTGTTATAGTTTTGGAGAAAAATGTGTTCATTTCATGTATGCGCGAAATGCCTTAAATATGGCTTTAAAATGGATTTGGAGCATGGAGACGATTATCTCGGGATTGCAAGATAACCAAACAAAACTTTTAGTGGATTTCTACTTATTTTATTAAATATCATCTCCACCAAACAGGACAAGCTTGCATCTGTTATAGTTTTGGAGAAAAATGTGTTCATTTCATGTATGCGCGAAATGCCTTAAAAATGGCTTTAAAATGGATTTGGAGCATGGAGACGATTATCTCGGGATTGCAAGATAACCAAACAAAACTTTTAGTGGATTTCTACTTATTTTATTAAATATCATCTCCACCAAACAGGACAAGCTTGCATCTGTTATAGTTTTGGAGAAAAATGTGTTCATTTCATGTATGCGCGAAATGCCTTAAAAATGGCTTTAAAATGGATTTGGAGCATGGAGACGATTATCTCGGGATTGCAAGATAACCAAACAAAACTTTTAGTGGATTTCTACTTATTTTATTAAATATCATCTCCACCAAACAGGACAAGCTTGCATCTGATATAGTTTTGGAGAAAAATGTGTTCATTTCATGTATGCGCGAAATGCCTTAAAAATGGCTTTAAAATGGATTTGGAGCATGGAGACGATTATCTCGGGATTGCAAGATAACCAAACAAAACTTTTAGTGGATTTCTACTTATTTTATTAAATATCATCTCCACCAAACAGGACAAGCTTGCATCTGTTATAGTTTTGGAGAAAAATGTGTTCATTTCATGTATGCGCGAAATGCCTTAAAAATGGCTTTAAAATGGATTTGGAGCATGGAGACGATTATCTCGGGATTGCAATATAACCAAACAAAACTTTTAGTGGATTTCTACTTATTTTATTAAATATCATCTCCACCAAACAGGACAAGCTTGCATGTGTTATAGTTTTGGAGAAAAATGTGTTCATTTCATGTATGCGCGAAATGCCTTAAAAATGGCTTTAAAATGGATTTGGAGCATGGAGACGATTATCTCGGGATTGCAAGATAACCAAACAAAACTTTTAGTGGATTTCTACTTATTTTATTAAATATCATCTCCACCAAACAGGACAAGCTTGCATCTGTTATAGTTTTGGAGAAAAATGTGTTCATTTCATGTATGCGCGAAATGCCTTAAAAATGGCTTTAAAATGGATTTGGAGCATGGAGACGATTATCTCGGGATTGCAAGATAACCAAACAAAACTTTTAGTGGATTTCTACTTATTTTATTAAATATCATCTCCACCAAACAGGACAAGCTTGCATCTGTTATAGTTTTGGAGAAAAATGTGTTCATTTCATGTATGCGCGAAATGCCTTAAAAATGGCTTTAAAATGGATTTGGAGCATGGAGACGATTATCTCGGGATTGCAAGATAACCAAACAAAACTTTTAGTGGATTTCTACTTATTTTATTAAATATCATCTCCACCAAACAGGACAAGCTTGCATCTGTTATAGTTTTGGAGAAAAATGTGTTCATTTCATGTATGCGCGAAATGCCTTAAAAATGGCTTTAAAATGGATTTGGAGCATGGAGACGATTATCTCGGGATTGCAAGATAACCAAACAAAACTTTTAGTGGATTTCTACTTATTTTATTAAATATCATCTCCACCAAACAGGACAAGCTTGCATGTGTTATAGTTTTGGAGAAAAATGTGTTCATTTCATGTATGCGCAAAATGCCTTTGAAATGGCTTTAAAATGGATTTGGAGCATGGAGACGATTATCTCAGGATGGCAATATAAACAAACGAAACTTTTAGTAGATTTCTACTTATTTTATTAAATATTATCTCCACCAAACAGGACAAGCTTGCATCTGTTATAGTTTTGGAGAAAAATGTGTTCATTTCATGTATGCGCGAAATGCCTTAAAAATGGCTTTAAAATGGATTTGGAGCATGGAGACGATTATCTCGGGATTGCAAGATAACCAAACAAAACTTTTAGTGGATTTCTACTTATTTTATTAAATATCATCTCCACCAAACAGGACAAGCTTGCATCTGTTATAGATTTGGAGAAAAATGTGTTCATTTCATGTATGCGCGAAATGCCTTAAAAATGGCTTTAAAATGGATTTGGAGCATGGAGACGATTATCTCGGGATTGCAAGATAACCAAACAAAACTTTTAGTGGATTTCTACTTATTTTATTAAATATCATCTCCACCAAACAGGACAAGCTTGCATGTGTTATAGTTTTGGAGAAAAATGTGTTCATTTCATGTATGCGCGAAATGCCTTAAAAATGGCTTTAAAATGGATTTGGAGCATGGAGACGATTATCTCGGGATTGCAAGATAACC
Organism: Anomaloglossus baeobatrachus; assembly: GCF_048569485.1. NCBI lineage: Eukaryota > Metazoa > Chordata > Amphibia > Anura > Aromobatidae > Anomaloglossus > Anomaloglossus baeobatrachus. Next base: position 337,900 of record NW_027442257.1, read on the forward strand.
AAACAAAACTTTTAGTGGATTTCTACTTATTTTATTAAATATCATCTCCACCAAACAGGACAAGCTTGCATCTGTTATAGTTTTGGAGAAAAATGTGTTCATTTCATGTATGCGCGAAATGCCTTAAAAATGGCTTTAAAATGGATTTGGAGCATGGAGACGATTATCTCGGGATTGCAAGATAACCAAACAAAACTTTTAGTGGATTTCTACTTATTTTATTAAATATCATCTCCACCAAACAGGACAAGCTTGCATGTGTTATAGTTTTGGAGAAAAATGTGTTCATTTCATGTATGCGCGAAATGCCTTAAAAATGGCTTTAAAATGGATTTGGAGCATGGAGACGATTATCTCGGGATTGCAAGATAACCAAACAAAACTTTTAGTGGATTTCTACTTATTTTATTAAATATCATCTCCACCAAACAGGACAAGCTTGCATGTGTTATAGTTTTGGAGAAAAATGTGTTCATTTCATGTATGCCCGAAATGCCTTAAAAATGGCTTTAAAATGGATTTGGAGCATGGAGACGATTATCTCGGGATTGCAAGATAACCAAACAAAACTTTTAGTGGATTTCTACTTATTTTATTAAATATCATCTCCACCAAACAGGACAAGCTTGCATGTGTTATAGTTTTGGAGAAAAATGTGTTCATTTCATGTATGCCCGAAATGCCTTAAAAATGGCTTTAAAATGGATTTGGAGCATGGAGACGATTATCTCAGGATGGCAATATAAACAAACGAAACTTTTAGTAGATTTCTACTTATTTTATTAAATATTATCTCCACCAAACAGGACAAGCTTGCATCTGTTATAGTTTTGGAGAAAAATGTGTTCATTTCATGTATGCGCGAAATGCCTTAAAAATGGCTTTAAAATGGATTTGGAGCATGGAGACGATTATCTCGGGATTGCAAGATAACCAAACAAAACTTTTAGTGGATTTCTACTTATTTTATTAAATATCATCTCCACCAAACAGGACAAGCTTGCATCTGTTATAGATTTGGAGAAAAATGTGTTCATTTCATGTATGCGCGAAATGCCTTAAAAATGGCTTTAAAATGGATTTGGAGCATGGAGACGATTATCTCGGGATTGCAAGATAACCAAACAAAACTTTTAGTGGATTTCTACTTATTTTATTAAATATCATCTCCACCAAACAGGACAAGCTTGCATGTGTTATAGTTTTGGAGAAAAATGTGTTCATTTCATGTATGCGCAAAATGCCTTTGAAATGGCTTTAAAATGGATTTGGAGCATGGAGACGATTATCTCAGGATGGCAATATAAACAAACGAAACTTTTAGTAGATTTCTACTTATTTTATTAAATATTATCTCCACCAAACAGGACAAGCTTGCATCTGTTATAGTTTTGGAGAAAAATATGTTCATTTCATGTATGCGCGAAATGCCTTAAAAATGGCTTTAAAATGGATTTGGAGCATGGAGACGATTATCTCGGGATTGCAAGATAACCAAACAAAACTTTTAGTGGATTTCTACTTATTTTATTAAATATCATCTCCACCAAACAGGACAAGCTTGCATCTGTTATAGTTTTGGAGAAAAATGTGTTCATTTCATGTATGCGCGAAATGCCTTAAAAATGGCTTTAAAATGGATTTGGAGCATGGAGACGATTATCTCGGGATTGCAAGATAACCAAACAAAACTTTTAGTGGATTTCTACTTATTTTATTAAATATCATCTCCACCAAACAGGACAAGCTTGCATCTGTTATAGTTTTGGAGAAAAATGTGTTCATTTCATGTATGCGCGAAATGCCTTAAAAATGGCTTTAAAATGGATTTGGAGCATGGAGACGATTATCTCGGGATTGCAAGATAACCAAACAAAACTTTTAGTGGATTTCTACTTATTTTATTAAATATCATCTCCACCAAACAGGACAAGCTTGCATCTGTTATAGTTTTGGAGAAAAATGTGTTCATTTCATGTATGCGCGAAATGCCTTAAAAATGGCTTTAAAATGGATTTGGAGCATGGAGACGATTATCTCGGGATTGCAAGATAACCAAACAAAACTTTTAGTGGATTTCTACTTATTTTATTAAATATCATCTCCACCAAACAGGACAAGCTTGCATGTGTTATAGTTTTGGAGAAAAATGTGTTAATTTCATGTATGCGCGAAATGCCTTAAAAATGGCTTTAAAATGGATTTGGAGCATGGAGACGATTATCTCGGGATTGCAAGATAACCAAACAAAACTTTTAGTGGATTTCTACTTATTTTATTAAATATCATCTCCACCAAACAGGACAAGCTTGCATGTGTTATAGTTTTGGAGAAAAATGTGTTCATTTCATGTATGCCCGAAATGCCTTAAAAATGGCTTTAAAATGGATTTGGAGCATGGAGACGATTATCTCGGGATTGCAAGATAACCAAACAAAACTTTTAGTGGATTTCTACTTATTTTATTAAATATCATCTCCACCAAACAGGACAAGCTTGCATCTGTTATAGTTTTGGAGAAAAATGTGTTCATTTCATGTATGCGCGAAATGCCTTAAAAATGGCTTTAAAATGGATTTGGAGCATGGAGACGATTATCTCGGGATTGCAAGATAACCAAACAAAACTTTTAGTGGATTTCTACTTATTTTATTAAATATCATCTCCACCAAACAGGACAAGCTTGCATCTGTTATAGTTTTGGAGAAAAATGTGTTCATTTCATGTAAGCGCGAAATGCCTTAAAAATGGCTTTAAAATGGATTTGGAGCATGGAGACGATTATCTCGGGATTGCAAGATAACCAAACAAAACTTTTAGTGGATTTCTACTTATTTTATTAAATATCATCTCCACCAAACAGGACAAGCTTGCATGTGTTATAGTTTTGGAGAAAAATGTGTTCATTTCATGTATGCGCAAAATGCCTTTGAAATGGCTTTAAAATGGATTTGGAGCATGGAGACGATTATCTCAGGATGGCAATATAAACAAACGAAACTTTTAGTAGATTTCTACTTATTTTATTAAATATTATCTCCACCAAACAGGACAAGCTTGCATCTGTTATAGTTTTGGAGAAAAATGTGTTCATTTCATGTATGCGCGAAATGCCTTAAAAATGGCTTTAAAATGGATTTGGAGCATGGAGACGATTATCTCGGGATTGCAAGATAACCAAACAAAACTTTTAGTGGATTTCTACTTATTTTATTAAATATCATCTCCACCAAACAGGACAAGCTTGCATCTGTTATAGTTTTGGAGAAAAATGTGTTCATTTCATGTATGCGCGAAATGCCTTAAAAATGGCTTTAAAATGGATTTGGAGCATGGAGACGATTATCTCGGGATTGCAATATAACCAAACAAAACTTTTAGTGGATTTCTACTTATTTTATTAAATATCATCTCCACCAAACAGGACAAGCTTGCATCTGTTATAGTTTTGGAGAAAAATGTGTTCATTTCATGTATGCGCGAAATGCCTTAAAAATGGCTTTAAAATGGATTTGGAGCATGGAGACGATTATCTCGGGATTGCAAGATAACCAAACAAAACTTTTAGTGGATTTCTACTTATTTTATTAAATATCATCTCCACCAAACAGGACAAGCTTGCATCTGTTATAGTTTTGGAGAAAAATGTGTTCATTTCATGTATGCGCGAAATGCCTTAAAAATGGCTTTAAAATGGATTTGGAGCATGGAGACGATTATCTCGGGATTGCAAGATAACCAAACAAAACTTTTAGTGGATTTCTACTTATTTTATTAAATATCATCTCCACCAAACAGGACAAGCTTGCATCTGTTATAGTTTTGGAGAAAAATGTGTTCATTTCATGTATGCGCGAAATGCCTTAAAAATGGCTTTAAAATGGATTTGGAGCATGGAGACGATTATCTCGGGATTGCAAGATAACCAAACAAAACTTTTAGTGGATTTCTACTTATTTTATTAAATATCATCTCCACCAAACAGGACAAGCTTGCATCTGTTATAGTTTTGGAGAAAAATGTGTTCATTTCATGTATGCGCGAAATGCCTTAAAAATGGCTTTAAAATGGATTTGGAGCATGGAGACGATTATCTCGGGATTGCAAGATAACCAAACAAAACTTTTAGTGGATTTCTACTTATTTTATTAAATATCATCTCCACCAAACAGGACAAGCTTGCATGTGTTATAGTTTTGGAGAAAAATGTGTTCATTTCATGTATGCCCGAAATGCCTTAAAAATGGCTTTAAAATGGATTTGGAGCATGGAGACGATTATCTCGGGATTGCAAGATAACCAAACAAAACTTTTAGTGGATTTCTACTTATTTTATTAAATATCATCTCCACCAAACAGGACAAGCTTGCATCTGTTATAGTTTTGGAGAAAAATGTGTTCATTTCATGTATGCGCGAAATGCCTTAAAAATGGCTTTAAAATGGATTTGGAGCATGGAGACGATTATCTCGGGATTGCAAGATAACCAAACAAAACTTTTAGTGGATTTCTACTTATTTTATTAAATATCATCTCCACCAAACAGGACAAGCTTGCATCTGTTATAGTTTTGGAGAAAAATGTGTTCATTTCATGTAAGCGCGAAATGCCTTAAAAATGGCTTTAAAATGGATTTGGAGCATGGAGACGATTATCTCGGGATTGCAAGATAACCAAACAAAACTTTTAGTGGATTTCTACTTATTTTATTAAATATCATCTCCACCAAACAGGACAAGCTTGCATGTGTTATAGTTTTGGAGAAAAATGTGTTCATTTCATGTATGCGCAAAATGCCTTTGAAATGGCTTTAAAATGGATTTGGAGCATGGAGACGATTATCTCAGGATGGCAATATAAACAAACGAAACTTTTAGTAGATTTCTACTTATTTTATTAAATATTATCTCCACCAAACAGGACAAGCTTGCATCTGTTATAGTTTTGGAGAAAAATGTGTTCATTTCATGTATGCGCGAAATGCCTTAAAAATGGCTTTAAAATGGATTTGGAGCATGGAGACGATTATCTCGGGATTGCAAGATAACCAAACAAAACTTTTAGTGGATTTCTACTTATTTTATTAAATATCATCTCCACCAAACAGGACAAGCTTGCATCTGTTATAGTTTTGGAGAAAAATGTGTTCATTTCATGTATGCGCGAAATGCCTTAAAAATGGCTTTAAAATGGATTTGGAGCATGGAGACGATTATCTCGGGATTGCAATATAACCAAACAAAACTTTTAGTGGATTTCTACTTATTTTATTAAATATCATCTCCACCAAACAGGACAAGCTTGCATCTGTTATAGTTTTGGAGAAAAATGTGTTCATTTCATGTATGCGCGAAATGCCTTAAAAATGGCTTTAAAATGGATTTGGAGCATGGAGACGATTATCTCGGGATTGCAAGATAACCAAACAAAACTTTTAGTGGATTTCTACTTATTTTATTAAATATCATCTCCACCAAACAGGACAAGCTTGCATCTGTTATAGTTTTGGAGAAAAATGTGTTCATTTCATGTATGCGCGAAATGCCTTAAAAATGGCTTTAAAATGGATTTGGAGCATGGAGACGATTATCTCGGGATTGCAAGATAACCAAACAAAACTTTTAGTGGATTTCTACTTATTTTATTAAATATCATCTCCACCAAACAGGACAAGCTTGCATCTGTTATAGTTTTGGAGAAAAATGTGTTCATTTCATGTATGCGCGAAATGCCTTAAAAATGGCTTTAAAATGGATTTGGAGCATGGAGACGATTATCTCGGGATTGCAAGATAACCAAACAAAACTTTTAGTGGATTTCTACTTATTTTATTAAATATCATCTCCACCAAACAGGACAAGCTTGCATGTGTTATAGTTTTGGAGAAAAATGTGTTCATTTCATGTATGCGCAAAATGCCTTTGAAATGGCTTTAAAATGGATTTGGAGCATGGAGACGATTATCTCAGGATGGCAATATAAACAAACGAAACTTTTAGTAGATTTCTACTTATTTTATTAAATATTATCTCCACCAAACAGGACAAGCTTGCATCTGTTATAGTTTTGGAGAAAAATGTGTTCATTTCATGTATGCGCGAAATGCCTTAAAAATGGCTTTAAAATGGATTTGGAGCATGGAGACGATTATCTCGGGATTGCAATATAACCAAACAAAACTTTTAGTGGATTTCTACTTATTTTATTAAATATCATCTCCACCAAACAGGACAAGCTTGCATGTGTTATAGTTTTGGAGAAAAATGTGTTCATTTCATGTATGCGCAAAATGCCTTTGAAATGGCTTTAAAATGGATTTGGAGCATGGAGACGATTATCTCAGGATGGCAATATAAACAAACGAAACTTTTAGTAGATTTCTACTTATTTTATTAAATATTATCTCCACCAAACAGGACAAGCTTGCATCTGTTATAGTTTTGGAGAAAAATGTGTTCATTTCATGTATGCGCGAAATGCCTTAAAAATGGCTTTAAAATGGATTTGGAGCATGGAGACGATTATCTCGGGATAGCAAGATAACCAAACAAAACTTTTAGTGGATTTCTACTTATTTTATTAAATATCATCTCCACCAAACAGGACAAGCTTGCATCTGTTATAGTTTTGGAGAAAAATGTGTTCATTTCATGTATGCGCAAAATGCCTTTGAAATGGCTTTAAAATGGATTTGGAGCATGGAGATGATTATCTCAGGATGGCAATATAAACAAACGAAACTTTTAGTAGATTTCTACTTATTTTATTAAATATTATCTCCACCAAACAGGACAAGCTTGCATCTGTTATAGTTTTGGAGAAAAATGTGTTCATTTCATGTATGCGCGAAATGCCTTAAAAATGGCTTTAAAATGGATTTGGAGCATGGAGACGATTATCTCGGGATTGCAAGATAACCAAACAAAACTTTTAGTGGATTTCTACTTATTTTATTAAATATCATCTCCACCAAACAGGACAAGCTTGCATCTGTTATAGTTTTGGAGAAAAATGTGTTCATTTCATGTATGCGCGAAATGCCTTAAAAATGGCTTTAAAATGGATTTGGAGCATGGAGACGATTATCTCGGGATTGCAAGATAACCAAACAAAACTTTTAGTGGATTTCTACTTATTTTATTAAATATCATCTCCACCAAACAGGACAAGCTTGCATCTGTTATAGTTTTGGAGAAAAATGTGTTCATTTCATGTATGCGCGAAATGCCTTAAAAATGGCTTTAAAATGGATTTGGAGCATGGAGACGATTATCTCGGGATTGCAAGATAACCAAACAAAACTTTTAGTGGATTTCTACTTATTTTATTAAATATCATCTCCACCAAACAGGACAAGCTTGCATCTGTTATAGTTTTGGAGAAAAATGTGTTCATTTCATGTATGCGCGAAATGCCTTAAAAATGGCTTTAAAATGGATTTGGAGCATGGAGACGATTATCTCGGGATTGCAAGATAACCAAACAAAACTTTTAGTGGATTTCTACTTATTTTATTAAATATCATCTCCACCAAACAGGACAAGCTTGCATGTGTTATAGTTTTGGAGAAAAATGTGTTCATTTCATGTATGCCCGAAATGCCTTAAAAATGGCTTTAAAATGGATTTGGAGCATGGAGACGATTATCTCGGGATTGCAAGATAACCAAACAAAACTTTTAGTGGATTTCTACTTATTTTATTAAATATCATCTCCACCAAACAGGACAAGCTTGCATCTGTTATAGTTTTGGAGAAAAATGTGTTCATTTCATGTATGCGCGAAATGCCTTAAAAATGGCTTTAAAATGGATTTGGAGCATGGAGACGATTATCTCGGGATTGCAAGATAACCAAACAAAACTTTTAGTGGATTTCTACTTATTTTATTAAATATCATCTCCACCAAACAGGACAAGCTTGCATCTGTTATAGTTTTGGAGAAAAATGTGTTCATTTCATGTAAGCGCGAAATGCCTTAAAAATGGCTTTAAAATGGATTTGGAGCATGGAGACGATTATCTCGGGATTGCAAGATAACCAAACAAAACTTTTAGTGGATTTCTACTTATTTTATTAAATATCATCTCCACCAAACAGGACAAGCTTGCATGTGTTATAGTTTTGGAGAAAAATGTGTTCATTTCATGTATGCGCAAAATGCCTTTGAAATGGCTTTAAAATGGATTTGGAGCATGGAGACGATTATCTCAGGATGGCAATATAAACAAACGAAACTTTTAGTAGATTTCTACTTATTTTATTAAATATTATCTCCACCAAACAGGACAAGCTTGCATCTGTTATAGTTTTGGAGAAAAATGTGTTCATTTCATGTATGCGCGAAATGCCTTAAAAATGGCTTTAAAATGGATTTGGAGCATGGAGACGATTATCTCGGGATTGCAAGATAACCAAACAAAACTTTTAGTGGATTTCTACTTATTTTATTAAATATCATCTCCACCAAACAGGACAAGCTTGCATCTGTTATAGTTTTGGAGAAAAATGTGTTCATTTCATGTATGCGCGAAATGCCTTAAAAATGGCTTTAAAATGGATTTGGAGCATGGAGACGATTATCTCGGGATTGCAATATAACCAAACAAAACTTTTAGTGGATTTCTACTTATTTTATTAAATATCATCTCCACCAAACAGGACAAGCTTGCATCTGTTATAGTTTTGGAGAAAAATGTGTTCATTTCATGTATGCGCGAAATGCCTTAAAAATGGCTTTAAAATGGATTTGGAGCATGGAGACGATTATCTCGGGATTGCAAGATAACCAAACAAAACTTTTAGTGGATTTCTACTTATTTTATTAAATATCATCTCCACCAAACAGGACAAGCTTGCATCTGTTATAGTTTTGGAGAAAAATGTGTTCATTTCATGTATGCGCGAAATGCCTTAAAAATGGCTTTAAAATGGATTTGGAGCATGGAGACGATTATCTCGGGATTGCAAGATAACCAAACAAAACTTTTAGTGGATTTCTACTTATTTTATTAAATATCATCTCCACCAAACAGGACAAGCTTGCATCTGTTATAGTTTTGGAGAAAAATGTGTTCATTTCATGTATGCGCGAAATGCCTTAAAAATGGCTTTAAAATGGATTTGGAGCATGGAGACGATTATCTCGGGATTGCAAGATAACCAAACAAAACTTTTAGTGGATTTCTACTTATTTTATTAAATATCATCTCCACCAAACAGGACAAGCTTGCATGTGTTATAGTTTTGGAGAAAAATGTGTTCATTTCATGTATGCGCAAAATGCCTTTGAAATGGCTTTAAAATGGATTTGGAGCATGGAGACGATTATCTCAGGATGGCAATATAAACAAACGAAACTTTTAGTAGATTTCTACTTATTTTATTAAATATTATCTCCACCAAACAGGACAAGCTTGCATCTGTTATAGTTTTGGAGAAAAATGTGTTCATTTCATGTATGCGCGAAATGCCTTAAAAATGGCTTTAAAATGGATTTGGAGCATGGAGACGATTATCTCGGGATTGCAATATAACCAAACAAAACTTTTAGTGGATTTCTACTTATTTTATTAAATATCATCTCCACCAAACAGGACAAGCTTGCATGTGTTATAGTTTTGGAGAAAAATGTGTTCATTTCATGTATGCGCAAAATGCCTTTGAAATGGCTTTAAAATGGATTTGGAGCATGGAGACGATTATCTCAGGATGGCAATATAAACAAACGAAACTTTTAGTAGATTTCTACTTATTTTATTAAATATTATCTCCACCAAACAGGACAAGCTTGCATCTGTTATAGTTTTGGAGAAAAATGTGTTCATTTCATGTATGCGCGAAATGCCTTAAAAATGGCTTTAAAATGGATTTGGAGCATGGAGACGATTATCTCGGGATAGCAAGATAACCAAACAAAACTTTTAGTGGATTTCTACTTATTTTATTAAATATCATCTCCACCAAACAGGACAAGCTTGCATCTGTTATAGTTTTGGAGAAAAATGTGTTCATTTCATGTATGCGCAAAATGCCTTTGAAATGGCTTTAAAATGGATTTGGAGCATGGAGATGATTATCTCAGGATGGCAATATAAACAAACGAAACTTTTAGTAGATTTCTACTTATTTTATTAAATATTATCTCCACCAAACAGGACAAGCTTGCATCTGTTATAGTTTTGGAGAAAAATGTGTTCATTTCATGTATGCGCGAAATGCCTTAAAAATGGCTTTAAAATGGATTTGGAGCATGGAGACGATTATCTCGGGATTGCAAGATAACCAAACAAAACTTTTAGTGGATTTCTACTTATTTTATTAAATATCATCTCCACCAAACAGGACAAGCTTGCATCTGTTATAGTTTTGGAGAAAAATGTGTTCATTTCATGTATGCGCGAAATGCCTTAAAAATGGCTTTAAAATGGATTTGGAGCATGGAGACGATTATCTCGGGATTGCAATATAACCAAACAAAACTTTTAGTGGATTTCTACTTATTTTATTAAATATCATCTCCACCAAACAGGACAAGCTTGCATCTGTTATAGTTTTGGAGAAAAATGTGTTCATTTCATGTATGCGCGAAATGCCTTAAAAATGGCTTTAAAATGGATTTGGAGCATGGAGACGATTATCTCGGGATTGCAAGATAACCAAACAAAACTTTTAGTGGATTTCTACTTATTTTATTAAATATCATCTCCACCAAACAGGACAAGCTTGCATGTGTTATAGTTTTGGAGAAAAATGTGTTCATTTCATGTATGCGCAAAATGCCTTTGAAATGGCTTTAAAATGGATTTGGAGCATGGAGACGATTATCTCAGGATGGCAATATAAACAAACGAAACTTTTAGTAGATTTCTACTTATTTTATTAAATATTATCTCCACCAAACAGCACAAGCTTGCATCTGTTATAGTTTTGGAGAAAAATGTGTTCATTTCATGTATGCGCGAAATGCCTTAAAAATGGCTTTAAAATGGATTTGGAGCATGGAGACGATTATCTCGGGATTGCAAGATAACCAAACAAAACTTTTTGTGGATTTCTACTTATTTTATTAAATATCATCTCCACCAAACAGGACAAGCTTGCATCTGTTATAGTTTTGGAGAAAAATGTGTTCATTTCATGTATGCGCGAAATGCCTTAAAAATGGCTTTAAAATGGATTTGGAGCATGGAGACGATTATCTCGGGATTGCAAGATAACCAAACAAAACTTTTAGTGGATTTCTACTTATTTTATTAAATATCATCTCCACCAAACAGTACAAGCTTGCATCTGTTATAGTTTTGGAGAAAAATGTGTTCATTTCATGTATGCGCGAAATGCCTTAAAAATGGCTTTAAAATGGATTTGGAGCATGGAGACGATTATCTCGGGATTGCAAGATAACCAAACAAAACTTTTAGTGGATTTCTACTTATTTTATTAAATATCATCTCCACCAAACAGGACAAGCTTGCATGTGTTATAGTTTTGGAGAAAAATGTGTTCATTTCATGTATGCGCAAAATGCCTTTGAAATGGCTTTAAAATGGATTTGGAGCATGGAGACGATTATCTCAGGATGGCAATATAAACAAACGAAACTTTTAGTAGATTTCTACTTATTTTATTAAATATTATCTCCACCAAACAGCACAAGCTTGCATCTGTTATAGTTTTGGAGAAAAATGTGTTCATTTCATGTATGCGCGAAATGCCTTAAAAATGGCTTTAAAATGGATTTGGAGCATGGAGACGATTATCTCGGGATTGCAAGATAACCAAACAAAACTTTTAGTGGATTTCTACTTATTTTATTAAATATCATCTCCACCAAACAGGACAAGCTTGCATCTGTTATAGTTTTGGAGAAAAATGTGTTCATTTCATGTATGCGCGAAATGCCTTAAAAATGGCTTTAAAATGGATTTGGAGCATGGAGACGATTATCTCGGGATTGCAAGATAACCAAACAAAACTTTTAGTGGATTTCTACTTATTTTATTAAATATCATCTCCACCAAACAGGACAAGCTTGCATCTGTTATAGTTTTGGAGAAAAATGTGTTCATTTCATGTATGCGCGAAATGCCTTAAAAATGGCTTTAAAATGGATTTGGAGCATGGAGACGATTATCTCGGGATTGCAAGATAACCAAACAAAACTTTTAGTGGATTTCTACTTATTTTATTAAATATCATCTCCACCAAACAGGACAAGCTTGCATCTGTTATAGTTTTGGAGAAAAATGTGTTCATTTCATGTATGCGCGAAATGCCTTAAAAATGGCTTTAAAATGGATTTGGAGCATGGAGACGATTATCTCGGGATTGCAAGATAACCAAACAAAACTTTTAGTGGATTTCTACTTATTTTATTAAATATCATCTCCACCAAACAGGACAAGCTTGCATCTGTTATAGTTTTGGAGAAAAATGTGTTCATTTCATGTATGCGCGAAATGCCTTAAAAATGGCTTTAAAATGGATTTGGAGCATGGAGACGATTATCTCGGGATTGCAATATAACCAAACAAAACTTTTAGTGGATTTCTACTTATTTTATTAAATATCATCTCCACCAAACAGGACAAGCTTGCATGTGTTATAGTTTTGGAGAAAAATGTGTTCATTTCATGTATGCGCAAAATGCCTTTGAAATGGCTTTAAAATGGATTTGGAGCATGGAGACGATTATCTCGGGATTGCAAGATAACCAAACAAAACTTTTAGTGGATTTCTACTTATTTTATTAAATATCATCTCCACCAAACAGGACAAGCTTGCATCTGTTATAGTTTTGGAGAAAAATGTGTTCATTTCATGTATGCGCGAAATGCCTTAAAAATGGCTTTAAAATGGATTTGGAGCATGGAGACGATTATCTCGGGATTGCAAGATAACCAAACAAAACTTTTAGTGGATTTCTACTTATTTTATTAAATATCATCTCCACCAAACAGGACAAGTTTGCATCTGTTATAGTTTTGGAGAAAAATGTGTTCATTTCATGTATGCGCGAAATGCCTTAAAAATGGCTTTAAAATGGATTTGGAGCATGGAGACGATTATCTCGGGATTGCAAGATAACCAAACAAAACTTTTAGTGGATTTCTACTTATTTTATTAAATATCATCTCCACCAAACAGGACAAGCTTGCATGTGTTATAGTTTTGGAGAAAAATGTGTTCATTTCATGTATGCGCAAAATGCCTTTGAAATGGCTTTAAAATGGATTTGGAGCATGGAGACGATTATCTCAGGATGGCAATATAAACAAACGAAACTTTTAGTAGATTTCTACTTATTTTATTAAATATTATCTCCACCAAACAGGACAAGCTTGCATCTGTTATAGTTTTGGAGAAAAATGTGTTCATTTCATGTATGCGCGAAATGCCTTAAAAATGGCTTTAAAATGGATTTGGAGCATGGAGACGATTATCTCGGGATTGCAAGATAACCAAACAAAACTTTTAGTGGATTTCTACTTATTTTATTAAATATCATCTCCACCAAACAGGACAAGCTTGCATCTGTTATAGTTTTGGAGAAAAATGTGTTCATTTCATGTATGCGCGAAATGCCTTAAAAATGGCTTTAAAATGGATTTGGAGCATGGAGACGATTATCTCGGGATTGCAATATAACCAAACAAAACTTTTAGTGGATTTCTACTTATTTTATTAAATATCATCTCCACCAAACAGGACAAGCTTGCATCTGTTATAGTTTTGGAGAAAAATGTGTTCATTTCATGTATGCGCGAAATGCCTTAAAAATGGCTTTAAAATGGATTTGGAGCATGGAGACGATTATCTCGGGATTGCAAGATAACCAAACAAAACTTTTAGTGGATTTCTACTTATTTTATTAAATATCATCTCCACCAAACAGGACAAGCTTGCATCTGTTATAGTTTTGGAGAAAAATGTGTTCATTTCATGTATGCGCGAAATGCCTTAAAAATGGCTTTAAAATGGATTTGGAGCATGGAGACGATTATCTCGGGATTGCAAGATAACCAAACAAAACTTTTAGTGGATTTCTACTTATTTTATTAAATATCATCTCCACCAAACAGGACAAGCTTGCATGTGTTATAGTTTTGGAGAAAAATGTGTTCATTTCATGTATGCGCAAAATGCCTTTGAAATGGCTTTAAAATGGATTTGGAGCATGGAGACGATTATCTCAGGATGGCAATATAAACAAACGAAACTTTTAGTAGATTTCTACTTATTTTATTAAATATTATCTCCACCAAACAGGACAAGCTTGCATCTGTTATAGTTTTGGAGAAAAATGTGTTCATTTCATGTATGCGCGAAATGCCTTAAAAATGGCTTTAAAATGGATTTGGAGCATGGAGACGATTATCTCGGGATTGCAAGATAACCAAAGAAAACTTTTAGTGGATTTCTACTTATTTTATTAAATATCATCTCCACCAAACAGGACAAGCTTGCATCTGTTATAGTTTTGGAGAAAAATGTGTTCATTTCATGTATGCGCGAAATGCCTTAAAAATGGCTTTAAAATGGATTTGGAGCATGGAGACGATTATCTCGGGATTGCAAGATAACCAAACAAAACTTTTAGTGGATTTCTACTTATTTTATTAAATATCATCTCCACCAAACAGGACAAGCTTGCATCTGTTATAGTTTTGGAGAAAAATGTGTTCATTTCATGTATGCGCGAAATGCCTTAAAAATGGCTTTAAAATGGATTTGGAGCATGGAGACGATTATCTCGGGATTGCAATATAACCAAACAAAACTTTTAGTGGATTTCTACTTATTTTATTAAATATCATCTCCACCAAACAGGACAAGCTTGCATCTGTTATAGTTTTGGAGAAAAATGTGTTCATTTCATGTATGCGCGAAATGCCTTAAAAATGGCTTTAAAATGGATTTGGAGCATGGAGACGATTATCTCGGGATTGCAAGATAACCAAACAAAACTTTTAGTGGATTTCTACTTATTTTATTAAATATCATCTCCACCAAACAGGACAAGCTTGCATGTGTTATAGTTTTGGAGAAAAATGTGTTCATTTCATGTATGCGCAAAATGCCTTTGAAATGGCTTTAAAATGGATTTGGAGCATGGAGACGATTATCTCAGGATGGCAATATAAACAAACGAAACTTTTAGTAGATTTCTACTTATTTTATTAAATATTATCTCCACCAAACAGGACAAGCTTGCATCTGTTATAGTTTTGGAGAAAAATGTGTTCATTTCATGTATGCGCGAAATGCCTTAAAAATGGCTTTAAAATGGATTTGGAGCATGGAGACGATTATCTCGGGATTGCAAGATAACCAAAGAAAACTTTTAGTGGATTTCTACTTATTTTATTAAATATCATCTCCACCAAACAGGACAAGCTTGCATCTGTTATAGTTTTGGAGAAAAATGTGTTCATTTCATGTATGCGCGAAATGCCTTAAAAATGGCTTTAAAATGGATTTGGAGCATGGAGACGATTATCTCGGGATTGCAAGATAACCAAACAAAACTTTTAGTGGATTTCTACTTATTTTATTAAATATCATCTCCACCAAACAGGACAAGCTTGCATCTGTTATAGTTTTGGAGAAAAATGTGTTCATTTCATGTATGCGCGAAATGCCTTAAAAATGGCTTTAAAATGGATTTGGAGCATGGAGACGATTATCTCGGGATTGCAATATAACCAAACAAAACTTTTAGTGGATTTCTACTTATTTTATTAAATATCATCTCCACCAAACAGGACAAGCTTGCATGTGTTATAGTTTTGGAGAAAAATGTGTTCATTTCATGTATGCGCAAAATGCCTTTGGAATGGCTTTAAAATGGATTTGGAGCATGGAGACGATTATCTCGGGATTGCAAGATAACCAAACAAAACTTTTAGTGGATTTCTACTTATTTTATTAAATATCATCTCCACCAAACAGGACAAGCTTGCATCTGTTATAGTTTTGGAGAAAAATGTGTTCATTTCATGTATGCGCGAAATGCCTTAAAAATGGCTTTAAAATGGATTTGGAGCATGGAGACGATTATCTCGGGATTGCAAGATAACCAAACAAAACTTTTAGTGGATTTCTACTTATTTTATTAAATATCATCTCCACCAAACAGGACAAGTTTGCATCTGTTATAGTTTTGGAGAAAAATGTGTTCATTTCATGTATGCGCGAAATGCCTTAAAAATGGCTTTAAAATGGATTTGGAGCATGGAGACGATTATCTCGGGATTGCAAGATAACCAAACAAAACTTTTAGTGGATTTCTACTTATTTTATTAAATATCATCTCCACCAAACAGGACAAGCTTGCATGTGTTATAGTTTTGGAGAAAAATGTGTTCATTTCATGTATGCGCAAAATGCCTTTGAAATGGCTTTAAAATGGATTTGGAGCATGGAGACGATTATCTCAGGATGGCAATATAAACAAACGAAACTTTTAGTAGATTTCTACTTATTTTATTAAATATTATCTCCACCAAACAGGACAAGCTTGCATCTGTTATAGTTTTGGAGAAAAATGTGTTCATTTCATGTATGCGCGAAATGCCTTAAAAATGGCTTTAAAATGGATTTGGAGCATGGAGACGATTATCTCGGGATTGCAAGATAACCAAACAAAACTTTTAGTGGATTTCTACTTATTTTATTAAATATCATCTCCACCAAACAGGACAAGCTTGCATCTGTTATAGTTTTGGAGAAAAATGTGTTCATTTCATGTATGCGCGAAATGCCTTAAAAATGGCTTTAAAATGGATTTGGAGCATGGAGACGATTATCTCGGGATTGCAATATAACCAAACAAAACTTTTAGTGGATTTCTACTTATTTTATTAAATATCATCTCCACCAAACAGGACAAGCTTGCATCTGTTATAGTTTTGGAGAAAAATGTGTTCATTTCATGTATGCGCGAAATGCCTTAAAAATGGCTTTAAAATGGATTTGGAGCATGGAGACGATTATCTCGGGATTGCAAGATAACCAAACAAAACTTTTAGTGGATTTCTACTTATTTTATTAAATATCATCTCCACCAAACAGGACAAGCTTGCATCTGTTATAGTTTTGGAGAAAAATGTGTTCATTTCATGTATGCGCGAAATGCCTTAAAAATGGCTTTAAAATGGATTTGGAGCATGGAGACGATTATCTCGGGATTGCAAGATAACCAAACAAAACTTTTAGTGGATTTCTACTTATTTTATTAAATATCATCTCCACCAAACAGGACAAGCTTGCATGTGTTATAGTTTTGGAGAAAAATGTGTTCATTTCATGTATGCGCAAAATGCCTTTGAAATGGCTTTAAAATGGATTTGGAGCATGGAGACGATTATCTCAGGATGGCAATATAAACAAACGAAACTTTTAGTAGATTTCTACTTATTTTATTAAATATTATCTCCACCAAACAGGACAAGCTTGCATCTGTTATAGTTTTGGAGAAAAATGTGTTCATTTCATGTATGCGCGAAATGCCTTAAAAATGGCTTTAAAATGGATTTGGAGCATGGAGACGATTATCTCGGGATTGCAAGATAACCAAAGAAAACTTTTAGTGGATTTCTACTTATTTTATTAAATATCATCTCCACCAAACAGGACAAGCTTGCATGTGTTATAGTTTTGGAGAAAAATGTGTTCATTTCATGTATGCGCGAAATGCCTTAAAAATGGCTTTAAAATGGATTTGGAGCATGGAGACGATTATCTCGGGATTGCAAGATAATCAAACAAAACTTTTAGTGGATTTCTACTTATTTTATTAAATATCATCTCCACCAAACAGGACAAGCTTGCATGTGTTATAGTTTTGGAGAAAAATGTGTTCATTTCATGTATGCGCAAAATGCCTTTGAAATGGCTTTAAAATGGATTTGGAGCATGGAGACGATTATCTCAGGATGGCAATATAAACAAACGAAACTTTTAGTAGATTTCTACTTATTTTATTAAATATTATCTCCACCAAACAGGACAAGCTTGCATCTGTTATAGTTTTGGAGAAAAATATGTTCATTTCATGTATGCGCGAAATGCCTTAAAAATGGCTTTAAAATGGATTTGGAGCATGGAGACGATTATCTCGGGATTGCAAGATAACCAAACAAAACTTTTAGTGGATTTCTACTTATTTTATTAAATATCATCTCCACCAAACAGGACAAGCTTGCATCTGTTATAGTTTTGGAGAAAAATGTGTTCATTTCATGTATGCGCGAAATGCCTTAAAAATGGCTTTAAAATGGATTTGGAGCATGGAGACGATTATCTCGGGATTGCAAGATAACCAAACAAAACTTTTAGTGGATTTCTACTTATTTTTATTAAATATCATCTCCACCAAACAGGACAAGCTTGCATCTGTTATAGTTTTGGAGAAAAATGTGTTCATTTCATGTATGCGCGAAATGCCTTAAAAATGGCTTTAAAATGGATTTGGAGCATGGAGACGATTATCTCGGGATTGCAAGATAACCAAACAAAACTTTTAGTGGATTTCTACTTATTTTATTAAATATCATCTCCACCAAACAGGACAAGCTTGCATCTGTTATAGTTTTGGAGAAAAATGTGTTCATTTCATGTATGCGCGAAATGCCTTAAAAATGGCTTTAAAATGGATTTGGAGCATGGAGACGATTATCTCGGGATTGCAAGATAACCAAACAAAACTTTTAGTGGATTTCTACTTATTTTATTAAATATCATCTCCACCAAACAGGACAAGCTTGCATGTGTTATAGTTTTGGAGAAAAATGTGTTCATTTCATGTATGCGCGAAATGCCTTAAAAATGGCTTTAAAATGGATTTGGAGCATGGAGACGATTATCTCGGGATTGCAAGATAACCAAACAAAACTTTTAGTGGATTTCTACTTATTTTATTAAATATCATCTCCACCAAACAGGACAAGCTTGCATGTGTTATAGTTTTGGAGAAAAATGTGTTCATTTCATGTATGCGCGAAATGCCTTAAAAATGGCTTTAAAATGGATTTGGAGCATGGAGACGATTATCTCGGGATTGCAAGATAACCAAACAAAACTTTTAGTGGATTTCTACTTATTTTATTAAATATCATCTCCACCAAACAGGACAAGCTTGCATCTGTTATAGTTTTGGAGAAAAATGTGTTCATTTCATGTATGCGCGAAATGCCTTAAAAATGGCTTTAAAATGGATTTGGAGCATGGAGACGATTATCTCGGGATTGCAAGATAACCAAACAAAACTTTTAGTGGATTTCTACTTATTTTATTAAATATCATCTCCACCAAACAGGACAAGCTTGCATCTGTTATAGTTTTGGAGAAAAATGTGTTCATTTCATGTAAGCGCGAAATGCCTTAAAAATGGCTTTAAAATGGATTTGGAGCATGGAGACGATTATCTCGGGATTGCAAGATAACCAAACAAAACTTTTAGTGGATTTCTACTTATTTTATTAAATATCATCTCCACCAAACAGGACAAGCTTGCATGTGTTATAGTTTTGGAGAAAAATGTGTTCATTTCATGTATGCGCAAAATGCCTTTGAAATGGCTTTAAAATGGATTTGGAGCATGGAGACGATTATCTCAGGATGGCAATATAAACAAACGAAACTTTTAGTAGATTTCTACTTATTTTATTAAATATTATCTCCACCAAACAGGACAAGCTTGCATCTGTTATAGTTTTGGAGAAAAATGTGTTCATTTCATGTATGCGCGAAATGCCTTAAAAATGGCTTTAAAATGGATTTGGAGCATGGAGACGATTATCTCGGGATTGCAAGATAACCAAACAAAACTTTTAGTGGATTTCTACTTATTTTATTAAATATCATCTCCACCAAACAGGACAAGCTTGCATCTGTTATAGTTTTGGAGAAAAATGTGTTCATTTCATGTATGCGCGAAATGCCTTAAAAATGGCTTTAAAATGGATTTGGAGCATGGAGACGATTATCTCGGGATTGCAAGATAACCAAACAAAACTTTTAGTGGATTTCTACTTATTTTATTAAATATCATCTCCACCAAACAGGACAAGCTTGCATGTGTTATAGTTTTGGAGAAAAATGTGTTCATTTCATGTATGCGCGAAATGCCTTAAAAATGGCTTTAAAATGGATTTGGAGCATGGAGACGATTATCTCGGGATTGCAAGATAACCAAACAAAACTTTTAGTGGATTTCTACTTATTTTATTAAATATCATCTCCACCAAACAGGACAAGCTTGCATGTGTTATAGTTTTGGAGAAAAATGTGTTCATTTCATGTATGCGCGAAATGCCTTAAAAATGGCTTTAAAATGGATTTGGAGCATGGAGACGATTATCTCGGGATTGCAAGATAACCAAACAAAACTTTTAGTGGATTTCTACTTATTTTATTAAATATCATCTCCACCAAACAGGACAAGCTTGCATCTGTTATAGTTTTGGAGAAAAATGTGTTCATTTCATGTATGCGCGAAATGCCTTAAAAATGGCTTTAAAATGGATTTGGAGCATGGAGACGATTATCTCGGGATTGCAAGATAACCAAACAAAACTTTTAGTGGATTTCTACTTATTTTATTAAATATCATCTCCACCAAACAGGACAAGCTTGCATCTGTTATAGTTTTGGAGAAAAATGTGTTCATTTCATGTAAGCGCGAAATGCCTTAAAAATGGCTTTAAAATGGATTTGGAGCATGGAGACGATTATCTCGGGATTGCAAGATAACCAAACAAAACTTTTAGTGGATTTCTACTTATTTTATTAAATATCATCTCCACCAAACAGGACAAGCTTGCATGTGTTATAGTTTTGGAGAAAAATGTGTTCATTTCATGTATGCGCAAAATGCCTTTGAAATGGCTTTAAAATGGATTTGGAGCATGGAGACGATTATCTCAGGATGGCAATATAAACAAACGAAACTTTTAGTAGATTTCTACTTATTTTATTAAATATTATCTCCACCAAACAGGACAAGCTTGCATCTGTTATAGTTTTGGAGAAAAATGTGTTCATTTCATGTATGCGCGAAATGCCTTAAAAATGGCTTTAAAATGGATTTGGAGCATGGAGACGATTATCTCGGGATTGCAAGATAACCAAACAAAACTTTTAGTGGATTTCTACTTATTTTATTAAATATCATCTCCACCAAACAGGACAAGCTTGCATCTGTTATAGTTTTGGAGAAAAATGTGTTCATTTCATGTATGCGCGAAATGCCTTAAAAATGGCTTTAAAATGGATTTGGAGCATGGAGACGATTATCTCGGGATTGCAATATAACCAAACAAAACTTTTAGTGGATTTCTACTTATTTTATTAAATATCATCTCCACCAAACAGGACAAGCTTGCATCTGTTATAGTTTTGGAGAAAAATGTGTTCATTTCATGTATGCGCGAAATGCCTTAAAAATGGCTTTAAAATGGATTTGGAGCATGGAGACGATTATCCGGGATTGCAAGATAACCAAACAAAACTTTTAGTGGATTTCTACTTATTTTATTAAATATCATCTCCACCAAACAGGACAAGCTTGCATCTGTTATAGTTTTGGAGAAAAATGTGTTCATTTCATGTATGCGCGAAATGCCTTAAAAATGGCTTTTAAAAATGGATTTGGAGCATGGAGACGATTATCTCGGGATTGCAAGATAACCAAACAAAACTTTTAGTGGATTTCTACTTATTTTATTAAATATCATCTCCACCAAACAGGACAAGCTTGCATCTGTTATAGTTTTGGAGAAAAATGTGTTCATTTCATGTATGCGCGAAATGCCTTAAAAATGGCTTTAAAATGGATTTGGAGCATGAGACGATTATCTCGGGATTGCAAGATAACCAAACAAAACTTTTAGTGGATTTCTACTTATTTTATTAAATATCATCTCCACCAAACAGGACAAGCTTGCATGTGTTATAGTTTTGGAGAAAAATGTGTTCATTTCATGTATGCGCAAAATGCCTTTGAAATGGCTTTAAAATGGATTTGGAGCATGGAGACACGATTATCTCAGGATGGCAATATAAACAAACGAAACTTTTAGTAGATTTCTACTTATTTTATTAAATATTATCTCCACCAAACAGGACAAGCTTGCATCTGTTATAGTTTTGGAGAAAAATGTGTTTCATTTCATGTATGCGCGAAATGCCTTAAAAATGGCTTTAAAATGGATTTGGAGCATGGAGACGATTATCTCGGGATTGCAAGATAACCAAACAAAACTTTTAGTGGATTTCTACTTATTTATTAAATATCATCTCCACCAAACAGGACAAGCTTTCATCTGTTATAGTTTTGGAGAAAAATGTGTTCATTTCATGTATGCGCGAAATGCCTTAAAAATGGCTTTAAAATGGATTTGGAGCATGGAGACGATTATCTCGGGATTGCAAGATAACCAAACAAAACTTTTAGTGGATTTCTACTTATTTTATTAGATATCATCTCCACCAAACAGGACAAGCTTGCATCTGTTATAGGTTTTGGAGAAAAATGTGTTCATTTCATGTATGCGCGAAATGCTTAAAAATGGCTTTAAAATGGATTTGGAGCATGGAGACGATTATCTCGGGATTGCAATATAACCAAACAAAACTTTTAGTGGATTTCTACTTATTTTATTAAATATTATCTCCACCAAACAGGACAAGCTTGCATCTGTTATAGTTTTGGAGAAAAATGTGTTCATTTCATGTATGCGCGAAATGCCTTAAAAATGGCTTTAAAATGGATTTGGAGCATGGAGACGATTATCTCGGGATTGCAAGATAACCAAACAAAACTTTTAGTGGATTTCTACTTATTTTATTAAATACTCATCTCCACCAAACAGGACAAGCTTGCATCTGTTATAGTTTTGGAGAAAAATGTGGTTCATTTCATGTATGCGCGAAAATGCCTTAAAAATGGCTTAAAATGGATTTGGAGCATGGAGACGATTATCTCGGGATTGCAATATAACCAAACAAAACTTTTAGTGGATTTCTACTTATTTTATTAAATATCATCTCCACCAAACAGGACAAGCTTGCATGTGTTATAGTTTTGGAGAAAATGTGTTCATTTCATGTATGCGCGAAATGCCTTAAAAATGGCTTTAAAATGGATTTGGAGCATGGAGACGATTATCTCGGGATTGCAAGATAACCAAACAAAACTTTTAGTGGATTTCTACTTATTTTATTAAATATCATCTCCACCAAACAGGACAAGCTTGCATCTGTTATAGTTTTGGAGAAAAATGTGTTCATTTCATGTAAGCGCGAAATGCCTTAAAAATGGCTTTAAAATGGATTTGGAGCATGGAGACGATTATCTCGGGATTGCAAGATAACCAAACAAACTTTTAGTGGATTTCTACTTATTTTATTAAATATCATCTCCACCAAACAGGACAAGCTTGCATCTGTTATAGTTTTGGAGAAAAATGTGTTCATTTCATGTATGCGCGAAATGCCTTAAAAATGGCTTTAAAATGGATTTGGAGCATGGAGACGATTATCTCAGGATGGCAATATAAACAAACGAAACTTTTAGTAGATTTCTACTTTATTTTTATTAAATATTATCTCCACCAAACAGGACAAGCTTGCATCTGTTATAGTTTTGGAGAAAAATGTGTTCATTTCATGTATGCGCGAAATGCCTTAAAAATGGCTTTAAAATGGATTTGGAGCATGGAGACGATTATCTCGGGATTGCAAGATAACCAAAGAAAACTTTTAGTGGATTTCTACTTATTTTATTAAATATCCATCTCCACCAAACAGGACAAGCTTGCATGTGTTATAGTTTTGGAGAAAAAATGTGTTCATTTCATGTATGCGCGAAATGCCTTAAAAATGGCTTTATAAATGGATTTGAGCATGGAGACGATTATCTCGGGATTGCAAGATAATCAAACAAAACTTTTAGTGGATTTCTACTTATTTTATTAAATATCATCTCCACCAAACAGGGACAAGCTTGCATGTGTTATAGTTTTGGAGAAAAATGTGTTCATTTCATGTATGCGCAAAATGCCTTTGAAATGGCTTTAAATGGATTTGGAGCATGGAGACGATTATCTCAGGATGGCAATATAAACAAACGAAACTTTTAGTAGATTTCTACTTATTTTATTAAATATTATCTCCACCAAACAGGACAAGCTTGCATCTGTTATAGTTTTGGAGAAAATATGTTCATTTCATGTATGCGCGAAATGCCTTAAAAATGGCTTTAAAATGGATTTGGAGCATGGAGACGATTATCTCGGGATTGCAAGATAACCAAACAAAACTTTTAGTGGATTTCTACTTATTTTATTAAATATCATCTCCACCAAACAGGACAAGCTTGCATCTGTTATAGTTTTGGAGAAAAATGTGTTCATTTCATGTATGCGCGAAATGCCTTAAAAATGGCTTTAAAATGGATTTGGAGCATGGAGACGATTATCTCGGGATTGCAAGATAACCAAACAAAAATTTTAGTGGATTTCTACTTATTTTTATTAAATATCATCTCCACCAAACAGGACAAGCTTGCATCTGTTATAGTTTTGGAGAAAAATGTGTTCATTTCATGTATGCGCGAAATGCCTTAAAAATGGCTTTAAAATGGATTTGGAGCATGGAGACGATTATCTCGGGATTGCAAGATAACCAAACAAAACTTTTAGTGGGATTTCTACTTATTTTATTAAATATCATCTCCACCAAACAGGACAAGCTTGCATCTGTTATAGTTTTGGAGAAAAATGTGTTCATTTCATGTATGCGCGAAAATGCCTTAAAAATGGCTTTAAAATGGATTTGGAGCATGGAGACGATTATCTCGGGATTGCAAGATAACCAAACAAAACTTTTAGTGGATTTCTACTTATTTTATTAAATATCATCTCCACCAAACAGGACAAGCTTGCATGTGTTATAGTTTTGGGAGAAAAATGTGTTCATTTCATGTATGCGCGAAATGCCTTAAAAATGGCTTTAAAATGGATTTGGAGCATGGAGACGATTATCTCGGGATTGCAAGATAACCAAACAAAACTTTTAGTGGATTTCTACTTATTTTATTAAATATCATCTCCACCAAACAGGACAAGCTTGCATGTGTTATAGTTTTGGAGAAAAATTGTGTTCATTTCATGTATGCGCGAAATGCCTTAAAAATGGCTTTAAAATGGATTTGGAGCATGGAGACGATTATCTCGGGATTGCAAGATAACCAAACAAAACTTTTAGTGGATTTCTACTTATTTTATTAAATATCATCTCCACCAAACAGGACAAGCTTGCATCTGTTATAGTTTTGGAGAAAAATGTGTTCATTTCATGTATGCGCGAAATGCCTTAAAAATGGCTTTAAAATGGATTTGGAGCATGGAGGACGATTATCTCGGGATTGCAAGATAACCAAACAAAACTTTTAGTGGATTTCTACTTATTTTATTAAATATCATCTCCACCAAACAGGACAAGCTTGCATCTGTTATAGTTTTGGAGAAAAATGTGTTCATTTCATGTAAGCGCGAAATGCCTTAAAAATGGCTTTAAAATGGATTTGGAGCATGGAGACGATTATCTCGGGATTGCAAGATAACCAAACAAAACTTTTAGTGGATTTCTACTTATTTTATTAAATATCATCTCCACCAAACAGGACAAGCTTGCATGTGTTATAGTTTTGGAGAAAAATGTGTTCATTTCATGTATGCGCAAAATGCCTTTGAAATGGCTTTAAAATGGATTTGGAGCATGGAGACGATTATCTCAGGATGGCAATATAAACAAACGAAACTTTTAGTAGATTTCTACTTATTTTATTAAATATTATCTCCACCAAACAGGACAAGCTTGCATCTGTTATAGTTTTGGAGAAAAATGTGTTCATTTCATGTATGCGCGAAATGCCTTATAAAATGGCTTTAAATGGATTTGGAGCATGGAGACGATTATCTCGGGATTGCAAGATAACCAAACAAAACTTTTAGTGGATTTCTACTTATTTTATTAAATATCATCTCCACCAAACAGGACAAGCTTGCATCTGTTATAGTTTTGGAGAAAAATGTGTTCATTTCATGTATGCGCGAAATGCCTTAAAAATGGCTTTAAAATGGATTTGGAGCATGGAGACGATTATCTCGGGATTGCAAGATAACCAAACAAAACTTTTAGTGGATTTCTACTTATTTTATTAAATATCATCTCCACCAAACAGGACAAGCTTGCATGTGTTATAGTTTTGGAGAAAAAATGTGTTCATTTCATGTATGCGCGAAATGCCTTAAAAATGGCTTTAAATGGATTTGGAGCATGGAGACGAATTATCTCGGGATTGCAAGATAACCAAACAAAACTTTTAGTGGATTTCTACTTATTTTATTAAATATCATCTCCACCAAACAGGACAAGCTTGCATGTGTTATAGTTTTGGAGAAAAATGTGTTCATTTCATGTATGCGCGAAATGCCTTAAAAATGGCTTTTAAAATGGATTTGGAGCATGGAGACGATTATCTCGGGATTGCAAGATAACCAAACAAAACTTTTAGTGGATTTCTACTTATTTTATTAAATATCATCTCCACCAAACAGGACAAGCTTGCATCTGTTATAGTTTTGGAGAAAAATGTGTTCATTTCATGTATGCGCGAATGCCTTAAAATGGCTTTAAAATGGATTTGGAGCATGGAGACGATTATCTCGGGATTGCAAGATAACCAAACAAAACTTTTAGTGGATTTCTACTTATTTTATTAAATATCATCTCCACCAAACAGGACAAGCTTGCATCTGTTATAGTTTTGGAGAAAAATGTGTTCATTTCATGTAAGCGCGAAATGCCTTAAAAATGGCTTTAAAATGGATTTGGAGCATGGAGACGATTATCTCGGGATTGCAAGATAACCAAACAAAACTTTTAGTGGATTTCTACTTATTTTATTAAATATCATCTCCACCAAACAGGGACAAGCTTGCATGTGTTATAGTTTTGGAGAAAAATGTGTTCATTTCATGTATGCGCAAAATGCCTTTGAAATGGCTTTAAAATGGATTTGGAGCATGGAGACGATTATCTCAGGATGGCAATATAAACAAACGAAACTTTTAGTAGATTTCTACTTATTTTATTAAATATTATCTCCACCAAACAGGACAAGCTTGCATCTGTTTATAGTTTTGGGAGAAAAATGTGTTCATTTCATGTATGCGCGAAATGCCTTAAAAATGGCTTTAAAATGGATTTGGAGCATGGAGACGATTATCTCGGGATTGCAAGATAACCAAACAAAACTTTTAGTGGATTTCTACTTATTTTATTAAATATCATCTCCACCAAACAGGACAAGCTTGCATCTGTTATAGTTTTGGAGAAAAATGTGTTCATTTCATGTATGCGCGAAATGCCTTAAAAATGGCTTTAAAAATGGATTTGGAGCATGGAGACGATTATCTCGGGATTGCAATATAACCAAACAAAACTTTTAGTGGATTTCTACTTATTTTATTAAATATCATCTCCACCAAACAGGACAAGCTTGCATCTGTTATAGTTTTGGAGAAAAATGTGTTCATTTCATGTATGCGCGAAATGCCTTAAAAATGGCTTTAAAATGGATTTGGAGCATGGAGACGATTATCTCGGGATTGCAAGATAACCAAACAAAACTTTTAGTGGATTTCTACTTATTTTATTAAATATCATCTCCACCAAACAGGACAAGCTTGCATGTGTTATAGTTTTGGAGAAAAATGTGTTCATTTCATGTATGCGCAAAATGCCTTTGAAATGGCTTTAAAATGGATTTGGAGCATGGAGACGATTATCTCAGGATGGCAATATAAACAAACGAAACTTTTAGTAGATTTCTACTTATTTTATTAAATATTATCTCCACCAAACAGGACAAGCTTGCATCTGTTATAGTTTTGGAGAAAAATGTGTTCATTTCATGTATGCGCGAAATGCCTTAAAAATGGCTTTAAAATGGATTTGGAGCATGGAGACGATTATCTCGGGATTGCAAGATAACCAAACAAAACTTTTAGTGGATTTCTACTTATTTTATTAAATATCATCTCCACCAAACAGGACAAGCTTTCATCTGTTATAGTTTTGGAGAAAAATGTGTTCATTTCATGTATGCGCGAAATGCCTTAAAAATGGCTTTAAAATGGATTTGGAGCATGGAGACGATTATCTCGGGATTGCAAGATAACCAAACAAAACTTTTAGTGGATTTCTACTTATTTTATTAGATATCATCTCCACCAAACAGGACAAGCTTGCATCTGTTATAGTTTTGGAGAAAAATGTGTTCATTTCATGTATGCGCGAAATGCCTTAAAAATGGCTTTAAAATGGATTTGGAGCATGGAGACGATTATCTCGGGATTGCAATATAACCAAACAAAACTTTTAGTGGATTTCTACTTATTTTATTAAATATTATCTCCACCAAACAGGACAAGCTTGCATCTGTTATAGTTTTGGAGAAAAATGTGTTCATTTCATGTATGCGCGAAATGCCTTAAAAATGGCTTTAAAATGGATTTGGAGCATGGAGACGATTATCTCGGGATTGCAAGATAACCAAACAAAACTTTTAGTGGATTTCTACTTATTTTATTAAATATCATCTCCACCAAACAGGACAAGCTTGCATCTGTTATAGTTTTGGAGAAAAATGTGTTCATTTCATGTATGCGCGAAATGCCTTAAAAATGGCTTTAAAATGGATTTGGAGCATGGAGACGATTATCTCGGGATTGCAATATAACCAAACAAAACTTTTAGTGGATTTCTACTTATTTTATTAAATATCATCTCCACCAAACAGGACAAGCTTGCATGTGTTATAGTTTTGGAGAAAAATGTGTTCATTTCATGTATGCGCGAAATGCCTTAAAAATGGCTTTAAAATGGATTTGGAGCATGGAGACGATTATCTCGGGATTGCAAGATAACCAAACAAAACTTTTAGTGGATTTCTACTTATTTTATTAAATATCATCTCCACCAAACAGGACAAGCTTGCATCTGTTATAGTTTTGGAGAAAAATGTGTTCATTTCATGTAAGCGCGAAATGCCTTAAAAATGGCTTTAAAATGGATTTGGAGCATGGAGACGATTATCTCGGGATTGCAAGATAACCAAACAAAACTTTTAGTGGATTTCTACTTATTTTATTAAATATCATCTCCACCAAACAGGACAAGCTTGCATCTGTTATAGTTTTGGAGAAAAATGTGTTCATTTCATGTATGCGCGAAATGCCTTAAAAATGGCTTTAAAATGGATTTGGAGCATGGAGACGATTATCTCGGGATTGCAAGATAACCAAACAAAACTTTTAGTGGATTTCTACTTATTTTATTAAATATCATCTCCACCAAACACGACAAGCTTGCATGTGTTATAGTTTTGGAGAAAAATGTGTTCATTTCATGTATGCGCAAAATGCCTTTGAAATGGCTTTAAAATGGATTTGGAGCATGGAGACGAATATCTCGGGATTGCAAGATAACCAAACAAAACTTTTAGTGGATTTCTACTTATTTTATTAAATATCATCTCCACCAAACAGGACAAGCTTGCATCTGTTATAGTTTTGGAGAAAAATGTGTTCATTTCATGTATGCGCGAAATGCCTTAAAAATGGCTTTAAAATGGATTTGGAGCATGGAGACGATTATCTCGGGATTGCAAGATAACCAAACAAAACTTTTAGTGGATTTCTACTTATTTTATTAAATATCATCTCCACCAAACAGGACAAGCTTGCATCTGT
The DNA here is from genome assembly GCF_048569485.1 of Anomaloglossus baeobatrachus. Classification (NCBI taxonomy): domain Eukaryota; kingdom Metazoa; phylum Chordata; class Amphibia; order Anura; family Aromobatidae; genus Anomaloglossus; species Anomaloglossus baeobatrachus. The sequence continues at coordinate 367,724 of NW_027442257.1, forward strand.
TATAGTTTTGGAGAAAAATGTGTTCATTTCATGTATGCGCGAAATGCCTTAAAAATGGCTTTAAAATGGATTTGGAGCATGGAGACGATTATCTCGGGATTGCAAGATAACCAAACAAAACTTTTAGTGGATTTCTACTTATTTTATTAAATATCATCTCCACCAAACAGGACAAGCTTGCATCTGTTATAGTTTTAAAGAAAAATGTGTTCATTTCATGTATGCGCGAAATGCCTTAAAAATGGCTTTAAAATGGATTTGGAGCATGGAGACGATTATCTCGGGATTGCAAGATAACCAAACAAAACTTTTAGTGGATTTCTACTTATTTTATTAAATATCATCTCCACCAAACAGGACAAGCTTGCATCTGTTATAGTTTTGGAGAAAAATGTGTTCATTTCATGTATGCGCGAAATGCCTTAAAAATGGCTTTAAAATGGATTTGGAGCATGGAGACGATTATCTCGGGATTGCAAGATAACCAAACAAAACTTTTAGTGGATTTCTACTTATTTTATTAAATATCATCTCCACCAAACAGGACAAGCTTGCATGTGTTATAGTTTTGGAGAAAAATGTGTTCATTTCATGTATGCGCGAAATGCCTTAAAAATGGCTTTAAAATGGATTTGGAGCATGGAGACGATTATCTCGGGATTGCAAGATAACCAAACAAAACTTTTAGTGGATTTCTACTTATTTTATTAAATATCATCTCCACCAAACAGGACAAGCTTGCATGTGTTATAGTTTTGGAGAAAAATGTGTTCATTTCATGTATGCGCGAAATGCCTTAAAAATGGCTTTAAAATGGATTTGGAGCATGGAGACGATTATCTCGGGATTGCAAGATAACCAAACAAAACTTTTAGTGGATTTCTACTTATTTTATTAAATATCATCTCCACCAAACAGGACAAGCTTGCATCTGTTATAGTTTTGGAGAAAAATGTGTTCATTTCATGTATGCGCGAAATGCCTTAAAAATGGCTTTAAAATGGATTTGGAGCATGGAGACGATTATCTCGGGATTGCAAGATAACCAAACAAAACTTTTAGTGGATTTCTACTTATTTTATTAAATATCATCTCCACCAAACAGGACAAGCTTGCATCTGTTATAGTTTTGGAGAAAAATGTGTTCATTTCATGTAAGCGCGAAATGCCTTAAAAATGGCTTTAAAATGGATTTGGAGCATGGAGACGATTATCTCGGGATTGCAAGATAACCAAACAAAACTTTTAGTGGATTTCTACTTATTTTATTAAATATCATCTCCACCAAACAGGACAAGCTTGCATGTGTTATAGTTTTGGAGAAAAATGTGTTCATTTCATGTATGCGCAAAATGCCTTTGAAATGGCTTTAAAATGGATTTGGAGCATGGAGACGATTATCTCAGGATGGCAATATAAACAAACGAAACTTTTAGTAGATTTCTACTTATTTTATTAAATATTATCTCCACCAAACAGGACAAGCTTGCATCTGTTATAGTTTTGGAGAAAAATGTGTTCATTTCATGTATGCGCGAAATGCCTTAAAAATGGCTTTAAAATGGATTTGGAGCATGGAGACGATTATCTCGGGATTGCAAGATAACCAAACAAAACTTTTAGTGGATTTCTACTTATTTTATTAAATATCATCTCCACCAAACAGGACAAGCTTGAATCTGTTATAGTTTTGGAGAAAAATGTGTTCATTTCATGTATGCGCGAAATGCCTTAAAAATGGCTTTAAAATGGATTTGGAGCATGGAGACGATTATCTCGGGATTGCAAGATAACCAAACAAAACTTTTAGTGGATTTCTACTTATTTTATTAAATATCATCTCCACCAAACAGGACAAGCTTGCATGTGTTATAGTTTTGGAGAAAAATGTGTTCATTTCATGTATGCGCGAAATGCCTTAAAAATGGCTTTAAAATGGATTTGGAGCATGGAGACGATTATCTCGGGATTGCAAGATAACCAAACAAAACTTTTAGTGGATTTCTACTTATTTTATTAAATATCATCTCCACCAAACAGGACAAGCTTGCATGTGTTATAGTTTTGGAGAAAAATGTGTTCATTTCATGTATGCGCGAAATGCCTTAAAAATGGCTTTAAAATGGATTTGGAGCATGGAGACGATTATCTCGGGATTGCAAGATAACCAAACAAAACTTTTAGTGGATTTCTACTTATTTTATTAAATATCATCTCCACCAAACAGGACAAGCTTGCATCTGTTATAGTTTTGGAGAAAAATGTGTTCATTTCATGTATGCGCGAAATGCCTTAAAAATGGCTTTAAAATGGATTTGGAGCATGGAGACGATTATCTCGGGATTGCAAGATAACCAAACAAAACTTTTAGTGGATTTCTACTTATTTTATTAAATATCATCTCCACCAAACAGGACAAGCTTGCATCTGTTATAGTTTTGGAGAAAAATGTGTTCATTTCATGTAAGCGCGAAATGCCTTAAAAATGGCTTTAAAATGGATTTGGAGCATGGAGACGATTATCTCGGGATTGCAAGATAACCAAACAAAACTTTTAGTGGATTTCTACTTATTTTATTAAATATCATCTCCACCAAACAGGACAAGCTTGCATGTGTTATAGTTTTGGAGAAAAATGTGTTCATTTCATGTATGCGCAAAATGCCTTTGAAATGGCTTTAAAATGGATTTGGAGCATGGAGACGATTATCTCAGGATGGCAATATAAACAAACGAAACTTTTAGTAGATTTCTACTTATTTTATTAAATATTATCTCCACCAAACAGGACAAGCTTGCATCTGTTATAGTTTTGGAGAAAAATGTGTTCATTTCATGTATGCGCGAAATGCCTTAAAAATGGCTTTAAAATGGATTTGGAGCATGGAGACGATTATCTCGGGATTGCAAGATAACCAAACAAAACTTTTAGTGGATTTCTACTTATTTTATTAAATATCATCTCCACCAAACAGGACAAGCTTGCATCTGTTATAGTTTTGGAGAAAAATGTGTTCATTTCATGTATGCGCGAAATGCCTTAAAAATGGCTTTAAAATGGATTTGGAGCATGGAGACGATTATCTCGGGATTGCAATATAACCAAACAAAACTTTTAGTGGATTTCTA